>NW_027530642.1:2253743-2487201 GCF_008692635.1 Crocuta crocuta
GGGGGGGGGGGGGGGGGTTGGGGGAGAGGAAGAGGATAAGAAGACAGAATTGTGGATCCTGCTATGTACCAGCCAGAGTCATACACTTCACTTGTTTGTATATTATGGGTATTAGTTAGGATGCCTTGACTGCCAATAATAGATTATCTGACTAAAACCTTGTTAAATAATAAGGATTTATTTCATATAACAAAAGACATGATGGTGGTAAGTTCTTTTCAAGAATTGGTTATTTCAGTAAAAAACAGTATCACAGCTTTGAGCTAGCTTTTTCGAAATTCCCTCACCTTCTTTCTCATGGTTATAAAACAGCTGCTGCAGCTCCAGCATCACATCCTTGTCTAACCATCTTCAAAGGCAAACAGAAGGGGACTCCCCACTCCCCCAGGATCTGTTTTTATCAAAGAAGAAAACTTCTTAAAACCCTCATCTGGTTGACTTCTCCAATGATCAGAATCAGATGACATGACCACTATTAAACCAAAAACTGGCACTTGAAATCAGATTTTATAACTGACTTAGACCACTCATAGTCCATCTTTTCTTAATAAACACAGCTTTTATGAGATATTGCCACCCCACACCCCAACAAAAGGCAGGTTTTGTAAGAAAGGAAGGAAGGAATGCCTGTTGGATAGGCAACTGTTAGTTTCTGTCCCTAAGATTCTGTTTGTAGATAGGGTTTTTGTTGCAAAAAGACAGTGAACAACCACTGTGTCATAGATACTGAATTCCCATGTTATGGAGTAAAGACTGGAACAGTATCCAGGGAATCTATTTTTCTTAGTTGAATTCCTACTAATTTTTAAATTTTCTCATTGAGTGGCTGTTCCATTGGTCTTCTAAGCAGGAAACGATTCGTAAGTGTTCAGTTGACCCTACGAATCACATTTCCATATGGATCCCAGCCACTTATTAATTTATATACATGAATCATCAGCTGTGTGACCTTGTACAAGTCACCTTCTGTAGGATAAGGGGACTCTAAGGACCCTTCTGGCCTTAAAGGGCTCTGTTTCCAAGACCTAGCACCACTCTCAGGAAGCTCCTGGTCTAGACTAATTCATAGGCTGGCAGAATGAATGAATGGCAGCTTGAGGTCCAGGCATGGCCTGAGAGCAGCCAGAGTGCTGAGGATTCAACCCAGATGAGGGGACCCAGAAAGATGCAAAAGGAAGGACTAGAATTCATGCTGCTCTTTGATTTCCTGTTGCTCTCTGTCCCAGGAGAACTCACCCATTGGCAGCAAAGTCCTGCAGCTGATCCTGAGCGACCCAGACTCCCCAGAGAATGGCCCCCCCTACTCATTCCGAATCACCAAGGGGAATGATGGCTCTGCTTTCCGAGTGACCCCTGATGGATGGCTAGTGACCACTATGGGCCTGAGCAAGAGAGTCCAGGAATGGTATCAGCTTCAGATCAAGGTGAGAGCTGTGTTGGGTCACTGGTGTGACCATGGGGACAGTAATGTGCTGGCAAAAGCACTACCAGTGCTTCTATTATTACAGGGAAGTGTACAGAGCTCTTACCAGGTGCTGGGCAGTGGGTTAAGTGCTCCACGTGCCTTATTGCATTAAACCCTCACAACAGGCTTTAGGGCAGGTACAGTAACCATCCCCATTTTACAGATGTGGTAACTGAGGCACAGGGAGCTTGAGTAACTGGCTTAAAGTAATACTGCTAATAAGTGGCAGAAGTGGGTTGCTTCAGACCAAACACTCTGACCCTAGAGCCTAAGGTCTTAATTCCTACACTGCCTCCAGACTGAATCCTTGAGTTTGGCCAGAACAGCTCTCAGAACCTCACAGAAATTGGTGTGGGGTCCAAACTGGAAAACATGTATACATGTGTAGGGGCTTATGGTGGTGTTGCAAAGCGTAGTGTGAGAATAGCCAAAGTAAAGTTGTCAAGATGGTAGTTAAACATTTCTTCTTCATTTCAATTCCCTCAAAATCCCTTTCTTAAATCTCAAATCATAGTGGATCCTATTGTTCTGTGAACTTCTCTGGGATCAGGATGATGTATCCATCCATTCATCTAGTCACCCGGTCAGTCATTCACTAAGTCTTTGAATAAATATTGAGCACCCATCACATGCCAGGCCCTATGCTAGTGGCTAGTAATGTAGCAGGGGGAAAGAAGGGGAAGGTCCTCATAGGCTTTTGATTCCGACCATGGAGATAAACAATAAAGAGATGAAGAAATAAAGTGATGAGAGGCTCATAAGGCACAGGGGAGACATATTCAGAGGATGGCTGCCCTCATGAGGAGGGGACCTTTGAGCTGGGACCTGAGAAGTGAGCTGTGTAAAAATGGGCAGGGTAGTGTCACAGGCAGGAACAAGATGAGCCAATGTCTCGAGCCAAGAGTTCAAGCTCTCGAACAAGAGCTTGAAGTGGCCTGAGATGGAGCCAATGTGGTCAGCATGGTCAATTATAATGGTAATAAGCTGAAGAGATGGGGTGGGTGGATCATGGAGGTCTCATACCTTGGGTAACCATACTACTTGAGGTCCAAACTATGATGCTCTCGAGAGGGAGAGAAGCACTAAAAATAGTTAATTGGCGATCATTGAGCCACAACAGGATCAATTAGTGAAAATCAAGACTGATCTGGGCAAACCAGGAAGTACAGCCAATCCTAATTATGAGCCTTGGTATTACTTTTAGTGTTACTTCCAATCCCACTTGGAGCTAGTGGTGCTGAAACCTTGGGCTGATCATGAAGACGCAGGGAGTGGATAGACTAGGGACAGGCTCTGCATGGAAATAAACAGGAGTTGGTGATAGATTGGATATGGGAGGAAAGAGAAGAATCAGGGGTGACTCCCAGGTTCCTGGGTCCAGTGAAGACTGGATGGCGGGGCCATTTATGAAACTGGAAAGCCGGTGGGGTGGGGGAAGAATGGGTTTACGGGGTAAAATGAGGCCTCTGTTTTGCATATGTCACCTTTTAGATGCCCATGAGAAATCTACGTGTCCAGTAGGTATGCAAAATCTGCAGCTCAGCACAGATTAGGTGTGGGCTCTCAAAGCTTAGGTCATGGACATGACCGCCTGGAGAAAGATGAAAGAGATCAGCTTCCTGAACTCTGTATCCTTAACCAGACGATCACTCAGTAATTTTTATCAGCATCTCCTGCATTTATCCTGTATTTCCACTTTTGTTCACTTGGAGGCACTAGAGGCCAGCAAAGAAATGGGCTATGGACACAGGTTCAGATTCTGCTCTGGCCTTATCTGCTGTGTGGCCTTGGGCAAGTTACATGACCTCTTTGAGCCTCACTTACAGCTGTTGTAAAATGAAAGACTTCATGGGATAAGCTAAGGGTTTGGGTTAGTGTTGATATGGTATCTCAGATCATGCATTGGAAGCATTTAAAAGTGACCAGCACACAGTTTGCACTTAGTCGATGCCACCTGCTACTTAGCAGTAGTATTAATTACTGTCATTGCTGTTGATACCCCATCTGTGTTATACACAAATCCCAGTAATAGCTGTAGTTTTACAACCTTCTCCCTCCACTCAAAGCACTGAAATAAGATATTACTCTAGGGAAACTTGTGGAGACCCTGGGTGACAGCTATGAAAGTGATCATGTCACTGAGGACAGGAAGGAAACTTCATTCTTGCTAATCTGGACACAAAGTTGCAGGGATGCTTGGCAAAATGTGAAAGGAAAAGGCATTTTTTATTTTATTTTTATTTACATTCTCTTCCTTGCTTAACTGAGGTCATGGCACGGCCTTGTTAAAACTTTCAATGGTTTTTCATGACTCTGACATAAAACCTGACCTTGGGCTCCTCAGCCCGTCAGTGACCAGGCGGCCTCCCTCACGCCCTCCTCTGGCCCTCAGCCCTGCCCACTTGCTCTAGCAGCCGGGGCCCCTTTCTGCTGGTCAAGCTCATCACATTCTTTCCACCAAGGGCTTCACACTTTCTGTTCCCTCTGTCATCTCCTCTCCTCACCTCTCTCTCACCCCTCAGGATTCAGCTCAAGTGTCACCTCCTCAGGGATGCCTTCCCTCCCACCCGATCTGCGTTAGGTTCCTTTCCCTCTTCAGATCTCTGTCCCATTCTCCACTGATTTCCTTCACAGTACATTATCCAAGTCTCACATTCCCTTGTTTATTTAGTAATGTATTTATTGTCCCTGGCCCATAGAAAAAACTCAGTGAGTATTTGTTAGCTGAGGGAGAAATGCCCACTCCAACCCCAATCACAATCACTTGATCTTAGCCAAAAAGCAAGAAGTGATCCCAATCACATAGTAAAGGGGTGTCTCAAAGAGAACCTCCTTGGGCTGACAGGGGCCATGAAGGATGTGCAGCGGAATCATGAAAAGACAGTTGATGACTCGCTTAAGGAAAGAGACAGAATGAGGGACATTGGAGAGAAAGGAGGCTCACGTTTGAGTGGCCCGAGAGATTTAGGAAGAGGCTCAGAGAGATGTCAAATGAGGAAATGGAGCTCAGTCTTACCACATGGTACGGGATGTAACTCCCTCCACAAAACCTTCAGCGCTTTTGGAGTTCTTGTTTTCTTTTTCACTTGCGATGCTGTGCTGAGTCTGCCCCTGAGCAGAGAGGCCCGGATAGTTTGGGCCACAGACACCTGCAGCCCATGGTAACGGCAGTGTCTGCTCTGCCCACAGGTGTCAGACAGCGGCATCCCTCCCCTCTCGTCCTCGACGTCTGTCAGTGTGCACGTCACGGAGCAGAGCCACTACCCACCCTCCGCCCTCCCACTGGAGATCTTCATCACCATCGGGGAGGAGGAGTTCCAGGGCGGCATGGTGGGCAAAATCCACGCCACAGACCGAGACCCTCAGGACACGCTGACCTACAGCCTGGCAGGAGAGGAGACCCTGGGCAGGCACTTCTCAGTGGGCGCAACTGATGGCAAGATTATTGCCACCCAGGGCCTGCCTCGTGGCCGCTACGCATTCAACGTCACAGTCAGTGATGGGACCTTCACTGCCACTGCTGGGGTCCACGTCCATGTGTGGCACGTGGGGCGGGAGGCTCTGCAGCAGGCTGTGTGGATGGGCTTCCACCAGCTCACCCCGGAGGAGCTGGTAAGTGACCACTGGCGGAACCTGCAGAGGTTCCTCAGCAACAAGCTGGACATCAAACGAGCTCACATTCACCTGGCCAGCCTTCAGCCTGCAGAGACCACGGCTGGGGTGGACGTGCTCCTGGTCTTTGAGGGGCATTCTGGAACCTTCTACAAGCTCCAGGAGCTGGCATCCACCATCACTCACTCGGCCAAGGAGATGGAGCACTCGGTGGGCATTCAGATGAGGTCAGCCATGCCTGTGGTGCCGTGCCAGGGCCCAGGCTGCCAGGGTCAAATGTGCCAAGAGAGTGTGCACCTGGACCCCAGGGTGGGACCCACGTACAGCACAGCCAGGCTCAGCATCCTGACCCCACGGCACCGCCTGGAGAGGAGCTGCTCCTGCAGTGGTGAGTCATGGGCTTCTCCAAGACACCCAGCACGGTGGGGCTCAGCCAGCTTGCCTCCGGGGATGGACGTCCCAGGGAGGCTCTGGAGGGAGTACTTGGAGTTTTAACAGGGCTAAGGGCCACAGACCACAGGCCACCGGGAGACAGGCGGCAGCCTCACAAAACCTAGTCATGGAACAGCACCTCCCATTCCTGGCCACTTTTTGGAGTTTTGAAAATAACGGTGAGGAATCAAGAGGCTGTAGGTAGCATGAGGGCTAAGAGCAGACTCTGCCATCGGACTGCCTGGGTTTCAATCCCAGCTCAGCCACTTGCTAGCCAACTGACCTTAGGAAAATTTTCCAGCCTCTCCGTGCCTTTGGGCAGTTATAGGAATTAAATGAATATTAAATGTCAAGGGCTTGCTTAGGAAAGTGTCTGATAGGGGCGCCTGGGTGGCTCAGTGAGTTAAGCCTACGACTTTGGCTCAGGTCATGACCTCACAGCACGGGAGTTCAAGCCCCGCGTTGGGCTCTGTGCTGACAGCTCAGAGCCTGGAGCTGCTTTGGATTCTGTGTCTCCCTCTCTCTCTGCCCCTCCCTCGCTTGTGCGCACGCACTGTCTCTCTTTCTCAAAAATAAACATTAAAAAAAAGTGCTTGATATATAGATAATGGTCAAGAAACACGAGTTATTGCTACTACTACTACTATTACTACCACAGCCTGGTGGTTATAATCTCAAGATTTAGACTAGACAGCTCAGGTTTGAACCCCAGCTCCATCTCTTACCAGCTGTGTGACCTTGGGTGGGTTATTAAAACCTCTGAATTGTAGTTTCTCAACTACAAAATAATGAAAATATTACCATTTGCTTTCTGGAATTGGTCTGGGGAGTAAATTATTTAATGGGTATAAAAGCACTTAACCTTTGTGGGGTCCATCATGAGCACGCCATCAATGATGGCTGTCATACACACGGTGGCAGTGGGTTGCTAGGACTCTGCTTTGTGCCAGGCACTGTGTATATGTTAGTTGAACTGACTGTCACCAACACCCTGTGAAGCAGGGTCATTAGATCCAACTAGAGTTGAAACTGAGGGATGGGGTTGTATTGGTTCGCCTGAAACTGTACAGCCTCCAACGAAGGGCTGGTTAGTTAAATACCTATGTGTCCTATTCTTTACCACACTCTACAGGAAGTTAGTTTTCTGATTAGACTCAACTCCAGCACCCCTGGCATCAAGAATCAGAGCCCTGGACCAGCTCAGGGACATTGGCAAGAGGAAAATGACATCGCCTCCCACTCACCATTGCCCCTGCCTGGCCTGGCCTGTCTTTTAAGGGTCTCCTCAGTTTGCATTAGGGAAATTCCAAAGCTCCAAAGATTTGTGGGCTTTTTCTAGGTCCCACTGTATTTAGGCTGAGTGAGCTACTCTGGATGGGGGTGGAGGGAAGGTTCCCTTCTGTGTCCCATGCCCCAGGGCTGCCTGCAGGGAACGCTGTGATGGCTCAAGGTTCTCTTGTGGTCACCCGGCACCAGAAAGAAGAAGTTCTAAAATTCAGGCTTCTTCAGAATCATCTGGGGAGTGTGTTTTTAAAGAGAACTGCTCTTGTGTATCACAGAAAGTCTTGGGTAAGGCTTAGAATTGGTATTTTTTTCTTTCATAGTTTATCGGCAAGTTGTTTTCCATATAACACCCAGTGCTCATCCCAACAAGTGCCCTCCTCCATGCCCATCACCCCCCTTCCCCTCTCCCCCTCCCCATCAGCCCTCAGTTTGTTCTCACTATTCAAGAGTCTCTCATGGTTTGTCTCCCTCCCTCTCCCCAACTATTTTCCCCCTTCTCCTCCCCCACGGTCCTCCATTAAGTTCCTCCTAATCCTCCTTTGAGTGAAAGCATATGGTATCTGTCCTTCTCTGCCTGACTTATTTTGCTCAGCATAACACCCTCTAGTTCCATCCACGTTGCTACACATGGTAGAATTGGCATTTTTTTAAATAAAGTTTTTATTTCAATTCCAGTATAGTTAACATAGTGTTACGTTAGTTTCAGGTGTACAAGAGAGTGATTCAATAGTTCTACACATTACTCGGTGCTCATCATGATAAACGTATTCTTTTTTTTTTTTTATTTTTTTCTTTATTTATTTCTAGGAGAGAGAGAGAGAGAGACAGCAAGAGCAGGGGAGGGTCAGAGAGAGAGGGAGTCACAGACTGAAACAGGCTCCAGGCTCTGAGCTGGCAGTCAGCACAGAGCCCGACGCGGGGCTCGAACCCACGAACCGCGAGATCATGACCCAAGCGAAAGTCGGACGCTTAACCGACTAAGCCACCCAGGCGCCCCATGATAAATGTATTCCTAATGCCCTCCACCTAGTTCTCCTATGCCTCCACCCACCTCTCCACTGGTAACTTTCAGTTTGTTCTCTACAGTTGGAAGTCTGTTTCTTGGTTTATCTATCTGTCTCTCTCATCCTCTCTCTCTCCCTCCTTTTCCTTGGAATTGGCATTTTTAATGCCAGGCAGTTCTGAAACAGATGGTCCAAGGTCTGCACGTTGAGGAATATTAGAGAGGCTGGCTCACTGATCACCAGAATCACTTAGGGTTGTGTTATTTCCAAAAACATTTTGGTGAAATATGGCATACAGAAAGATCCATGGACCACAGTGTATAGTTCAACTAGTTTTTACAAACTTAACACACCCATGTAACTAGCACCTATATCAAGGATCACAACATGACCAGCTTCTCAGGAACTTCTCTTATCTCTCTTCCAGTCACTACACCCCTCGTGGGGAGATTTTTTAAAAATTTTTTAAAATTTATTTCTAGGAGAGAGAGAGAGAGAGAGAGAGAGACAGCGTGAGCAGGGGAGGGTCAGGGAGAGAGGGAGTCACAGACTGAAACAGTCTCCAAGCTCTGAGCTGGCAGTCAGCACAGAGCCTGATGCGGGGCTCGAACCCATGAACCGCGGGATCATGACCTAAGTGAGGGGAGATTTTTTTTTATGCAGATTCTCAGGGTGCCTGGGTGGCTCAGTCGGTTAAGCAACCAACAGTTGGTTTTAGCTCAGGTCATGATCTTGAAGTTTTGTGAGTTGGAGCCCTGTGTTGGGCTCTGCGCTGGCAGCACGGAGCCTGCTTTGGATTCTCTCCCTCCCTCTCTCTCTGCCTCTCCCCCCGCCTCATGCTGTCTCTGTCTCAATCAAAATAAACAAACAAACAAAATGTAGACTTTCATGTTCTTCCAGAACTCCTGAGTCATACTCTGAGGGCAGAGCCTGGCATTCTGTATTTTAAAATTCTCTCCAGCTGATCCTGATATTCATCCAGGTCTGAGAATTTCTGCTCTCCTTCATCTTCAGTATTCTATCTAGTAATGACCTACTACAATGGAATTGTCAGCATCAGAGAGTTTTAGACTTAAAGTACAACAGACTCTTAGGATCTTGAAATGCCATGTGCCTTGGGCTTTCTGGTTCTTCCTTCTCCTCTTGGCTTTTATTCCCTCTCTTCAACAGTCTGGGAGATCTGGGCCTATACAGCTCCTCCCCTTGCTGGATGACTGATAAGCTTACTCACACTGAGGTTTTAGGGATTCAACAACTGAACTCACTTCTGGGGAAGGTAGTGCTTACTATGCATAATGCAGCATTTCCCAAGGCAGGCCCACAGAATGCTATTTCCGAGGGCTTTGAATAGGTGGTCCACATCAGGGGGTTCCATGGTCAAACAAGCTGGAGAAACTCGAGTTTAAGTGAAGACTCCTTACTCTGCAACTGTGTGTTACCAATTGCTACAGGGCGATGCATGCACAGGACTTTACAGAAGTCTGGCCCCCTTCCTTTATCGAAGCATCCTCTCCACCTCTCACAGGGCTTCATCTGGTTAAGTGCTTACTCAAATGGTTACACTCCTAATGGTGAAGGGGAGATCCTGAGGCAAATGACCTTTGCCTGAAATCACACATATATGCAGAATCCTCTCCAATTCTACCTCCTTCCCCCAGTGATGTCAAAAACAACACAAAAACTGTGTAGGGTAGAAATTTCAACTTCCACGCATTTAATTAGTTACATTACCAGTTTGAGTCTTGTTTTCTTAATGGTTTGAGCTCATAGTTCCTGACTCAAGCTGGGACCCAAGGGAAGAGTCTTGGGCCAAAATGAGGTGTGCCAGGTGATGGCCTCTCTCGAGTTGCATGCCCCTAGACAAGTAACCCCCCACTCCCAAGAAGCCTCATTTTTTTCATCTATAAAACATAAGCAATGTCACCCAAAGGTTGAATGAGACCAAGTCAGTTCAAGGACTCTGTGGGGACCTCTTGATCCGGAGCTGACATCTCTTGTTGCTCCTCCAGGTACCGCCACGAGATTCAGCGGCCAAAGCTTTGGACGGTACAGCCTTCCAGAGGCTCAGAAATGGCACATCCGTTTCCGTCTGAAAACACACCAATCACAGGCTGTTCTCCTGTTCAGCAATGAGACAGTGTGTGTCTCCCTGAAGGTAAGGCACTACCAGCCTGAGAGATTTCGTGTGGGTGTTCCAGCCTGGGGAGGTGGGGACAGCAGGGGGAACAGCCAAGAAGCCCAATTTCTGGCAAAGAAAATCCTGCAGGGTTTTCAGGGATGCTAGTGTGACTACTGGGTTAAGACGTAAGACTTTAAAAAAAAAAAAAAAAAAAAGACGTAAGACTTTCCAGTTGTGAAGGCCAAAGCCCCCAACCTGGAGATATATATCCAAGGACAACTAAGGGTCAGGCTGTTCTGTGGGAGGAGAGAGAGCCTCTGTAGATAGAGGGAGAAGTGGGTGAGGCCACCTGGCCATGGTGATTTTTGTTTTTTTATCACTTTTGCTAAGTAACAGACCAGTGTTTCCCAAGATGGGTGAGAGGCTGGTTACACTGGGTGCTCAAGGCTACAAACTTGGCATTAAGTTACATGCAATCACATGGAAGAAAAATGAATGTTTTCAGTCCTTCTGATTACATCTCATAGAACATCTCAGTTTGCCTGCCTCCAACACACAAGCCAATCTCCCAGTTTGACAAAGAAAAGTTAGAAATTATTATGCAATAAATATTTATTGACCATCTACTTAGTGACAGGCACTGTTCTAGGTGCTTCGGTCTCACTGGTGAATAAGACAAAAAGCCCTCGTAGAGCTGTCACCCTACAGGAAGAAGACTGACAATAAATAGAAATATAATAGCTCAGAAAATTTAGTTTGTCCAGAAGTGATAAGTGCATTGACTTAAAAAATAAGGGCAAGGGGAATCAGGAGTGTGGGGAGTTGCAGTTTTAAGTAAGGTGATCAGGGAAGGCTTCACTGAGTTAATAGTTGAACCATAATATGAAGGGAGTGAGGGTAGACATCTGAAGGAACAGCATTCTAGGGAGAGGGAATAGCAATGCAAAAACCTTTTGGTAGAAGAATGGTTAGTATGTTTAAGGGACAGCCCAGGCAGGAGTAGTAGGAGTTGAGGTCAGAGATATAATGCGATGAGGGAATATCTATAAAGTTCTCATAGGCCATTTATGGGCATTGGCTTTTACTCTGAGCAAAATGGAGGGCATGAGAAGGTTTGAGCAGAGAATTCACATGATGTGACATATTCGAAAGGGTCATCACGGCTCCTGTTGATAATCAACTTTAGATAAACAAGGATAAAAGCAGAGGGAACCAGCCAAGGGGTCATTGCAATAATTAGAGACGGTGGTAGTCTAGATCACGGTAATGACAGTGAACTGGAAGAAGAGTTCAGATTCTGGATAGATTTTTGAAGATAAAGCCAACAAGGTTTCTTGATGAATTGAATGAGGGCTGGGAGAGAAAGCAAGGACTAAGTTTCAGCCTGAGTAACTAGAAGGAATAGAGTTGCTGTCAACAGACCCTGGGAAGGCTCTGGGTAGAGCAGGTTTGGGGGCATATCAGAAGCTCAGTTTTGGAGATGTAAGTCTGACATGTCTATTAGACTTCCAAGTGGAGCTGAGTAAAGAAGTATAGTGTGTGTGGGAAAAGTCTGGGATAGAGATGCAGATTTGGGAGAATTCAGCATATACTTTGTACTGAAAGCTATGAAACTGGGTGAAATCACTAAGGGGTGTAGATTGAAAACAAGGATTAGACCAAGGATTCATCCTTGTGACTCCAACATTGAGAGGTCTGGGGGAAGAGGTGGATCCAACAAAGGAGACTGAAAAGGTGCAACCAGTGATGTTGGAGTGAAACCAAGAGTATTATATCCAGGAAGCTGAATGAAGAACATGTATCATGAAGGAAGGAGTGACCAGCTGGTAATGTGTTGCTCTGAGAGATCAAATGAGATGGGAAGTGATATTAATAACTGGATTTGGCAACACAGTGGTCATTGAATACCCTGAAACCAGTGGTGTCAGTATCATGGTGGATAGGGGTGGGATTTTGCTATAAAGAGAGAGCAAAGAAAGACAGTGATATCTGATGGGAGAAGTGGGCTTAAGATACTTTTTATAGATTAGAGCAATATAGCATGTTCGTGTGATGACTGGAATGGTACAGTAGAGAATGAACAATCTGTGATGTAGAAAAAAGAAAGGAGAGTTGATGGAAACTATCCTTGAGGAGGTAAGGGGGTGTGTGATCTAGTGCATGAATGGAGAGACGACTTCCACCAAGGTGGAGAGATGTGATGGTAAGAGTGCCTGTAAGTCCCTATCTGATTGCTAAGAGCAAGGATGGGGAGGGGGGGAATCAGGAGTCTGAGGAGAGCACAGTTGTGAAAATAGTCATCTGAGCTAGTAAACTGACTATGGAAGATAGCACCATAATTAGGCACCAGGAAGGGCTCACTTGAGACTCACAGTCATGATGTTAAAGAGAGGTCAATAACCAAGGCTGCATGTTTTTCTCCAGCCAGCTCACCTCCATGATGCTCACATACAGTAGGGGGACAGTTGTGGGTTTGGCAAACCAGATTTGTGGGTTTGCCAAGTGACTACTACCAAGAAAGAGAGGACAGAAATTTGGCTATGGAATTTAAGCTGGATAAGGAGAGGAGTGAGGGCCTTACGGAGGCCAAGAGACAATGAAAAGATAATGGGACCAGTAGATCTGTGGTCCTAGCGAAGCGAAAGGAGTGATTTAAGGACAATGTTTTGAGTGTACGTACTGAAATAATAGTAAGTTTCCTTTTTAAGTATATAATGGTATAGGTAGTATTCAACCAGGGCAAAAATTGAGAAAGTGGTGTACAAACAGCTACCTTCTATAAACCACTGGACTGGATTTTCAGATTTCACCCAGAGAAAGCTCTACACAGCCCAGAGTAAACAGAAGTCCTACCTCTTGGCCATAGTAGTCCTACTTCTTGGGGTGAAGTAAACTAAAATGATTTAACCCAGTGTTTTCTCAGATTTCTTGATTTCAGGACTTTTCACACTCTTAAAAATAATTGAAGACACTAGGGAAGTTTTGTTTATGTGGGTTATAGCTATCAATATTTTCAGTATTAGAAATTGAAACTGAGAATGTTAAAATCTTTATTTATTAATTCATTTAAAAATAGGGGTGCCTGGGTGGCTTAGACGGTTAGGCATCTGACTCTCAGTTTCAGCTCAGGTCGTGATCTCACTGTTTGTGAGTTCAAGCCTCAAAGCAGGCTCTGCGCTGATACTGTAAATCCTGCTTGGGATTCTCTATGTCCCTCTCTCTCTCTGCCCCTCCCCTGCCCTCTCTCTGAAAATGAATAAACTTTTTTTTTTATATTTTATTTATTTCTGAGAGAGAGAGAGAGAGAGAGAGAGACAGCATGAACAGGGGAAGTCCAGAGAGAGAAGTAGACACAGAATCTGAAACAGCCTCCAGGCTCTGAGCTATCAGTACAGAGCCCAACATGGGGCTCGAACCCATGAATTGTGAGATCATGACCTGAGCTGAAGTCGGACGCTTAACCAACTGAGCCACTCAGGTGCCCCTGAAAATGAATAAACTTAAAAAAATAAATAAATAAAAATAACAAGAAACTTATTACATGCTAACATAAATACCATATTTTTGTGAATAATAATTACATTTTCCAAAATTAAGAAAACAGAAGACAGTGGCATTGTTTTACATTTTTGCAAATCTCTCTTACACATGTATGACTCAACTGTAGAAGCTGGCTTTTCACATCTACCTGTTCATCTGTTGTGGTAGTACATGTCTGGAAGTCTCCACTGTATATTTGTGAGAGAATGAGAGTAGAAAAGGCAAATAAGGTCTTAGGATTATTACAAAAATGTCTCCCTTTGTGGATCTTCTGGAAAGGTCTTGGAGATCCACTCTGAGCACAGTGGAACTGTTGAAGAAGAGAGGGGGACTGAGGGAGGTTTCTGGTGTCCCTGAAGGCCAATGTTGAGGTGTGTACTACAAAGAGCTACAAAGAAGAATCCAAAAGACATGGTCTCAGTCAGCAAGGTATCTCTGGGCCTCAGTTTCCTCATCTGTGAAATGGAGATGCCATCACTACTCAGTCCATCCCATGGAGTGTGGTAAGGGCCAAATGAGACCACAGACAGAAAAGTACTTTGAGGCATTTTATACTCCACAAAGACGATGTCTAAAACAGCCATAAAAATCACCAAACACTACCTCCCTGACCCTTGAAAATACAACCAACATTCTTTGTACTGGCAGCCTGTAAGCAGTGCTTTTCTTAAGGACTTCTTGGCTTTGCTGATGGCCATCTGGGTTTTCTTTGCAGCTGGTCGATGGAGTGATCCAGCTGGAATACCACTGCCCAGGTGGTTTCTATGGAAATCTTTCCTCCTGGCTCCATGTGAATGATCAAGAGTGGCACTCCATTGTGGTGGAGGAGACAGACACTTCCATTCGCCTCTTGGCTGACAGCTTTGGCAACACCTCCCTCATGCTCCCAAAGAATTGCCAGGGTCTCAGGCCTGAAGGAAACCTCTTTCTGGGTGGTCTTGTTCTCTTGCATTCTTCCCCAAATGTGTCCCAGGGCTTTGAAGGCTGCCTGGATGCGGTTGTGATCAACGGAGAGGCACTGGAGCTGCTGGCCCATGGCAAGAAGGCATCAGCCTTGCTGGAAAGGCAGGCCCTCACCCAGTGCTGTGTGCACAGTGATGACTGCAGCCAAAACCCATGTCTCAATGGTGGCAAGTGCTCACAGACCCATGGGGCAGGTAAGGGCTGGAAATGACTCCCAGGCTTATCCCAGGAGGCTCTTCAGAAGACCCCAGCCTGTTGAACTAGCAATCATATATCACTGAAGAGTTTACAAAGATATTCCTTCAGCACAGCCCCATGAGGGAGAGAGGGGGTTGGAAGAAAGCCACCAATGGCTCCATTTTATAGCACAGGAAACTGCTGAGTTGTGTAAGGGATACTCAGATTGGTCAAAGTCACAAGGCTGTTGAGTGAGAGAGACGTGTTTGGGGTATAGATCCCAGTGAAGCACTCCTGCCCCCTGATTCCAAATGTCTCTCTTCCCCTTACTATCTCTTGAGTAATGGGTGGGGATCTGCTAGGTTTACACTATGGGAAGCCAGGAGTCTTTGTTCTTCCTGAACAAGGACTGACTTTCTTCCTACTTGTTTGGATGGAACAGGCACAAACAGGGACCTCTGGTGCCACAGGTTGAGTTCATCGTACACTGTAGTGTTACTATTGGCCGGTGACAAGTTTCTCTTTTTTATTCCCTTTTAATCTATACTCAGCTGCCTTTCCCCTTCCCCATACCCATAGGCAAACATTTAAAGTTTTTAAATGAGTTCTTGCAAACTGTACATTACTGGTTTTACACATGCTTGAATTTCTGATTATATAAGTGATATGTAACCTTTTACACTGCTCCATCCACACCACCACAGTCCATATCCATTGCTGCAGTACCCCAGTTTGCCCATGCACCCGCATTCTCTCTCTCGACTCAGCTAGCAGTGAGCACCCTGGTGGCTTCAACATCCCCCATCTCCATCAACAGTGCCGTGTGAATATCCTCATACGTATCTTCTTGTGAACCCGGATGAGAACTTGCTCCACACATGCACACATGCACCCTGCCCAGGGATGGGATTCACATACCCAGAGAATGACACAATTATTTTGACTCAATAGGGCCAAATTGCTCTTCAGGATGGCCACACAGCCTACACTTTCACCAGCAGGGCATAGGGCTCCTACATCTCTGTCAACACTCGGCATTCTCCTGATTTTTCAGCATTCTCTCTCACTTTTGCCTGGGTAATAGAACTGTCATTTCCATCGGCAAAATATCTAAGGAGTCTCTCACTTCTCTGTCCACACTACTGGGCAGCCATCTCTCATGCCTCATGCCAGCATGCCTCTCTGCTCTCTCATTTCTCTGCCTCCACCTGTGTCTTCCAGCAGGGCACCAGAGGGATCTTTATACAAAGCAGGTCTGAGTGCCTCCCTTTCCTGCTTGGAACCTTGCAGTGGCTTCCCCTTGCTGTTAAGATGGAATCCAAACTTCTAACTCCTGCATCGAGCCCACAGTGATACTCTGGCCCCGCCGCCTCCCCAGCCCTGCAGCTCCCACCTCCCTTGGCTCCCTAAGCTCTGTTGTTCTATGGTAACGACTAATACCCTGATGTTATACACAACTGCTTCAATAGGTCTGAGTCCCAGATTTGCCATTTACTTTCTGTGTGATCTTGAGCAAATGTCATATGTTCCCCATGCCTCATTTCCTCACCCGCCATCAGCTTGTCCCTGATGACGAAAATCGTAACCAACTTGAGAGTCGTCACGAGGCTCAAATGGGCTAACACAGGAAGATTCTTAGGACGGTGACCAGCACTGAATACGTGTTGTCTAGGATGATGGGGATGACATCCACCACTACTCTTCAGATGCCTGTTCTCTGTAGGCTGTAAGTTGTGTGAGGACAGGCATGTCTTCTTGTCCAGCAGGACACCGCATGCTGCTTGTCACAGAAGGAAGCGTTCAGTAACTAAATGGGAACACGTGGATCTGCAAACATGCCAAGGTCCCTCCTCTGTCCCGGACGGCCTTTCAGCCTGCAGCTGCCTGACTCTCCTCCCCCCTTCCCTCCCTCCCAGGGTATGTCTGCAGGTGTCCCCCACAGTTCTCTGGGAGGCACTGTGAACAAAGGCGGGAGAACTGCACTGTGACACCATGCCTGGAAGGCGGCACTTGTACCCCCTCCCCTGAAGGAGTGTCCTGTAACTGCCCTCACCCTTACATGGGAGACAGGTAAGCACAGGGAGGTCACCTGCCATTGGCTCCTCACCCTGGGTTTGGCACCATGAGGGAATGAATGACATCTGCACTCTGACCTCCAGAGAAGCCAATGGGAGACCGGGAGCTGAGTGCTCCAGCGACCTGGCTTCTTGGCCTTTTCCACGCATGAGGCTTCTTCCTCCAACCACCTGCATCAGAACACTCAGAGGAGAGTTCTTATTTTCTCAAGCCTTATTCTGAACCTACTAAATAAGACTCACTAGGTGGGGCGGCGGGGGGGTGTCCATGAATCTGCACCTCTAATCAGTTCCTCAGGCTTTTCTGATCTTTGCCAAAATCTGAAAATAAAGTTCTTATTCTCTTGCTCTGGACCACGACTTCCCAGAAAGTGGCCCGGGGACAATGACTTCACTAGGTACAAGCACTGTTGTGGGTCTTGAACCCCACTGTAAGCTACTGTGCCTTGTATTATGTTGGCCTGTGGGGGGTGGTGGTCCAGGGATCCTTAGATCCCTAGAATCCTAGAGGTAAAGAGGCCTGGTAATTATCTGGTTTTACGGCTTCCCAGCTTGGGAGCCTTTAAAAAAATCATCAGGGATATGTGTGAAAAATACAGATTTCTGGACCTATATATCAGAATATCCAAGGAGTGAGGCCTGGGATTCTATTTATAACAAGCTCCTAAGGGATCCCTTTGCTGTCAGTGTGTGCATAAGAGAGCCACTGATATAGTTCACCCACTCACTTTACAGGTGGGGAAACTGAGGCCCAGAGAAGGAAAGGGCTTGTCCAAATCCCTCCACATGTTTATGACCCAAGTCTTTTCTCTCAGCACCTGGCATTTCTGGCCTCACAGCACACCTCTCTGCAGGACATGTGCCTGCAGCTACTTCTTGGTTGAAAGGGTGTTTGCATTTTAAAAGAGAACTGGGGAGGACAATGTCTAACCCCAAAGGACAAACTGTTGGTGGTGAAGTTTTAGACACTGGGACTCAAGTAGGATGGAGGAAGCCTTTCCCAATATCCCTCAAAAGTGGACCAAACTGGCCACAGAAACCTCCTAGGAGCCTTACGCCATGAAATGCCAAGCTGACAGCGACCAGAGAGGTCATACAATTCCAAGTGCTCTCTCTGGACAAGTTGTGCAATGTAAGGTCTGTGCAGGGTCACACTGCCGCCCTGCTGCCATGGCTGGGTGACTGCTGACTTGTATCTGGGACTCTGACATTAATCCTGAGGACAGCTGGGTATGTTGGCTGCCTTGACCACAGTATAAGGTTGGAAGTCCCACCTCACTGATGGAAAGTATATCCAATACCTAGATCTCATGAATGGGAAATAATGGATGTGCCCAGAGCCTAGACTCCAAATCTAGGTCATGAATGAACATGTAACTGACTCCCTCACCTTATTGGTGGAGGGTGGAAAGTTCTGAACTTGATATGTGTGATTGTTACCATCCTTTTTCTTTTCTTTCTTTTTTTGGTTGAAAACTGGAGAAGGTGGGCTTCAGTGCAGGGGTCCATAAATCTTTGAGAGAGGGGACGTGGAAAGGAAAGTATAGCGACTCGATCCCCTGACTACTTCTCTGTTTCTGCAGGTGTGAAATGGAAGCAAGGGGCTGCTCAGAAGGTCACTGCCTAGTCACCCCTGAGATCACAAGGGGGGACTGGGGACAGCAGGAGATTCTGATCATCATAGTGGCCCTACTGTTTATTGTTTTAAGCACTGTTGGGCTCCTGTTCTACTGCCGCCATTGCAAGTCCCACAAGCCCGTGGCCATGGAGGACCCAGACCTCCTAGCCAGGAGTGTTGGTGTGGACACCCAAACTATGCCTGCCATCGAGCTCAACCCGCTGACCACCAGCTCCTGCAACAACCTGAACCAACTGGAGCCCAGCAAAACCTCAATTCCAAATGAACTTGTCACTTTTGGACCCAGCTCTAAGCAACGGCCGGTGGTCTGCAGTGTGCCTCCCAGACTCCCACCAGCTGCAGCCCCTTCCCACTCTGACAATGAGCCCATCATAAAGAGGACATGGTCAGGCGAGGAGATGGGTCAGTATAGCCAGAGGCCCTTAGCCTCTGGTATTGATGGAATAGGGTTGTAGACTTGAACACTCCATTGTGTGAGGGCACCATGCAGTCCAGCCCCTTGGGATGGGATATGAAGGGATATGTTCAAGGTCAAGGTGCACTAGTGGGCTGGACCAGATGCCAAGTCTCTGGACTCAGAATCTGTGGCTCGTTCCATTGCACCATGATCCCCTCCTCTACATGTCAACTCATTCCATAGGATTGATATCTATGGCAGAAACCTGTCGACCCTGGATAGGGGTGAATGGGATCCTTGGGGTGAAAAGGGGGGGAGGTGTTTCTGTACCTTTATGCTTTTCTTGAAAAACGAAAGAGCAATAGTCCAAGCTTCTGGCCATGCAGTCTGGAGTTAGAGCAGCCTTGGGTCAGACCTGCTGACCTAGAGGAGGGACCCTCACCCCACTGTCACTTTGGCTCACTAGGAGGTGAATTTGTAAAGTGCTTTATAGTTTCTGGCTTATTCACCAATAGTTAAAACAGGTATTTTCATAAACTTTTTGCTGATAGGGTAATTGGGGCCTGTAAAAACACAGTAACTTGTTCTAACTCACCCAACTCTTTAGTAGCGGGGACAGAGCAAGGACCAAGGATGCCTGGTCTCCAATCTTCCAAGCCATGTCTTATTTAATTACCCTCTGTGATAGATGCCATCACATCCCCAGTCCAAACTGTGTGTCTGTTTCCTTCAGTTAAGGAGATGTAAGTTACCAGTAGGGGTTGAGATGGAGTTGCTGTCCCCAGCAGTGGGGAGTGGGCTGTAAGGGGCCATCCAGATTCTTCCCTTATTCACTGACTCTTGGATCACTGTCACACTGCAAGATGAGCTGGCTTCGGGTTAAACCTTTGGCCGTGAAGTTGGCCCCACTGAATTCTAGATATCAATCTAAGCTGCCAGAGACAACACAACAGAGAAGGCCACATACCCACCCACTCTTTGCCCATTTCTACCACACGCTGAATTATGCATAGTACCTATGAGGCCTGCTGAAACCTTTCCCAGAGAAACTCAGAGCTCACCCTATCTTTCCATTCCCTTTCAGTGCGCCCAGCTGGAGCTACGGTCTGGCCCCCTTCTTACTCCAGGAAGGAACGCTGGGAATACCCCCACTCTGAAGTGACCCCTGGTCCTCTGCCACCATCGCCTCACCGCCACCAGACCCAACCCGTGATGCCGGACCCCACTGGCCTCTATGGGGGCTTCCCCTTCCCACTGGAGCTGGAAAACAAGCGGGCACCTCTCCCACCCCGTTACAGCAACCAAAACCTGGAAGATCTGATGCCCCCACGGCCCCCCAGTCCCCGGGAACACCTACTGGCCCCCTGTCTCAATGAGTACACGGCCATCAGCTACTACCATTCACAGTTCCGGCAGGGAGGGGGAGGGCCCTGTCTGGCAGAGGGGGGCTACAAAGGTGTAAGTATGCGTCTCAGCCGGGCTGGGCCCTCTTACGCTGACTGTGAGGTTGTGGGTGGGCATTCTTCAGGACGGGGCCAGCCCCAGGCTCCCCCGCACTATGAGGGCTCTGACATGGTGGAGAGTGATTATGGGAGCTGTGAGGAGGTCATGTTCTAGCTGTCCTCAGAGGGAGGCAGGTAGGAAGCCAAGGACTTGGCACCTTCCTCCCATCTTGTATGAGTGAGATGAGCGTGGCTGGAAAAGGGGAGGCAAGTCCCCAGTCCAGGCCGCCATGCTTTGACATGTGTTCTTCTAGATCCCCAGCGAGTCCCTGAGGATGGAGGGAAGCTGAGGGAAGAACTCCAGGAACAGCACTAGGGCCCCCCGCAGAAAGGGGCCGCACAGACAAGTTAACCCTGGAAAACCAGGACACACTGATTCCTGTGATGGACAAGAGGCAGTTTGTCTCGCTGACTGCCTCCTCTCAGTCCCCAGGGAGGCAGGGTTTGAGCTACTGAGTCAGCTCTGTCAGGGAGCACTCTTACACCTACTCGCAGCTCCATTCTGAAGGCAGAGGTAGGTCTGCACCTGACAGGCTACAGAGATGAGGTCCAGGGTCATCTGACCCTGGAGGGCCACAATGTGTCCTCTGGGGCTGAGAGGTGAGCAGCAGGCAAGCAGGGACAAGTCATCTGTGCACCCTGCCTCACTCACACATCACTATAGCATCCGCTCCATGTCGGGTACCGTGCTAGGCACGGGGCACGATGTGAATGAGGCTGACAAGGGTTGCTGAGGATCATCACTTGGCTCAGTCTTCTGGGGTCCCACTTGAATTAGATTCCAAGGATCTTGCTCCGCCTCTATCAGGTCCCATGACTTTCCACCAGCAAGGGCCTGTCAGGATTCGTGCAGAGCCCCAAACCTCCTTTGTTAAAGAATTCAGACCTCATGGGACTCTGCATTCTTCATTCCAAGTTTCTCAAGCACTTTGGGCCAAAGGCAAGAAGGACATGATTCTTTGTTTTTAAAATTCTTAGGCACTTTTCAACCTTGCTGTCTGGATGAGTTGCCCCAAAGGGATTTTGCTGCCCTAGACACAAGGAACTCAGAACTCCCATTCAGGGCATCAGGGCAGGGTGGAGGCATGGAGCCAGACACGCTGCCTTTCCCTGCCCCTCCATCTCAGATGCCTGCTAACTGAAGTGTTACCTGCAGTGACTCAACCCTATGCACGGAGGGTCAATGTGGGCACGTGTCTGCACATGTGGGGCACCCGTGTATAGTACGTGTGTACATGTGGAGACTGTATGTAGCCAGGAACAGCAGGGACCAGAGTGGCCTTGCCGCTCTTTCCCCTGCCAATCCCTTTCTCCGGTCCACTGACTTTTCATGTGTGCTGTTTCTGGAGACACAAGTCAAAAGGAAGAGCAATAGAGACTCACCCACAGGGTTGCTGCTGATAGCGAGACAGAGCTGTGTGGGTGAGGGTGTATTTGTGCGAAAGGTCACACACACACAACTGTGTGTGACCGAGCGTGTGACTGAGTTTGTTGTTGTTGTTTTTTAACAATAAAATATCTTTTTTACTGTTATTTTCTGTGTCACTTATCCTGTTTGGGGTTGGGTCAGGGGAAGGGTACAAGGGTCTACGGGGCCTTCCGAGCTGAGGATCATGGAGTTTGGGCGCTAGGAGGGACCCTAGAGGTCATCGAGCACCGTGATTCCCAAACCTAGCCAAATGGCTAAAATATAGATTTGTGAGCCCCAAACCCAGACAAACAAAATCAAAACCTCTGAGGGCAGGGCCCAGAGCACTTTTCGGGAAAAACGCCTCCAATTCCAACACAACCGCGTGCAGTTAGTGGACAAGTCCGCTGGTCAGCAGGTTAGTGAAAGGCCCAGGATGAGAGCTCAGGCCTGTTGACCCTGGCCCACACCCTCTGCACCTCGCAGCATTGGTTGGCGAGAGGGGACTTTATAGCACAGGTCTTGGGAAGCCAGCCCTCTCGGTGCCCAGAGCCGGTCTATGGCTGGGCTGCCTTCACAGCTCACCCCGAGGCCCAGCTGGATGTCCCCGGGCAACTGGGGTCCATGCGGGCCCTCCAGTGACACTGATACTGGAAAGACCAGTCCCTGCCACCATGCTCAGTGCAGGTGGGCAGAGAAGACACACTGTACACTGTGGCTCTGGGGTCACACAGGCTGGGTTCCAAACCCCTCTGCCACACAGCAATGTGGCCTTGGGCAGGTATGAATTGGCTTTCCAATTTTTAAAACTGTAAACAATAAATGGTGACCATTATGCTGGGAAATACACTAGGTAGTATTAGATCAGATTACAATATCAGAGCTGGGCAGGAAATCACAAACAAGCTAGTCAGTGTCACCCAGATTTCTATTGTTTTGCTCACTACTTGTATGATTTTTGCCCTAATAGAATACCACCTGTGCCACTGTTTACTTAAAAATTTTCTTTTAGCGCATTCTGATTAAAAAAAATATTTTTAGGGGCGCCTGGGTGGCTCAGTTGGTTAAGCGTCCAACTTCAGCTCAGGTCATGATCTTATGGTCCGTGGGCTCGAGCCCCACATCAGGCTCTGTGCAGACAGCTCAGAGCCTGGAGCCTGATTCAGATTCTGTGTCTCCCTGGCTCTCTGCCCCTCCTCTGCTCATACTCTGTGTCTTTCTCTCTCAAAAATAAACATTAAAAAATTTCAAAAAAAATTTTTTTAGCCACCCTAAAATGAAATATCCATAAACTAAAGGATTTGCAAGTCACTATTTTTTCTAGAACACATGAAAACACATAAGCATTCGGATTTTTAAAATGGCTGTCCAGGGTCCACTAACCCGTCTTTGGGAAATGCTGACCCACTGCATCTTCATTCCCGATGCGTCTTATCCCCAGGCCCACAGAGGAGAAGGGTTTGTCTGAGGTCCCGTCGGTAGAACTTCACAGATGTGAGACCCACATTCAAGTCTGCATCCAGCCTACAACTTGCTCTCCTCCTGGTTGGGGGGAGCCTCTCTCCAGCCAGCCTACCTTTCCAGAACAGGCCCGTTTCCCTTGGTCTTCCTGAGCCTGTACCTTCATGTATTAACCAGCAGAGGGCTCTCTGAGATCAAGACCAGCCTACTGAGCTGTGGAAGAAGGTTTGTTAGGGAAATTCTCTCATCTCAAGGCACTGGGGCTCTGGTTCCAACAGTCCAGAGTCTTACACAGCACAATGGTGGCAGAGAAAGGCAGAGAGGCAGGTTTCCCGACGTTCAGGCTGGGCGTTTTTACAGTTCACCGTAATCATCTTCACTACCACCTCTTACTGGCACTTCCTATGAGACAGATGCTGTGGAGACACTTGGCATAGCTTGTCCCGTTGAATCCTCACAAAACCCCATGATGTAAGTACTGCCATCTCCATTCACAGATGGAAGAACAGAGACACACATAAATTAAGTGGCTTGTAACTTATATTAGTGACTCAAAGTAAGGTCACCTGGTTCACAAGTGACAGGACCAGGATTCAATCTGGGGTTGCCTGACTCCCGATCTTGGCTTTCCATTTGGGTTCATGAGACAAACTATAGGGGGACATCAGGGGATTGAGGGACAGCAGCAAGGAGGACTGAGAGGCTTTAGTCTTATGAGTTCATGGCTAAGGGTGTCACCATACCTCTAAGTGGTATTAACAGGCTGAGTGTCCAGATCCTGGGAGGTGGGGTCTCTCAACCCTGGGGTCCAACCCCAAGCCACTCCACTGAACTGCATCCAGTTCCAAGGCCAGATCTTCAGAGTGCTGCAGCCACCTTGAGTGGTGCTGGAGGGCAGCCAGGAGGGGTGGCAGTGAGGACTCACAATCATGTCCAGGGTGGAAGGGCAGCTGGAATTCACCAGACAACAGCAAAGGAGTTGTGAGCCTGCTGGTTCAGAGGGCCGTGGAGGGAGGCCGGGCCTGCACAACCATACCATCACATGGAGTTGATCAGGGCCAATGTATCTTCCAGGAATTTGAGAACTGCTGGGGNGCAGAGCCAAAGGGCTTGCAAGGAAAACTGTTCTCATTTGGACTGATGATTCTGGAAATTCTAAAAGATAGAAGGGGGAAAATACAGTATATAAAGTTTTGAGATATGGAGTGATTTGCCCCAGGCCCACGGCTACTTGGAATGGCTGGCCCATCCTCCTGATGCCCCACAGTGAAGTGGTGAATGCAGGCCTGCGGCGCACCTGGGCCCAGATGCTAGATGGTCACTCGCGCTGCAGCGTCTAAGCACAGACTTCCGAAGACTCAGGCAGCCTCTGCCAGCTCTGTCTTGAGGGGTGCCGTAGGTCTCAGGGACTTTCTAAAGGACTCAGCTGGGAAAAGACGGGCCTTTAGAATTTTCTCCAGATTCCTCAACAAATCTCCAGGGGCCAACCAAGGAAAGTGCTTGGTTCAACTGATACAAAACCGAAAGTAGCTATAGTGACATCAGCTCTTTAGAGGCCAGGCACCATTCCCTACTAAAGGAAACCACACGAACCAATTAGTAAGCAGCTAATTCCAGATACATAATTAGCCCCCCACAGACTGCATGGGGAGATCAAGCCCAATCTGATCCTTGCCTCGGGCAGCTCATGAGTCCTCGAGGAGTCACAGCTCTCCAGCATAAGTACAGACAAGGCTACCCAGACAAGGGATGTTACTGCTCTGCTGAGGAGGGAAACATAAATTCCGACTGACGCAGCCAGGAGAAGTTCTGAAGAGGAGCAGCCTCCGAACTGGGTCTTAAAATAGAGCTTCAGATTTAGCACAGAGAGAAGGGCCAGCCAGGCCTAGAGGTTTTAAGTATTTGGGGAATGGTGGGTAGTTCTTGTGGGGTGAAGTTAGAATGTGGGAGACTAGGGCCTGGGAATGCCCTGTGTGCACCAAGGGGTGTTAAGGGACAGATGTGGTGGCAGGGTACAAGAGCCACACAGACCTGGCTCTACCACTTAGAAAGTGTGTGACCTTGGTTACGTTGTTTAATCTTTTATGCCTCAGTCTACAAAATGGGGATATTACCAGCACCTGCCCTTCACTGGATGGGTGTACTAGAAGAGATAATCATGTGCTTAATGCAGTTGGCAGAGTAAAGGTTCAAAAGATGTTATATATTTTATCACTATAATTAAAAAGTCAGATCTTTTTGTAGTATCCATAGCCACACACTTACCTTTGTTCCATGGCCAAGATAAAAAAAAAAAAAAACAAAATCCATTCCCTCAGCTAGGGGTGAGAAGGGGTTAAAAGTATTAAGGCAGTAGTTCTTCATTAGGAGAGGGGGATGATTTGCACCGCTGAGTCCCCACCCCCCACACAAGAGCACCTCTGGCAATGTCTGGAGACACTTATGATTGCCACAACTGGCATTCAGTGGCTAGAGACCAGGGATATTGCTAAACATCCTATAATAAACAGGACATTCCCTACAGCAAAGAATTATTCGCCCCCAAATGTACATAATACCAAAGTTGTGAAACTGCCCTAAGGAAACCTATGCGGGCTTAATGCAGCACTATAGCAGCTGGGAACCTGGCCTGAGGCAAAAAAACACACTTATGCCAAGAATAGCAGTTGATGCCATATGGTTTTGCTCGTTTACAAAAAGGCACCATTCTGGAGTCCACATTTGTCAGAGTAAATATCATGGTGAGTACAAAATAAGAGATAATCCAACAGTATCGAGAAAGAATAATATACCACGACTAAGTAGGATTTACTCTAGGTAACCAAGGCTGCTTCAGTATTGAAAAATCAATCAATTTAATCCACCCTGTTCATAGGTGAGAAAAGAAAAATTATAAGATCATACCAATTAAGAAAAAAATGAGTAAAATTCACCCATTCATGATTTTTAAAAGTATCTATCTCCATACAGAAATAGAGGAGAACTTTTATAATAATCTGAAAGTTTAAATCATACTTAATGGTGAAAGACTGTTCTCTGTAAGATCAGAGACAAACCTAGGATGTTTACTCTCACCACTCTTTTAACATAGTGCTAGAAATTTTAGCCATTACAGTAGCATGGGGAAAAAGGAAATACACTTATCTCTACATGCAAAGAACATGACTGTCTAAACAGAAAATCCCAAGAAATCTAGACAAAAACTCAAAGAACGAGTAAGTGACTCAAGACAGGTTGTAGGACACAAAAGTAATAAAAATCAATTGCATTTCTATAGAGTACCCTTGAACACATGGAAACTGAAGTTAAAAACATATTACCCTTTACATTGCTCCAGGGAAAATTAAATACTTAGGTGTACATCTAACAAAACATTTACAAGATCTGATGAATGGCTAAAATAAAAAATAATGACAATACCAAATGTTGACAAGGATGCAGAGAAATGGACACTCACACATGGCTGGTAGAAATGTAAAATGGTACAGTCACTCTGGAAAATGGTTCCGAAGTGCCTCTTAAAACTAAAAACGGGCTTATATACAACTCAGTGGATTTCTATCCCATGGAAATGAAAAGTTATTTTCATGCAGAATCGTGTGCATGAATGAATATTCACAGCAGCATTATCTGTAATAGCCAGATCCGGAAACAATGCAGATTTCCTTCCCTGGGTGAGTGGTTAAACAAAGTGTGGTGCATCCATACCATGGGGTACAACACAGCAATAAAAAAAGGCAAACTGTTAAAATAGGTAACAACTCGAATGATCGTCAAGGAAATCATACTGAGTGAAAGAAGCCAGTCTCAGAAGGGTATATACTACGTA
The DNA here is from genome assembly GCF_008692635.1 of Crocuta crocuta. NCBI lineage: Eukaryota > Metazoa > Chordata > Mammalia > Carnivora > Hyaenidae > Crocuta > Crocuta crocuta. The sequence goes on from NW_027530642.1 coordinate 2,280,651, forward strand.
ATTCAATTTACGTAACATTTGTGAAATAACATAGTGATAGAGATGAAGAACAGATTAGTGCTCCCCACAGTTAGGGATGTGGGGGAGTGCAGGTGAGTGTGCCTACAAAGGGGCAGCATGACGGAGTCTTGTGGTAATGGCATGGGCAAGAATCTTGACTGTGGTGGTGGAAGCTACACATGTGATCAAATTGCTTAGAGACACACACACACACACACACACACACACACACACGTATATGTGAGTGGAGAAATCTGAATGAGCTGTATGTATTGTGCCAATGTCAATTTCCTGGTTTTGATCATGTACTATAACACTGGAGGAGATGGGAAGAAGAGTGTACTGGACCTCCCCCCCCATACTTTTCTTTGCACCCATGAATCCGTAATTACTTCAAAACAAAAAAAGGCTAAATTTTTAAATATATCACTAAAGAAGACAGATTAATGGCAAAGAAGCCAGGAAAAGTGCAGGACGTCTCCAGCCATCAGGCAAATGCATATTAAAACCACAAAGGGGGACTACTATATACCCATTAAGATGGCCAAGATTTAAAAGACCACAATATGAAGCATTGGTGAGGATATGGAGCAACTGGAGCTTTTATAAATTGTTGGTAGGAATCTTAAAGAGCAGAGTCACTCTGGAAGAACAATTTTCCAATGTCTTATACAGTTAGTGTACACTTACCATACAAACCCACAATTCCACTGCTAGGTATTTACCCAAGAGAAATGAAAACATATGTCTACACAAAGGTTTGTACATGAATATTTATAGCAGCTTTATTCATAATAGCCAAAAACTGGAAGCAACCCAAACACCCAACAATTGGCAAATGAATAAATAAATTATGGTTCGTCCATACAATGGGATATTATTCAGCAATAAAAGGAAATAAATTACTGATACATGGAAATGATATAGATGAATATAGAAAGCATTTTTGCTAAGTGAAGGAAGTTAGACATAAAGGACTACATACTTAATGGTTCCGTTTATACAACATTCTAGAAAAGGCAAAACTAGAGACAGAGAAGTCAGGTCAGTTATGGCCAAGGGGTCAAGCAGCATGAAGATGGGACTGACTGCAAGGGAACTTTTCAGGGTAAAGCAAACATTTCACATCTTGATTGAAATGGTAGTCAATGAGGCATGCATTTGTCAAAAGCCATCAAACTGTACACTTAAGAAATGGGTGAATTAAAAAAAATTTTTATACATTTATTTATTTTTAAGAGACAGAGCATGAGTGAGGAGGGGCAGAGAGAGAAGGAGACACAGAATCTGACACAGGCTCCAGGCTCTGAGCAACTGTTCAGCACAGAGCCCAACATGGGGCTCGAACCCACAAACCATGAGATCATGACCTGAGCCGAAGTCGGACACTTAACCGAGTCACCCAGGCGCCCCAAGAAACAGGTGAATTTTATTACATGTAGACTATACTCCAATTTTTCCCCCAAAATGGGGTGGGGGAAACCAATGACCAAGAGTCTAGTAAAGTCACCAGTTAAAGATAGTTTCTTACGTATGTCTGCAACAGGCAGAGTCTGAGGAGGCAAGCCTACTTAGCAACGAGCCCCAAGTTTAGGGTCCAAGTTCAGTCCACTGTCACTTCATTTATGCCTCCAGCAGTGCAGTGGGCTAACCTTGAGGCCCTTGTTACCTGGAAGGAGGGATTACAGCCACTAAGTGTAACGTGAGCAGGAACAAAAATGTGAAGAGGTGAAAAGCCTAGTTATGAATGTGTTCCACAAAGGAAGAGAGCAAGACATAACTATAGTGAATGGATGTAAACCCACAAAACAATTAAAACTGCCACTGAGTCTTGCCTTTCTTCAATTTAGCTAATATTTCAGAAAATGCTTCATAAACTCTCCTGCCAGGCAGTTTAGACCACTGTCTCTAACCCTCACAATAATCCCTAAAGGTGGACCTCCCTCCTGAGGCTGTAACAAAGAGGGGGAGGTAGCCAGTGCCTTTGGGAAGCGCTTGGGTTCTGGAATCACAGTGCTTGCATATGTATCCTAATTCTGCCACTTACTGGTTGATGAAACAGTCACTGAATCCCTTTGACCACCCCCCCACCCAGTTCCAGAAATAATATTGGTAACTGAAAGTAGTCATAATCTATTCCCTGCCTTCCTCTCTCTGTAAAGAGCTATACTTCAATAGTGTGCTTCGAGGGCTCTGCTTTTGAATGAATCTAAATCAGTAGCTGCCCAAGGCTGGTTTTCAGATCACCTAGAGAGGCAGCGCAGATGGTCTCGTTTTCCCTCTTAATGTGACAAAAGGGAAAAGGAAGTCATCACTTCTGCTGTTCTGATATCAATCTCCCCACTTGAAACATATATACATATGTGGAAGGGGTGGGATTTCAAGGAAGTGGCTTCTGTGATTGTCAGGGGTGGCAGGTCCAAACTTCACAGGGCAGGCTGGCAGGCTGGCAATTCTCGGACAGGAGCTGATGCTGCAGTCTTAAGGAAAATTTCTTCTTCCTCACTGAAACCTCAGCCTTCCTCTTAAGGCCCTTCAACTGATTGGATGAGGCCCACCCACAATTTGAGGATAAACTTTTATTTAAAGGCAACTGATTATCGACATCCACCCCACAACTACAAAATAGCTTCAGAGCAACAGTTAGGTTAGTGTTCGATTGAATAACTGGGTTACTCAACACTATAGCCCAGCCATGTTACCACATGAAACTAACCATTATACCGGTCAAGTACAGTCGTCTGATATACACAGAGAGGGCTGAGAGTTCCTAGTCAAGTCTTTAATTAAAGCAGGAGCAGGCTAAGGAAGGGCAGGACTGTCTGACAGAAAATTACCTACCTGGCCCCTTTCTTGGGAATGCTCAATTCCACAGGTGGTCCCACTGTTTGCACTACTCCCCCGGATAAGCTCTGTGGCATCAACTACAAACATTTCAACCTAGTAAGATGTAGTATAGAGGTCTGAGTGACATTACAAAAAAAAAAAAAAAAAAAAGGCAAAAACAAAGATGCAGACCGCAACCACTCAAAAATAAAAAATAAAATTCATTTATTGATAAAGGAAAAGTTTAACACATGATCCAAGTGCAGAACCTGAAACAAATTCTTCTATGAGCTCCTGCATGATCTACCTCTCAACACATACCATGCAAGAAACGGACATCCATGTAGGTGCGTACACAGTATCATATACACGGTACCATCTGGTTACTAAGACCTGCTGGATGGCAGTGTTTCATATTCGTCTTATTGACACATTCAGTGACATGGTTTACAATAGAGTCACATAATTTTATTGTTCACCAAAACAAAACAGCTTCCCCAGCATCACCTTGATTCAAACAAAAGAATGAGGCTTATAACAGGCACCCTTGACCCTCATTTCCCTGCCCCCGCTCCCCATTCCGGTAACCACATCACAGCACCACTTACACGCCCTGGCCAGAGAATGACCTGGTGGTACAAAGAACAGGGAAGAAATATCACAAGCTGGTGCTGTCGGAGCAAACAGCCTTGCAACCAGCAGGACTAATTAAATTGTCTAAAAGTATTGACCATGATGTCAAAGACAGACCACACCCTCTCCTTTTCCCCTAATGGTCTTGGAGATTTGTAATATACTTTGGGAAATTTAATTCTAAGGCAGACTTGGAGCCGGCTCCCTAATCACGAGGTCACGCCACTTGTGTGTCTCTGCTGCCAGGAAGTGGCGTCGGGTTCTGACCGGGGCCGCAGCTGGGGCACGCCTTAACATCTGATCAGCTACGAAATATAAGCCACTGATATAGACCCCTTCGCTGTGAGCAGTGAATAGAGAGAGCTGTAAACAGACATAAATTGAGATTTTGCACTTCCAAAAACATGAGGTGAATATGTAGTGTTACACGGAGATGATGATATTCTACGATTCAGGAAAGGAGATGTTCGAGAAGGAAAAAGTAACAGGGGCAGAGGAAAGATCTCCTAATGTTCCTTTCTGGGATCATCACTTGAAGACAAGAGGAAAACCTGCAGACTGTACCTTTCATAGGGGTAGAGTAGGTAGTGAGCACCAGCCAATGAGTCCGGCTGGAGAGGTGAGTGGCAGAGAGGGAGGGCGTAAGCTGCAGGCTCTGAGCTCAGATACGCCACACATTCACATATATTTGGCCCGGATTTGTACAGATGAAGGGCTCCTAGCAGTCAGACAGCAGCACAAATAACGACACTTATGAATGGTGACAACTTCTAGAAAACTAAAGACAAGGTGACAGATCACGCTCTTCCCAGCGATTTGAGGGTAGGTACATTGCCAACAGAGAGTTGGAGGCCTCCCAACAGCAGCATCTGCAGAAGGGAAGAGGGGCTCTCAGAAGCTACTTCTGCGCTCCTGGAAATCCGAGGCCGCACTGGGGTGGCTGGCAGAGGGACACAGAGCCTAACGCTATCAGGCCTGAAAATCATTTGCCTTTGGCCCAGCAGATGCAGCCTCACACTCAAGAGCCTTGTTGCTCCTAATCAGACCTCTGCTTCCAGCAGGGGCCAGAGCAGGGCATAGGGAGACGCTGGGCAGGTGGTGCCTAATGAGCAATGGGAAGAAACCAGGGAAGGCCCCCCGACTGAAGAGGCCTCGCGGGCAGAAGAGCAAGCTGCCCAAGCTGGCACTGAGGGCTGCCTCCTCCCACTTCCGTCTTCCGGCTGACCGTCTATTTGACCACAACGCAACCAGAAAGGTCCACGGATAGGACCCACCTTGCTCGGCTCTTCCGAAGCAGCAGGAGTACGGGAAAAAGAGCAAATGGGGACAAGGTTGTGCTAAATTAGCTTCCAGAAGCCCCGAAGATAGTGGTGCCATCTCTCCTACACGCATTTTCTAGGCTGGGGACCCTGAAACAGTAGTCTGCAGTTTGCTAAGACTGGAACAAGAGGACCGCAGTTTTGTGCCACCCAGTCTTCAGCTCAAGTCTGGCTACCCACCTGGACAGGATGGCCTCCTGCAGCGTCCTGAGCTATAGAAGCCTCCAGCACAGAGGCTGTGGGCGGGACACACATCCGAATCCCTTTTACTGGCCTGTGCTTTCTCACTGAAAACAACTCTCGGCACCACTGTGGGAAGACGGCTGGAGCCCAGGGCTTGCAAACACCCTTGAACCCCCTGCAGTACCTTCTATGCCTGAGGCTTCACAGGGCAGTCTGCTGCTCCCGCCAGCTAGAATCTGGGTCCTACTGGTGACCACAGGAAGGGTGGGTGAAAAGTGTCATTCTCCTAAGGGAGACCAAGTCACCACACATCCCATCTCCCTAAGTTAATAGGCTGGAAGTCACTACAATGAGAATTTGGCTTTGGAACAGAAAGAAAGAAAAAGCCAAGGCTGGGGAGGGGGAGCTGGGGGGTGTGGGCAGAGCCCTTACGAGCTTTGGGGAAACAAACACACACAAACAGGACCCTGATGAAGGTGTGCTGCCCCCTGACGTTCAGGGCGAACAGGGTGAACTGTGTCTCCAGGTGAGCAATGGCCTGGTGACAGGAGTGGAGGACAGCAGGACACTATTGCACATGCATGAACACACACACACACACACACACACACACACACGCTCAGCTCAAGGGATGGAGCCTTAATGAATGCCCTTCTGAAATACTTCCCACACTGAGAGAGGGAGAAAAGGCAGCCAAAAGCAAGGCCACGCACCCTTCTCTGCTTTCTCTACAGTCTGTTCCCAGACCTGAAGGCTGGCCTTGAGCTGAGCCAACCCCGAGGCTGTCTGTGACACTCAGGGAGGCATGCAAGGGGAGGGACAGGGTCACAATTAGTGTTTAAAACACAGGGGACCGAAGTCCCTGCCAAGTGGTTCCCTTTAGAAGTCCAGGTCACGGAGGTGGCTCGGAGCGGGGCGCTGCGTCTGGCCCATCCCCCGTTGATTGTAAACGGCCAAGCACCACGCGCAGTGTCAGACCAGTTGCTTCTTCCTGCTGTGAACTGAATTTCACACTCTGCGCACGGACCTCGTCTTCTCATCCACGGCCATGGCGAAGTGCAGGTGTCTTCCCGACATGCTGGCAACTGAACGCTAGCACGCCATGTGTCCATCGGGGGCTGAGGCTGAGAAACAAGCCTGAATGTGCGCAGCGACTGTTTTATGAGCCTCCCGCGCGAGGGCAGAAGCACACCCCACTCGGCCATCCTTTCCCGGCCTGGTGCACTGGCAAACACGTCCCGAGTCCTGCATATCGTCCCAATGTGAAATCAGGCTGGTCAGTGGGAAGCAAAGTCCATGCCTCCCCACAGAGGTACACATGAAAATGATCCCGACTTAAACCTCTGGGGAATTCAGCCAAGGGGGCTGAGGACCTAGGCACACATTTCCTGGAGCAAGGTTCTTTTCAGTGGGAGAAGCCTAGTAAAAGTTTACTGAGGAAGGAACAACCACAATAACCCCAGATCTAGAGACGGAATCTAAAAACAGAAGCTAATTTTAAATAAAATATAAATATTTTCAATTTAGGCAGCACTTGATATCTTTCAGAAGCTATAGCATCTAAGAATACAACACTGTGACCCACACGAGGAATTCAGAGAAGGTGTTGCCAAGGGTCATGGCCAGAGAGAGTCAAGATTAAAAGCTCCAGCTTTGGGGCTGGTTTTTAACTACTAGGCAGGTCCAGACACCTCCTGAAGATTTGAACAGGAAGGAGGAAACTGAGGTAAAATATCTGGGCGAGGTATGAGATAGAGATAGGCCCAGCCTTCCCACTCATTTAATCCAGGCCTGGGCCTGGGAAGGAGAAAACACGAGGTGGGGGGGTGTTAAGATTTTTAAATAAAGTGAGCTGTGCAACAGGAATAATTGGGTGAGGTGGGTCAGAAGGGGGGAGGCAGATAAGGGAGGAGACAGGATGAGGGAAAAGAGTTTAAAGTTCTGGGTTAACGTGAGTACAAATGAATGGGGATGGCACTGCCACCAAGAGGAACCTCTGCATATCTGCTCCCACTCTCTCCCGTGCCCGCAGCCCTACCTGGCCCAGGGTACCCAGCTGCCGGGTAGAGGGGCTCCCCTACAGCAGCTTCGCCTTTCCCCAGAGCCCAGAGCCTAGCTGAGGCTCTGGGGCCAGAGGCTGGGGAACACACAGGGGCGGGGCGGGCAGAGCGCTATACAAAGGCACTGGTGGCGTTGATGAAGATAGGAGCACTGCTTGGCTGGATCAGCTCATAGAGTGCCTCATACGTCCCCACCACAAAGCCCACGAGGCCCAGGATGCTGATCAGGGCGTCCTTGGCGATGGTGAGGGGGCTCATGCCCTCCGAGTAGTAGGTGGTGATCTCCAGGAGGGGTGGGATGATGAGGGCCAGGGCACTGCTGCTCACGGAGCCCACCAGGGAGATGACCAGGTCCAGGCGGGGGATGAGGATGGCCAAGACGCCTGCGGGAGAGAGATGACACACCTGCTCAGGACTGCCCAGAGCTGGGAGAGACCTCCTCACTGCTGAGTGAATTCAGCCCGTGTCCTCCTCCTAGAACGGACAGCTCTGCAGAAACTTAGACACTGCCCCGTCCGGTCTCTCTGTGCACGGGTGAGAAAACAAATGGCCCCAGCTGCAGAATGGCCTGGGTCTCACTGCAAGGCTGGGACTGGAGCCCAGATCTCCCGGCTTCCAGTTTTTCCAGCTGCAGCACATGACCTCCATCTTTCTGAAGCAAAGGGACCAAATTACATTCCCAGGCAGTCTGGTCCCTACCAGAGGAGAGGGCCTGGGGCAGAAAGGGAGGTGGACTGTTTCTGTGCCACTGATCATTTTCTTCCACCGAGGGTACCTCCAACATGAACATCTCTACTTAACTGACAAGAAACAAAATGGGGAGGGGAGAGCCATCCTTCGGGAATGCTATGAGAACAAACCCCATTTCACAGAGCGTTTTCCTACAGGGAGAGTAGAAGCAGCTCAGCGTGCAGGCTGGCCCGAGAAGCAAGGCCCCACACGATGGCTACACACCCGTGCCAGGAACAGCTAGTGGCCTCCACACCTAACCTCAGCCCCAGGCATAAGTGAAGGAGGCAGAAGTGAGGAGCGACGCACAGTAGGCCGCGTTAGGGAACCCCGTCAGCTTCCACACGGCAGCCATGACGCCCCACTGTCAAGCCAAGGGGAGGAAGCCTCAGTGACCGTGCTTCCCCTGGGGGAGAGGAGTGAAGGCCACTGCTTCACCAGTTTTCCGAGGACTGCGGGCTCTGGAATTAGTGACAGCGGGGGACATTACGGCTCCTTTGTATTCCCCAGTTTTCTTGTTGGCAAATGAGGATACAGATGGCTCCTATGTCACAGAGATCTCGTGATGGTCAAACGAGGTCCAGAGGCACTTCCTAACAGGCTTGGTGTACAACAGGCTCACAATACAGTTCGTATCATCATTCTAGGAGGCATACTGCTGCCCGTGCAATTGAATTACTGACTCATTAGTAACCAAATGGGTTTTGACAAACTGCCTTCCCCCCGCAGACTCCACCTGGAGGTCCTCAGCGTGGAGACTGTGATCCAGAGCACATCCCTGACCTAACGGGCTCCTATGAGTCACATCTTACATGGGGGGTTCCGCTCCCATTTCATTTCATAAAGCAGTGTAGCCAAGTCATTCTGAGGAAGGCATCACAGTGGGGAGACTGCCAGTCAGAGCACCTGAGTCCAATGCACCCAGTTTTACCCGCAGATCAATTTTACTCCTCAAGTGGACTGTCTGCATCGATCACTGTTTCTCTGGCTGAGCTACAGACAAACGGACTGGTTTCAGAAGCCAAGTTTTATGAGAAGCACTTGCTTTTAAACTGGAATAGCACTCCCTGTAGTAAGAGGGAAGCCTATGTGGGACGGAGGCTTCCCGGGGGAGGGACAGGTTCACCTCTCCTGTCTCACACTTAGTCTGAAGCTGTGTTAACTTAAATGAATTCAGTTCTTCATTCACAGTGGCCAGGTAGCCACCTGTGCCTAATGGCTACCATCCTGGACAGCACAGACCCAGAGCACTGCCCTCATGGCGGAACATCTAGTGTCTGACAGACAGCACTGAAAAGCAGCCACACGTTGGCTGAATCTGCCTTGGCTGCATAGGGATATAACTTCACAACATGGTTACTGTTCCCAGAGAGATTAAGTAATAGGAAGGAACAGAGCTGAGACCAGAATCCAGGACCTCAAGCACCTGGTACAGTCACGTCACACACCTGACGATTAAGAACATGCAGAACGACACTGCAGGAGGGGGAACAGGGGAGCTGGCTGATCAGCATGAGGAGCCTGTCTGTGAAGAACTGTAGGAGTCAGATGCCGGGTTAATTTTCCCAGGGACGCACTGCAATCTTTAGCAGAGAACTGGTATACAGTCAGCCCTGACCTCTCTCTGCTCTGTAAAGGATGGAAGACAAGTGTTTTGAAGCCTGATAACAAAAGGAGGGACAAGAATACTGGGTCTCAGATCTGCTTCTGCCATGGTTTTACAGCCCTGGGGCAATCCCTTCCTCTTTCCTTATTCTAGTGTTCAACCATCATGGCAATCATCCATCAACACCCTCACTGTTCTGAAGCCTTCATAAAGCCCATAAAAAGTGTAGGCTTTTAACTTGCATTGCAAGTTAAAAACAGTGTGTTTCAGCCCTTAGCTATTTCTATACAGAGCTGGCGATATCCCTCAAATCTTCAGGGTTGAATCTGGAGGAAGGTTAAAACTAAATTGTAAACTGATGACAAAATGGCATTCTCATTATGGACAACCTAACACTCAACAAGAGTTGATCTGCTGTGTGGCCTGGGAAAAGACCCTTCCCCTCTCTGGCGTCTGGGCCTACATCTGCATAATGTCAGCCTCACAGTGTCGGCTCCCATGGTTCCAATGTGGGTGAGCGGGGGGTGGGGGCAGGAGCACTGAGACAGCAATTAGAATTGAGCCCTGGGCGAGGCTGGTACAGGAACGTGGCTGAGAGTGTAGGCTCTGGACTCAGAACCTGGGCTCCAATCCCAGCTCCACCACTAACCAGCCAGCTACTTAACCTACCACTAAATAGAGATGGTCACATGAGACCATTCACATAAAGAGCTCAGAGCACTTAGAACTTAAGTGCACAATAAATGAAATGTGAGTTAATGCAATCACTGGTCCCAGTGCCAACGGGTTCACCATTTGGAGCCTCAGTTCATTCACCCACGAGGCTAGGTGACTATACGAACACTGGATGAGGACTGAAGTCCCACCTGCCTCCAAAGTTTTAAGGAACTGTACAAAGCAGGTTTAGTCACTTAGGAGTTTGTTGTGGGATACGTCCTTCATGTCAACTGCGAAACACCATGTCCCGCTCAGCTGTGGCACATGAGCAATAGGACTCCTCTCCTAGAACACGCATGGCTATGCCCTACACATGGCTTCCAGCCTGCCTGGTTTTGTGCCGTTAAAGAGTGTGAGTTATTTTTCTGGTACCAGCCCCTCACCTCCATGAATGCTCTGGCCCACTCAAGAGAAGAGTGTCCATCAGAGACAAGATGCCCGAGGGAGAAAGAAGTCAGATGACCTGCCCAGGCCCTCCCGGCTCTGAGTCTGGTCTGCCATCCCCTTTCCCTCTGTCACATTAACCTGGAGGACATATGGTATTTCGTGATATGACTTAAGTGGGGTCAGATGTGCTCTACTCTATGATAAGCATTAAGTGGAAACAGCGACACAAGTCCGTGCGATTAGAATCTTTTCTCAGATTAGACAGAGATGTTCCACTTCATCATGACCTTTTAAAAGCAGTCTAAAAACTTGCCCTTGTTTTCACTACAACGGATGTACACGATAAGCACACTTAACAAATACATCTTTAATAGAGATTTTCTAAAGCAGCAAGACTTATCTCTTCTCTTAAAGCCAGGATCACAGGGCTGCAAAGGGATGGACCTCTTCCTGTCCTGGCTGGACCAGATACCCCAAGTGAACCCCAAAGAAAGCCTGACATTGGAGAAAGATAATGAGGTGGGGAGAAGACAGGAACACTAAGCCTCCCACTAATAATGCTGGGGAAGAGGGATACAAAAGGACTCAACCAAATTAGCATAAATAGTCCCAAGGGCTCAACACCAGGGGTACCTGTTTTGCCATCACACAAAATGTGGCCCACTAGTTTTAGCTCATTCCAGACACGGGAATCATGTACTTGGGAAAGATGTAGGAGCAACGAAAACCTCTTCTAGCACTGAATGTCTTTACTCTGAGTCAAAGCCCTCTAGGGGCGCGTGGGTGGCTTAGTCAGTTAAGCGTCCGACTTTCGCTTAGGTCATGATCTCGCGGTTCGTGGGTTCGAGCCCCACGTCGGGCTCTGTGCTGACAGCCAGCTCAGAGCCTGGAGCCTGTTTCAGAGTCTGTGACTCCCTCTCTCTCTGACCTTCCCCTGCTCACGCTGTCTCTCTCTCTCTCTCCTAGAAATAAATAAAACGTTTTTTAAAAAATTAAAAAAAAAAAGCCCTCTAGAAAGAGAAGCTCAAGACAGTAGAGATATCAGGAAGCAGCCAACCAGGAACTCTCTACCTCCCCCCACCAAAGACACCCCATACAAAGAGGAACACTCCCGCAGCACACTCCCCACCAGCAGGTCAGAGCCCTCGGCAGCAGCTTGCCTGTGGCATGTGCAGAAATGGAGGACTGAGGACTTAAGGACAACTCGGCTAGCCCACATGATTAGTCAACAGGGCTCCAACGGTATTACAAAACATCTTCCCTTTGGGGTAAGAGATACTAATAATATGACCTTCTGACTGCTGAAGCACCAGGGGGGCAAATGACCCATGTTCAGAGATGGAACTGATTGGTATTCTGGAACCTGTGGTTTAAGACCAGCAACTGAAAGGCCTGACTTATGCACAAGAGAAGAGAAAGTACTTAAGAGAACACACACTTACAGAAATATGCTGGACACCTACAGCCCTATGTCTGGAAGCCCTTCCTGCTGTTTCACTGTGATCAATGCTGGTGCAGTCCATCTGTGTTACTCTCAACGTCTACAAATGTACTTTAAAATTCGTAACAGTCTTGGACAGAATATGTCATTTCATTTAGTGGAAGTATAAATTAAAAAAAATACAAAAGCAAAGAAAACAAGTTATATGTCCAATACCAAAGGAGTAGTTTAGTAAATATGATCCACTAATATAATGGAATATTATATGGTCATGAAGATATTTATGAAGGGTATGCATATTCATGACATAATATCAAATAAAAAGCAAAAGACAAAGTTCTGTGTATACTATGATTGCAACTATTTAAAAAAAATTTTTTAACGTTTATTTATTTTTGAGAGAGAGAGGGAGAGAGAGAGAGTGCGCACAAGCAGGGGAGGGGCAGAGAGAGAGGCAGACACAGAATCTGAAGCAGGCCTCAGGCTTCTGAGCTGTCAGCACAGAGCCTGATGCGGAGCTCGAAGCCACAAACTGTGAGATCATGACCTGAGCTGAAGTCAAACACTTAACTGACTGAGTCACCCAGGTGCCCCTGCAACTATTTTTAAAGTGTGCCCAAGAGGATTCACACAGAAGATAAAATGCAAAAAAAAAAAAAAAAGAAAAAAAATCATTTTGTTAAGTCAGCAGGATATTTGGAATTTCTTCTTTTTAAAAATTTTTAAAAATGTTTATTTATTTTTGAAAGAGAGAGAGACAGAGAGAGACAGAGAGAGAGAGAGAGAGAGAGAGAGACACAGAATCTGAAGCAGGCTCCAGGCTCTGAGCTGTCAGCACAGAGCCTGACACATGGCCTAAACTCACAAACTGTGAGATCATGTCCTGAGCCGAAGTTGGATGCTTAACTGACTGAGTCACCCAGACGCCCCTGGAATTTCTTCTTGAATAACCCCAGATTTAGACATTCTTGAAATGCTTCTACATTAACTTTCTTTTTCCAAGCAATATTTTGGTAGGGATTTAAAATCAGGCTCAAAGCACCTGTGCCGAATCACAGATGTTTAGACTGGAAAGAAACCATAGCAATCTGATACCTTGCACATCTCATAGCTGAGGAAACTGAGGCTTTGGGAGGGTTCCCAGGGACCCACAGTGCACAGCGAATTAACACTGCTGCCCTTTGTCACTGTAGCTGCAAGACGGAGAAATGTGAGAGAGCAAAAGGTGCTGAGAAGCCACTCTGTTTGGCCCTGGAAGCTTCACTCACGCTTGATAGGGTCTGGCTGCTTGGAATGTTCTACAGCTATGCATTCCAGTCCAAACAGCCATTTTAACTGATACGGTTTTATGTTATTACATCTTCAACAATAAGTTTCTGAAATTTTCATACGTAATTGAAGTAAGATGTTTCACGTGGCAAATGCCACAGAGAATTAGTACAAAGCACTGAAGGACAGGTTAATGCCTCGTGGAACCCAAAGAAACCACTCTTTCACGCTTCTGAACTCCCTCTGGCACTGGCCTCTTCCAGCCTCTCCTCCATGCACATAGGTAACCTGTGAAGTCTGCAGTTCTAACGTATGGGCGGGAAAGAAATAGTTTCATATGGGGGCGCCTGAGTGGCTCAGTCGGTTGGGCATCTGACTTCAGCTCAGGTCATGATCTCATGGTTCGTGGGTTCGAGCCCCGCATCGGGCTCTGTGCTGACAGCTCAGAGCCTGGAGCCTGTTTCAGATTCTGTGTCGCCCTCTCTCTCTGACCCTCCCCTGCTCATGCTCTCTCTCTCTCTCAGAAATAAATAAAATGTTTAAAAAAAAAAAAAGAAAAGAAATAGTTTCATATGAAATCACAACAAAATGAGCACCATTCTCTGATGCACGTATTTCCCCTTTCCCTCCTGTCCAATAGTCTGAAATTAAACACCAAAAAGTAGACGTAGAAGTCTTTGTGAAACAGGGGAGAATAGTGAGAAAGGTGAATTCCAAACGGAAAAAAGAAAAAATGAGTCTGGACCAAATTCCCCTGCTTCCCTTGGTGGGTGGAGGGTGGGGAAGAGGAAGAAAAGTTGGGAAAAAAGACAAGAAAATACCATACATAGCAAAAAAAAAAAAAAAAACAAAAAAAAAACAAGCTGCTATTAAAATGTGTGGGTATAATAGAAAACAATCAGTTCCAGCAAAGTTCTAAAATCATATGCCAATTAACCTTTTGCAGCAAAGATCTGAAAGTACAGAAAAAAACAAAAACAAAATAAACTCACATAATACACTTAAGCTGGTGCTACAGTGAAATGCCTCTCCTGAATCCCACAATCACTTCACAGTCTCCGGGGAAGGGAAAAGAAGCCTGAGTGCTCAGAGATGAAGAGGTTGCAACATTTAATGGGCTGACGATGCAATGCTAAGCCACAATAGATCACAGAAGGGGAAATAACTGAATGCACTTGAAGATCAAAAGCAGCTTGAGTCCTTTGAGCATCACGCTGTAGAAGGGAGATGATGAGACCCACAGAGTCGGGAAAAGCGAAGCAAAAACCAGGAGACATCTAAGGATAGCATGAGGTCTATGAATCAGAGACTCCTGGCTCCTGCATGGCGCAGTGGAAAGAAACCTGGCAGGAAGCAAGACATATGCTACCGGAGGCCTCAGCCAGGTTGGAGAAGAAAATGCGGTCAGGAGAGGAATCAGGCCCAGCATCACTGTCCCAACTCTCCGGGCAGGGAGAAGTTGGTGTCTAGGCAGTTAGAGCACATTTCACCTAGACAGACCTACCTTTTCTAGAAGAACCACTTTGAAAAAAGCCAACTATCTGCACCACCCCCATCCTTTCTTCTAGCACCCTTTGGATTCCAGAGTCAGAGCACTGAAGAGTTAACATTCTAAACACTGTACACATGAAAGCTATCTCCTTCAATACTTAGAGGTCACCAGCCACAGACGAACACATGTATCTGTGCTAAAGCACTGAGAGTTGCAGGCAGAAATAGGAATAAAATCCAGAGTACCTTAGCATATATTAAGGCAAATCACTGGAAAAGCAAAGATATATTACAATTGTTTCCTTTTCGGTTGTTCTGGGGCAGCAGTGGCCTGTAAGGTAGCTCTGGGCACTGAATTAACTGCTGAGTGGGCTTTTTCTATAGGCTGAACTACAGAAGGCCAGAAGGTCTGCCAAACAAAGGCTATACGGAGAAGTCAGATTTTTGGTTGCCATCAGCTTGCTAGGGTTAGCAAATGCAAGCAGTCCACTTGTTGCCTGGCTCCGCCCCAGCCCCATCCTTCAATAAATCCTCAGAGAGAATATGCCCAACATTAAGTCAGAAGGTTTGGTTCCTCAGCTCTAGTGACTTCCTTCCATACAAAGTTCCAGGACATTGAGATTCACCCACAACCTTAAAATAAAATGAGAAAGAGAACTGCAGGTGGCTTGAAGAAATCTGTTCTAGGACAGGCATGAGGCCGTTCCCTTAAGAGAGTTCATTCTGGGATAGGCACTTGCCTGCTCTTTGAAGAGACCTTGTAGGACAGGCGCCAGTCTATTCCTTGAGCAGATGTGTCTGGGATAGGTGCCATTCAGTTCTCTTGAGGAAGTCCTAGCTGGTAGAGCTACCAGTCTATTTCCTTGAAGAGGCCCTTCTGAGACACGCACCAAGCTGTTCCCTTGAAAGGTCCATTCTGGGATAGGCACTAGTCTACCTTTTGGAGAAGGACCATTCTAGGACAGGTACTGGCCTATTCCTTAGGAGGCCCATTCTGCGGTAAGCAATGTCAGTTCTTTTGAGAAGACCAGTCTGGGGTTGGCACTTACCTTAAAGAGGTCTTTTCTAGGACAGGCACTAGGCTGCCCCTTGAAGAAGCCCATTCTGGAATAAGCACTAGGCTGTTCTTTTGAGAAAGTTTATTCAGGAATATATAACAGAATGTTTCCTCGAGCAAGTCCATTTTGAGATCAGCACTATCAGCTCTATTGAGGAGACCGTTCTGGGATGGGAAGTAGTCTGTTCCCTTAAAGAGGTCCATTCTGGAATAGGCACTAGTCTATCCTCCAAATCTAACCTCTCCTCACCTTTTCTTGCCAACAGTCAACCCATAACGTCATTTCTGATCTTCTACACTATGAACAAATGCTAGACAACTTTCACATCATTTGTCCCTCAAACACTCCATTCTGATTCAATTTAAAAATCATACGGACCTATTTTTATTCCAAACAGAGGGGCTTGGGTTGGATAATTTAAGAAGTTCCCAGGGAAGTCTCAGTATAATTAACCAAGACATTTATTTTCCCAAAATAATATGATTTTTAAAAATAAAATAAAAAGTCCAACATAGCCAAAACGTGAAATCTAGATTCAAGTACTTTGATCGGGAAAGAAGTTGCAAATCTCCTAGAAACTTAAATTAGATATTATAGACCAATTTATTCAGAGGTTCTCTATTCTATCAACTAACAGAAGCTGCCAAAAAAGAAAAAGGGAAATTTTTTTCTATTTTAAAATTTATACCAGTTTCAACCAATAGCAAATAGAGTAATACCTTGTCTCTTAACCCACACTCCAGGGTGTGTGGTCAGGAAAGAGAAATAAAACACAATGTGAAAAATCAAACACCTAGATTAATCAATATAAATTTTCTAAGAAACATACTTAGTAAATGTCTAAAATAGTATCATAAAGGCTCAAAATGAAATCTAAGCAATGGACTGTCACACTGGAAAAGGATTATTTGAAAACACAAATAAACATGTAGTGGCTATCAAAATAACCTATACTCATATGCATATTGCTTAAATGGCTCTCTTTTAGACTTTTACCTTATTTTATCCCAAGGACACGGGACAGTAATTCTACATATTTACTCTGAATTACAACCATCACTGTAGCACTTTAGCCATATCTACAAATACATTTCTGTCCTCATTCCCACGTCCTTTCGAGTACACATACAATCAATTCACCTCACCATCTGGCTCGGCCTCAACTATGCACCTGAGACTCAAGTCAAGTTCCCTGCTCACACACGACAACTGTTTCAGTATAATAGGCTCTCTCTCAAGAAAGCTCCGAGGATTGGGTGTCCTTTGGGGGAAAAAATAAACAAAGCAATTATCTTGTCTTCTACTCACACGTCAGACAGACCAGCACAGTGCGCACAAACAGGTCTACCACCAGCTCGCAATGCTCGGGCACGCGGGACACAAAGAAGGGGATGATGATCTCGGCCGGGACATAGAACTGGAGGGCGTAGGTGAAGAAGATGCCGATGGAGTAGAGCAGCTTGACCGACTGGTACAGCCTGCAGAGAAAGAGCCGGGACACTTTCAAAAGCCTGCTTTATGCCACAGCACGAGCAGTGAGGGGGCAAGATGGTCTCACCATGGCCAGGTCTATCCACGTCACAAATGCACGTGTCCTTCAGACCCAGCAATTTCACATCTAGGCATTTACCCTGCAGATATGCTTGCACACGTGCGTAACATTTTTCATTCAAAGTATGTCACTGCAGCATTATTTAAGTATGGAAGACCGAAAACAGTTTTTTTTTTTTTTAATATTTTTTTATTCATTTCTAGGGGGGGAGAGAGAGAGAGAGAGAGAGAGAGAGAGAGAGAGAGAGAGAGAGACAGCGTGAGCAGGGGAGGGTCAGAAAGCGAGAGGGAGACACAGACTCTGAAATTGGCTCCAGGCTCTGAGCTGGCAGTCAGCACAGAGCCCGACGCGGGGCTCAAACCCACGAACCGCGAGATCATGACCCAAGCGAAAGTCGGATGCTCAACCGACTAAGCCACCCAGGCGCCCCGACCGAAAACAGTTTAAATGTTAGCCAGTGGAAAACTATTTAAATCATGGCATCCCATAGAGCTGTGAAACGGTATGAGGGAGAACTTACAGGTGCTGAAATGGAACCAGCGCCAGGATGCACTGAGAAATGCGTGAAGCAGGACAGTGTCTACGGTGTGCTACAAATTGTCCAAAAGAAGGAAGAAACATGCCCCCTCGCACACACACATGCATATGATATTCTTACATACTCTAAACATCTCCAAAAGGAAACACAAGAAATTGGTAAACGTGGTTGTCTCTGAAATGGTAAACTGTAAAACGGGGGGACTTGGGAGGCAAATGGAAACAAACATATTCTACATACACTTTCAACATCTGGAATCTTTACCATGGACGTATATCCTTTCAAAAATTAAAACAATTAAAAATGGGGGTGCCTGGGTGGCTCAGTCAGTTAAGCATCTGACTTCAGTTCAGGTCATGATCTGGCGGTTTGTAGGTTTGAGCCCCGCGTCAGGCTCTGTGCTGACAGCCAGCTCAGAGCCTGGAGCCTGTCTTCAGATTCTGTATCTCTCTCTCTCTGACCCTTCCCTGCTCGCACTGTCTCTCTCTGACTCTCAAAAAATAAAAAAATAAAAAAAATTAAAGTAATTAAAAATGCAATTAAAATGTAACTGGCCTTTTTCTATCCTTCCCCTCCAATTCACCGTTCCCTAGAATCAGACGGTGACCACATGACCAAGGAGCAGGAGCAAAACTCATCTTTCCGCACCACTGCGGCCACCTTTCTACCACTGCTTCACGGTGTGGCTCCTCAGGGAGACCATTAACTCACTGACAGATAGCTCTCTGTCTTATCTCGGGCCTAGAACTGTGCACAGCAGAAAACAAGCCCGACCCATAAGTACTCCTGGATCTGACATGATCATTAAAGGGAAGGCCACCCTGCCCCTTAGCAAAAGCTCCCCTTCAAGCAAGACCTTCATGCCTTCAGCAGCAGGAAACACTGGCCTCCCCCACCTTGTTGGAAATCTATTTAAAGGTGGTGATTACATGGTGTATATGGTGTGCTGAGTTTCTCTGTGGTTGAACTTAATGTCTAGGAGATGTTCTTATGCTATAAACAAGAGAACATCCTGGGAGAGACTGAGTTTGACAAAAGGTCTTACTTGCTCCGAGAATAGATAATAAAAACGCTTTGGAAAAATCAGCTGGTGCCTCTATAATTAAACTCAGTACAACACCAAAGCCTTCTGGAGTGCTGGGAAGTCTGGAAGCAGGACCGTCACCTGCAGGGATGGCTAAATAGATTGCACCCGAATGGAGGCGGAAAGATGAGAGTAGCTGGGCTTGGGGTGTCAAAGGAAAAGACGACAGGTGCTGATACACAGCTTCAGATTATGTGGGCTGCCTCTGCTGTTCCCGATCCATTCATCCTCAGTGGCGCCGAGCTACCACCTGGCTCTTGAAAGGGCAGGAACATTTAGAAATTTGAAAGCAGGCATCAGAGTGAAAGGGAAAGACTTTCTGAAAACAGCAGCCCATTGCAGGGCCACCACGTGGCTGGCCACGCCACAAGCCTTGTCCCCAGACCCCTGCTGAGTAGGGCGCCCTGTGCTATCACTGACAACACGACTGAATAAACATCTTTCTCAATTTTCTCAGCCTGCCCTTGCACAATGCCTCACCAATCAGAGCTCTAGAAACATGCACAGACAGGGCACCCAGGCCAGCCTGAAAGGTTCTTCTGGTCCCCAGGGCACTCCGCAAGCTCTCATTGTCTGCTCAGCTGCCCTCCACAGTGGAATCCTAATCTTCAAAACTGAACTGCTGTTTCAGACACACCCTGTGACAGCTACCTTCTTAGGAAGCATTTCAGTATGCCTCAGTGTTCCCTGCAACATAGTAACCAAGAGTTGAGCAAAGTGAGGTACAGAAGGGCTCCCCACAGCCCCCAGTCCCCTGTGAGAGGCTCCGCCCACTCATCAAGCTGGGAATGCCATGGGGGAGGCACAGCAGAAGCTGGGAACCTAGCCGATTCGCCCTCTTCTCTCCCTATCTGGAATGCCTACGGTGAAGTGATGGGGTACTCGGCCCTTCCAGGCTCAGATTCTTAGGGAGAAATGGCGTATCACCTGATCAACCAATCCGTTTGACATACGCCTCCATAGGAATTCCTCCTCCAAACAAAGAAGAAAGCTCAAGCGTTGTAATTGCACCAGGGGAGAGTGACAAAGCACTTTCCCACACATAGCATTTGGTCTGCATGACAGTCCTGGAAGACATGACTGGTCCTGGTTCCCCAAAGTGGGAGCTGAGGCAGTGAGTGAGCAGCTGTGACCTGTCCGAGGCCACAGAGATGGACGTGGCAGACCGCGCATATCCTCTATGCCCTAGTTGCTCCCTGAAAAACGTCTCTTCACAAAATGCCTCACAGTCCCAGCGTTTAGTCCTCCTTTCTGTTCAAAAGTCATCCAGTGGGTGATGATCATGTGTCGGGCATTGTGCTGGGTGCTGGGGTGAAAGGCAGAGCTTACGGCAGAGGGAGAGCACAGTGCAGGCAAACAGACCATGATAGAGCTTTGGAGTAGGAGTTAGGCTAGGGCCCGAATGGGATCCTACAAGAGCAGAGTGAAGGGGCATCTGACCTAGCCTGGAAGTTGTGGTGGGAGGAACAGCAGAGAAAGTTCCTCAGGAAGAGTGACTCCTTGACTAAGTCTTCCTCACAGACTAGGGATGAGGTGCAGGCGGGGCGAGAGCCAGAGCTGTCCTGACCGGCCCCTTACAGATCTTGTCTCTGTTAGAGGAGCAAAGGGAAGCCCCTGAGGGATCTCACCGAGGGAGTGTACAAGTGACTGGAGTCCTGGCTTATACAGGGAACGGGGGACCTGGAGAAGGATTAAGGCTAGGATAGGCAGATGGATCAAAGGGCTCAGCGGGCAGCCCAGGAGAGATGGTGCTGGCCGGGGGCTGGGGGGAGTGAGGAGGGGTAGGAGTGGTGGGTTAAAGTGAAGTGAGCTGATTTAAGGGGTAAAGGAGGAGAATCCACATTCTGACGCATGAATTAAAAAAACAAAATCCAGGGGCACCTGGGTGGCTCGGTCAGTTAAGCGTCTGACTCTTGATCTCGGCTCAGGTCATGATCTCACGTTTCGTGAGAATGAGCCCCACATCAGGCTCTGCACTGGCAGCATGAAGCCTGCTTGGGATTCTCTCTCCCCCACCCACTCGCTCTCACTCAAAATAAATAAATAAACATTTAGAAAAATTAAAATAGCATCCAGTGCTCCCAGGCTTCATCCTTCCCCACATACCAGCAATTGGGCAGGTTGAGGGTTATGCTGCCTTGGATGTTAGCTCCAAACTGCAGGTACCCCAGACACCCCAGACTGATGTAGAGGGCGGTGATGATGGCCATTCCCACGTACAGGATAAGCGGAAATTTCCGAGGATCCTTCATTTTGTTTTCAAGGGGTAGAACCTAGAAGAGTAGTGAGAAAGAAGAGAAAACACAGGAAAAGGCGACATTAATGGTAAAAAACCAAAACTGTCATGGTTTCAGAAAAAAGTAACTGCTTTATCCCCAGGAGACAGAGACAAAGTCAAGCTATTTCCTCTGAGCTGGAGGAGACGCAGAGCCAGCCCTATGAAGTGCAGGTAGGCCAGTGCGGCAGGCCTGGGAACCCGGGCCCTGCCCAGGCCAGTGCCCTGCCTCCGGCTCCAGGAGCCCCCTGGGCTGGGGGTGCTCTCTGCCCCTCAGCGCAGCCGCCTGGTGGCCGGCAGCCCTCACACCTCAGGCCTGCCCAGCATGGCGGGGAGCAGACCTCGCCTGAGACCACAGCTCTGCTAACCTGTCTGAAGAATGCAAAACATAGGTCGGGGGACACTGCCACCCTAGTTCCCAGAAACCGTTTCCTCAGCTTAAAAGGGCAGGTGCCAGCAGTGACAAGTGAGGAGACGGAGGGAGCGTGGGTGTCACAATTTAGAGGATAGCAGAGATTCAGGGGTGCAAAACGTACACCAAAGCCCAGGCTCCTGGTCCACTGACCTTGCCGCCCCCTCCCTCACAGCAGAGAACATTCCAAAGCAAAGCAAAGGCCCTTTATGGAAACTGGCCCATCCTGAAACAGGGAAACAGCAGGTGTGACTGACAAGCTTCACAACCTGCTCTCACCTGCTCCTGGCATGGCTCATGAGGCAAAGGGACAACGTAGAGCTGTCCCACAAACCATCTTTGTCTTGTCATGCCACGCAGTTTCCTTGAACACCTGCAGTCACAAGGCAGAGTGGGTCTGTGCCAGACACCCCAGCAGACACTGTGAGCCCGCTGCAGGCATGGCACTGTGAGGGCCCCATAGCCCTGCACTTCCAACCAGCCCTCAACACCGCACCCCTTCCCCCACCAGCGCAGGGGGTCTCCAGCTTCACTGATCCACATCCAATTAGAAACTGTTTCTAAGCTTTCTTCCAGTTACCTTTTACGGAGAGTCTGGAGAGCCAGAGGGCAGGCCGCCCATCTCCTCCATGTCTGCCAGGCCTGGGCCAGTGGCACAGACACAGAGACTACAGTGAACAGTGAGGAGGGGCCCTGCACCCACACATGCTCATCAGCCCTCAAGTCCAAACTAAGAGCCAAAACAGCAGTGTTTTCTCCCTTGTAAAAATAGAACACACAGAGAAATCTTAAGTAACAGACAATAATGATCATAGAATGACTCCAGATCCAAGCCTTGGCTGATGAAACGAAGCAAAGAACAAGTTCTGCACTGTGGGGTCAGGGAAAACTGGTGTTTCATACAATGCTCCTTAAGAACCGGGATCTCTGGGCAGCTTTCTGCATTTACTCAATCTCTTCTCGCCAGTCCCAAGTACTTGAGACTCTTACTCACTGCTACAATAGGGGGCTCTGTGTTTGTGAGTCAAGTGAGACCTTCTTCCTGGGCAGTGAGAAGCTCCAAGAAAGAGCAAAGGAAAAGGTGTAAAACCTCAGGACAGTAACTTACACACCGATCCCTTAGAAAGCCTCCCCCGTGACGTTAGGGCCTTAACACATCCCATCAATCCCACCAGGGCAACTCCTTAGTATTTTCACAAAAAATATCTATCTAGCTTCTAGGTTTTCTTAAAAGTGTATAAAGTGACAGAGAAATCAAATGGGGATAAAAAGATATTCCATGAAACGAAAAGTGTTTTCTTCTCTTTTCCTAAGCTATTGGCCAACAGTGTTAATAATTTTCTTCAAGGAAGAATTCGGGAACTTTATTATGAAAAAATATAAATAAAAATCAAATTAGGTGCAACTGAGTGGCAGATTCCTCTCTTTAGGAGAAGAATTGGGTGAAACCACAGCAATGGTAGGGGAAGTTAAGCGAGCATTGAAAGCTAAGGCTATTTATCTCCACACACTAGAATACAGCACACCAATGTTCCAGGGCAGAGGGATTATTTGTGCAGCTACTGATTTAATAATAAAATAAACAGAGGCACCCAGGTGGCTCAGTCAATCAAGCGTCCAACTTCGGCTCAGGTCATGATCTCACAGCTTGTGGGTTCGAGCCCCGCATCGGACTCTGCTGACAGCGGGAGCCTGCTTCAGATTCCATGTCCCTCTCTCGCTCTGCCCCTCCCCGGCTCATGCGCGCGTGCGCTCTCTCTCTCTCTCAAGAATAAACATTTAAAAAATAATAAAATCAATAGTGTTATTAATAAAAATAAAAATTACTTAATGCTTACTATGTACCAGGGACTAAGCCAAGTACTTTATATACATCTCATTTAAGCCTAACAACTACTAATCATCAAGTTCACTTTTCAGAAGCAAATGGAGAAGAAGGTAAGTCCTCACACAAGGTCGCACAGCTATTCTCTGGCAGAGCCAGGACTCACCCTGAGTCAGTCTGACTCTAGAGCCTGCATTCCCAATTGCCAGGGATTATTGCTTATTGCCCACGTAGGTGATACATGTGCAACAGACGGGGTTTGAATGCAAACATTATCAAATCACATATAATTTATTTCCAAAAGCTGGAGCTGGGAAACCCTAGTGGAATCCCTGAAATGCTGTCCATGAGCTGGCTGATAAGTTCCAGAAGATAATTTCTTATAGCATTTCCTCAGCCTTCCGACTGAGGGGAAGACCTCAGGGACACCAGGGGTGACAGAGAATCACAGTGAAATTCTTACCATCCCAATGCCTTCAAACGCAAAAATGGCCGTGCCAAAGAACAGAGGGTAGGTCTTCCAGGGGGCCACCAAGGGGAGGTGGCTGGGGTCTGGGATATTCTGAAAGAGAAAACAAAATGAAGCAAAGGCTATAAAGAGGTTCAAGATTTGAACTTCAATGTCAAACAGGTCATGACTGTTTCCTAAATCCAAGATCCTCTAGAAGGAGAAAATCTGACACCTGACAGATGATTTGGGGACATTTAGTCTTTGTACTTTTTTTTCCCTTTAGGCTTAGAAAACCCTACTTGCTTTGGGAAAGACTATATCCCAGTGGACTATAAAAGCTTCAAATGCTGGTGCTTGCAAAAAAATAGTCACATTCTTTCATTAGGTAATCCCATCCCCAGAAATTGAATCCAAGTAGGAAAAAAAAATCAAAATATAAATGTTTATTTTTTAAGAGGGAGAGTATGTGAGCAGGGGAGGGGCAGAGAGAGATTGAGACAGAGGATCTGAAGCAGGGTTTGCACTGTCAGCACAGAGCCTGATGCGGGACTCGAACTCACGAACCGTGAGACCATGACCTGAGCTGAAACCGGACGCATAACCAACTGAGCCACCCAGGTGACCTGATTATGTGCTATTTTAAAAGTAAAACTTGAGATAACTAAGATCACATGAAAAACTGCTTATGAAATCACAGTGAGAAAATTGACTTTTTAAATTTACATATTCACTATGATACAACTACATAAACACTCCACATGGATAAAACTGCTTTTCTCTTTCTTTGTTTTAATTCTTATGAATCAGTTTGAACACCTGAAACATTTTATTGATACACACATGATAAGAGTATTGGAACGTTAGAGATAAAATGGCAAAAAAAACCCCAAAAAACAAAACCCCACACATTTACTATTACAGGCAGACGGAAACCACGGCACTGGTTAAACTGCAGGTTCAACGTAAAGATGTCCAAGCAAGGAGGTACAGGCATAGATTCCTCGCTGGCTCACCACCAAACACGGGCCCTCAGCATCAAACACAGGCCCTCAGCATCAAAGGAGCCGGACTCAGCATGGGACAGAAGCTGAGGTCCTTTCAGAATGTGGCTTTTTAAACCAGGCGAATACACTGCTTAGATAAATATAAGAAGTGATTTTTAGACTGCCTTTATAATGTTTTAAAACTGATTTATCTATAGAGGTATTTAGATAAATACAGGGCATGCTCTAATAGTATGACAGAATAGTATCAGTGAACAAAAGGAGATCTAATATTAATCTCTATAACAGGCTTCTCTTTGAAAGTTTTCAAAGCAATTATACTATAGTCTCCCTAAGATATAATTTTAAAAATACATTTTTTTCCCTGAGCTCCTGCTAAGAAATTGCTTAGCTCTCTTTATAAGAAGTATTTTAGCACCTGGAATGAAGACAGACTAATAAATATTTTTGCTCTACAATGAGACAAAGAGTGAAATTACAGTGCCCTGTAATTACTCCTGAGTCACAGTGTAACTTCTGGAAGCTTCCTGGAAACAGGAGCGATCTGCTGGTTAGTGGATGACTATTATCCAGCCTCGTACATCAGATCTGGCTGAAGTATTAGAGAGGGAATTTCAGAATACATGTCTGGGGATACTGGTGTGAATGAGGCCAGCAGAGGGAATTTATAATTCTACATACTTAATAACTGCTACTGACTTAGAGCCCAACCAATTAAATGGGAAAAGTTTAGGAGTGCCTGGGTGGCCCAGTCAGTTAAGTGTCTGACTCCTGATTTCAGCTCAGGTCATGGTCTCGTGGTTTGTGAGTTCAAGCCCCACATCAGGCTCTGAATTAGTAGTGCATAGCTTGCTTGGGATTCTCTCTCTCTCTCTGCCCCTCCTCTGCTCATGTGTATCTTTCTCTCTCTCTCTCTCTCTCAAAATAAACAAACTTCTAAAAAAATAAATGGAAAAAGTTTAATGTGCAAAGAAACATACAAATTAAAATCAGCCCATTATCAACATATGACCTCCTCAATTCTATACTATTAATTTCAGTGATAACAGCTTCTTGAGAAAATGCTATTAAATGTACATAAGGATTGCAAGATGTACTCCAATTCTGGAAACATTCTAACTGTGAAAAAACTGCATCTCAGAATGAAGGAAATGCAGTGATAAAAACATTTACTGGGAGCCCCTTCTGGGGGAGGCCCTCTGCTCTGACACCATCTGTCATTCCAGGTGGTGAAGACATGGGGATGCCTGCACAGGTGGAAGTCCTCAGTAGGCTTCCCATGATGGTGTCTGCATGAGGAGCATGCACATCAGTCACGCGCATGCTCGGGACCCGGGAAAAGTTCAGAAACACTGGACAGCAGGAAAAGATGCCAAGACAAGACAACAGCAATACAGCAACAAAAATGACCCGAAGGGAGTGTCTCGACCTATGTACATCAAAGAGATGCTGCTCGACTCAGAGCCAAACCACCATCGCCCCATGTTGCTCCAGTGCGCAGAGCACCGTATGATCACACACACCTCCTGGTTAAGCCCAGAGGCAGGCTCACACTCACTCTCAAAAATGGGCGGGGCTGCTTCATCTGCAAGTGCAGGTTTGTGGTATGCACAGACAACGCTCTATACGGACACTGCCTTCAGCTGGGATGGAGGCGCTGTTGAACCCCACATTTCCATCCTGGCCACCAGATCACGGCAACCACCGCTGTGTCCAACGACCCGCAGTGGTTTAAGACTAAACGCAGTGTTATGGGTACATGTACCCCAATGTTTACAGCAGCACGTTCAACAATAGCCAAATTATGGAAAGAGTCTAAATGTCCATCAACCGATGAATGGATAAAGAAGATGTGGTGGTTTATATATACAATGGAATACTACATGGCAATGAGAAAGAATAAAATCATGCTGTTTGCAGCAATGTGGATGGAACTAGAAGCTACTATGTTAAGTGAAATAAGTCAGAGAAAGACAGATATCATATGTTTTCACTCATTTGTGGATCTTGAGAAACTTAACAGAAGACCATGGGGGAGGGGAAGGGAAGGGGAAAAATAGTTACAAACACAGAGAGAGAGAGGGATGCAAACCATTAGAGACTCTTAAATACAGAGAACAAACTGAGGGTGGATGGGGGATGGGGGAGAGGGGAACGTGGGTGATGGGCACTGAGGAGGGCACTTGTTAGGATGAGCACTGGGTGTTATATGTAAGCCAATTTGACAGTAAATTGTATTTTTTTTTAAAAAAAGCCTAAATGCGGTGTGTGTGCACATCTATGTGAGGTGGCCTCGCTCTCTTTAATGTCCACTGCAGTGTGTCCTGATTCAGATTTCTAATTATAAAGTTAAATCATGCATTTATTTACCCTTCTTTGTTTTAACTTAATTTGCCAGAGGCAGGGAAGGAAACTCTCTGGAAATGGTCAATTATGCATTCACGGGCCCTCCTTCCATTCCCAATAAAAATGGGCCATGGACAGCAGTTTATTTTGTTTTTAAAAAACAGTTCTGCAGAAGAGGAGTCAGTATCTGCCACTCATCTGACTAAGACAGGAGAAAAACAGTAAGTGCTCACTGAGTACAATGTTAATCTAAATTCGTTATGTCACTTCCTCACTAGAGGAAGACCTGTTTCACAATCTGCTGCTTTCCTAGAAACCATATCAGTGAGTGGCTGGGTCACTGTTAAGTAGACCGTATGAAAGTGAGTTAATCTTCACCTGTCAGACTAACCAATATTAAGAAGATTGATACATCTAGTGTTGGCTACTTACATACGATGGAAGGGAGCCTATATGAAATTGGTAAATAGCTTTTGGAAAAAGCAACTTGGCAAAATAAAAATTCAAATGTGCATACTCCTTGGAGGGGTATTTCTACAAGTCCATAAACAGAAGGGCCTTAAAGGGGTACCTGGGTGGCCCAGTTGGTTAAACATCTGACTTTGGCTCAGGTATGATCTCATGATTTGTGGGCTCAAGCCGTTCATCGGGCTCTGTGCTGACGGCTCAGAGCCTGGAGCCTGCTTTGGATTCTGTGTTTCCCTCCCTCTCTGCTCCACCCCTGCTCGTACTCTGTCTCTCAAAATTAAATA
Organism: Crocuta crocuta; assembly: GCF_008692635.1. NCBI lineage: Eukaryota > Metazoa > Chordata > Mammalia > Carnivora > Hyaenidae > Crocuta > Crocuta crocuta. The sequence goes on from NW_027530642.1 coordinate 2,308,609, forward strand.
AATGTTAAAAAAATTTTTTTAAATAGAAAAAAAAGAAAGGCCTCAGAAAACTCACTGCCATAATACTAAAATAACTCTAAAAACTTATAAATGACCTGACAGTCCACTGCTTGGGGACTGGTTAAATAAACTGTGGCACATCTATTCTCTGAGATACTATGTAACAATTAAAAAGGATGAGGTAAAACCCCACGTATCAACATGGAAAGCTCCCTGCCACGCTGGCACGGGCCCAGAAAAAAAAAACAAGGTAGATGAATAGTACATCGAATAATTTTTTAAATTATGTTAAAAACAAAACAAAACATTCTTTTGTTTTCTAGATTTCTCTATGTACTAGACACAACTCAAACCAGGATACTGTCGATGTTACGTACAGATGCATTCACAGGACCTAGACGGAGACAGACCGATCACACACAGTGAGTGTGTGAAAGAGACTCGCGGTGGAGATGTGGTTTTCAACGCTTGGATTGTCTGCAGTTTAATGAGTACGCACTGATGAGTTCTTTGAGTAATTAAATCTAAATACCTTTTTTTAAAGTTATGCTTTTATTCACCTGCTTTCATTCTTTTCTTTCTCTGGAGTGTTGGCAAAACACATGGTCTCGTCCATAAAGAGCCACACTGTTTGAGGGCACATTTTTCTCAGCCCGGTCTTCTACCCATCTACATACAGATGTCTTCTCTTGCACTGCCCCACAGATCTGCCCCCATGGGCTCTGAAGGGGGAGCAATAACTGGATTTATAATTTTGACAAATAAATATATAACTGGAGTGGTAAGAAATTGCTTTATCTAAATATTAAGTTAGAGGGGCACCTGGGTGGTTCAGTCAGTTAAGCGTACGACTCTTGATTTCAGCTCAGGTCATGAGCTCACCGTTTGTGGGATGAAACCCCATGGTGGGCTCTGTGCTGACAGCACGGAGCCTTCTTGGGATTCTCTTTCTCCTTCTCCCTCTCCCCCTCCACTGCTTGTGCGCGCGCGCTCTCTCTCTCAAAATAAATAAATAAATGTGTAAAAAATAAATAAATATATAGTGAGAGAAGTTGATTTTTGTTTTCATCTTAATATTTTTCTATTTTCCCATTATACATTGATCCATGTATTAACTACGCAGTTAAGAAAAAGTCTAAACCAGTGATCTCAATAGGGATGATTTTGCACACACACCCCCACCCCCAGCACACTTGGCAATGTCTGGGGATATTTTTGGCTGTCCTAACCGGGGGGTGGCTGCTACTAGCAACTGGTGGGTAGAGACCAGGGGTGCTGCTAAACATCTCACGATGCACAGGGCAGTCCCCACGACAAAAGGTTGTCTGGCCCAAAATGTCAACAGTGCCAAAGTTGAGAATCCCTAATCTAAACATACCACGTGTATGTTTAAGTAAGTAACAAATCCCTAATTAATGTTCTACATACTGGTTTTGTTTGCTTCTTTGACTATACAATAGGCAGAGGGAGAGCCTGGGCTCTTACCTGGACAATGAACTGGTAGATCATGACCAGGCTAACCAGCATGGTGATGTTGGCCAACAGAGAGAAGACGGACAGGGCTCGGAGGTTCCTGACAAAAACCAGCAGCACCACGAAGGGCAGGAAGGTGAGCATGTAGAGTCGAGAGTCCATGGTGGGCGTCAGAATCACAGTCTCATTGTTGTGGCAGTTGTTGGTGGTCCCATTGGCTGCTTCTATCACCTAGAATGAGGGGAAGAAAAGCAACAGATAAGGCTTCTCAAATGACAGAGGTCAGTGGACCTCCCACCAAAAAGGGCTCCTAACTGGAGGCTCAGTAGGAAAACAAGGCCAGACAGACGTCTGTGGTTGGTGAACCGTCTTCAGAGATCTGTGCAGCTCATCAGCAGCCCAACTGTCTGTGCTGGGTTTGATCCTATCTTGCCTAAAGACGGGAAGACAGACAAGATTTCTTGAAGTTCCTCAGTGTCCTAGGTCTTTAGATGAAATTAAACAAAGGATGCTGTTCTACACAATGTGTTAAAATCTTAATTCTTTTGTTGACCAAAACTGGCTTAGAAGGAATCCTAAACTCAAAATCCACTGATCTCTTGCCATTTTCTCTCTCCTACCTGTTTAAAGTTGTCAGCCAGAAAGACAAAATAGACACAGCAGAATCCCAGCTGCGTGACAATCAGGAAGAAGTCCACCAGGTGCCTGTAGACGGGGAAGGAAGGAATACGAAGATCATGAGAATGAAAAAGCAAGAGTCCCCGAGAGAGAGGTGTTTGAACAGTGCTTCCTCCCAGGACATCACAGACCCTTCCCACCAGGTGACAAGGATGAGTGTGCCCTGACAGAAGGAGAAAATGTGCTAGGTGCCACCAGTCTGGAGCTTTGGAGGTGGGTGGAAGAAGATGCTATGTGTGCGGTGACTGAGGTCCCCTTCTTCCGTCTTGTCTAGGATGCTGCATGGGGTCAGGCGACCCCGAGATCAGAATGACTGGAGTGGAGCACACACACCAGGACCAATGACCAGCCCTCGGCCTCCCCCTCCCCATGGCCTGCCTATCCTGTCTCCACTGTTTGTTCCAAAGCTACAAGGAAAACAGCATAAAAGCCTAGGAAGTGGAACCCTCTATGCTCTCTTTCTATAATATGGATCTGAGAAACAGCCTGCTCTCTCCGAAGTACACAGAATCAGAGGTACCCAAACAGACTGCTGGCAGAGGCAGTGAACGACAGCGGGTAACAACCTAGAGGGTCATCAAGAGGAAAATGATGAAATGAAAGACCATTCTTAAATGGAGCGGTATACAGCAGGTAAAAAGAATATGTTAAATCTCTATGTGCTGATAGAGATAGGTCCAGGACCTTTAATAGAAACAAACAAAAAAACAAACAAACAAACAAAAAAACCCAGCTTCCTAATAGTACCTAGAGTACTGTCAATTTGTGTAAAAAGTATTAGGAACATGTGTATGTTTGTATACATACAGAAAATGCCAAAAGTATACCCATGCGAGTGTGACCAGAATATACTTTTATTTTTCCTTTATGAATGCCTGTCTTGCTCAAAAATATATATATATATTTTTACCACGAACACACATCAATTTCAATAAATAAAGGAAGGGAGGAAATAAGGAAGGAGGGAGGAGGGATGGGGAGAGAAGGGAGGGAGCTGGGGAGAAGGAGAGAAAGAGAGAGAGAGAGAAACAGAGAGAAAGGAGAGGAGAGAGAAGAAAGGAGGGAAGGGAGCAAAGAAAGAATCAATCAGCAACTAACCAACGAACCAGACAACCAACTAAGCAGGGGTGGCCACTTGGCATTATGGCTTCTCCTAGTCACAGAAAATGATTCTGCTGCAAGAATCACAAAATAAACTGTACCCCAGGAGGAAGCTGACTATGTGTGAAACTATAAAAAACTCCCTATGACCACAAAAAAAGTTTTCATGGAGAAAATAGATTTAATGCAGTTCCATTTAAAAAAAAGTAAAGGATTCAGCCCTTAATATCAATTCTCTGCTTCTAAATATACCATTTCCTTAAACAGGAAACAAAAATTAGAATGTTTCTCTCCAGGCATCTGGAAACTTACCATAAGGATAAATTTCCAAATACCCTCCTCCCCCCTTCTTGAAATGTCTCTTTTCCCAACAAACCCATTTGTTTTAGCTCAGCTTACCTCTTCCTTGAAGCCTTCCTTCCCCTGCCCAGTGCCCTGCCCTTAAAGCATCTATCATGTGCACTTCTCATCTGGCACAGGCAACTATCCTTAAATCTCCTCCCTGTCTGAGCGCCTAGGATGCACTTCTAGCTCAGGACACTTTCTCTACCGGTATAGACTATTCCCAACCTCTTGTCCTTGAGCCTTCCACATACCCTTCTCCTGTAAGGAGACTTCAAGTCCCTAGAGGGTCAGGACCAAACTATTTACCTCAGGGGAATCCCCCCTCCCTATATTGAGAATTATTCTGCAGGACTTATAAGAGTGCTTAAATATGTTTACTCAACAAATGAGTGAATAAAAAATAATCACTGGTCATTGACCGCCAAAGCTGGAACACCCAGGTTTACCAGTGAGGAAACTGAGGACCAGAGAAGAAAGGGGTCATGTAGCCAAGGTCACCAGATGACCGCAGGCAGAGCTGAGCTAGGAGCCAAATCCCGTTAGCCAAACGATGCTCTTTCCATTGCTTACACCATGTGCTGCACCCCACCTCCCTGTGTGAAGGCCTCTGCTCTGCGAGGCCGCAGCTGCAACGAAGGAGGAAAGCGGTTACCTTCCCCAGTGCGCGTGGTTCCGGAGCCAGGAGATGGGGCTGGATTCCAGTCCGTACATCACTGTGTCCCCATAGTCCACAAAGGGCTTGTTCAGTCTGGGAGGAGGGGAGGGAGAGAGGAAGGGCAGAGTGCAGTGGGTTCGACAGTAAGTGACAGAAGAAAGGTAGCTCACTGAGACTTCAGCCAGTTCCCCACCTGTCACCCCGGGCCCGGGGAAACTACTGGGTCCTGCATCTAATGCTCTCAAGGATCAGAGATGTGAAATCAACAGGTCAGTTACTTTCTTATAATTACCGCCCATCTGGCAGAACCGTTTCAGTGGGGGTAAATACTACAAAGCACATAAAATGAGAAGGTGGGCTCTGTCCGCTGGACACGAGTCAATATGACAGATGACAACAAACTGAAAAAGAACACAAAAATAACCGGGGAAAGGGAGTTCTGCAATAATCAGCAGCCACCTTCAGCCAGCATGGAGAATTTAGAGTGACTTGCCTAAGTCCTCTCTTTCAGCGCTGCTAGCAGAACCCCAAAGGACAATCTGGCAGCTCAGAGGGTGCTCACCTGCGGCAGAAGTGGTGAGCACATTTCACCAGGATACCCATGCAGTGCACAGCCACGATGCCTATCACCAGCAGGCTGAGGGGACCCATCTGGGAATAGGTGTTGCGGGTGAGAGAGAGAGAGACACACACAAGCAGGTATAATTAGGAGTGAACCCAATGGAGAGTGGATTTGCAAATAATCACAACACTACTAAGGCGCCTTCCAGTGACAGAACTTCTGGCACAATATTCAAGACAGAAATGTGATCGTGGAGGTGGGCTCAGGGAGAAGGGCATCATCTGAACCTCAGCATGCTTCCGAAAGAGGTAACCTCATGGAGAAGAATGACACAACATAAGGCTGGTCCAAAACAGCTGCAAATCAGCTGAACTAAAGGCTCCTATGGTCTGGGAAGAAGGGACAGGGAAGGGGTGGAGGGAAAGAGAAAGTTCTGGGAAGAAGAGACGGAGAAGGAGTGGAGGGAAGTGGAAAGTTCTCATTAGAGTAAGACCAGATCAAGAAAACCAGCTCTTAGCTCAGGCCTTAGCTAAGGCTGAGCTAGCTCCAGCTCTAAGAGAAGCCAAATGGTTTTAGATTACAGTCTGTAGGGGATGGATCATAACAGAAAAAGTAAAATTCTTAGAGCTGGCCTCCTAGGGATGGGGACGTGGAAGGAGCATGTAAAAAAACCAACAGACTTCTGTTATGCATTCATTACTCGATATTATTGACAGAAACTCCGAGACATTTTAATTACATCCTCCTCACTGCAGGGTAAGCTCCATTAGGGCAAGAATCTTCCTCTTTTTTATTCACTGGTAATATTCAGAGCCTAGAACAATGTCTAGCACACAAAAGGCCCTCAATAAATATGTTTAAGTCAATGAACACCTGAATATTGCTCTTTCTCAGTTGAATTAAAGAGAAAAGCTTTTTAAGTGTTTTAAACAAAGCAAATTTAAAAACACACACACCATCTCCTAAAATTTGTCAGGAGACTTGCCCCTGCCAATGCAGATCCTTACCAAGATGCCTGCATTCTTCACTGCCAGGGGCAGCCCCAGGAGGCCGGTGCCAATGTTGCCTTTTAGCAAGTGGACCAAGGTCTGGAACCATCTGAAGTGGAAAGACGGGAGACAAGGGCATGTTAACAATAATGACAGCCAGCATTTATTAAGCATGTAGCAATGTGCTAAAGGCTTTCATGCCTTCTCTCATTCAATTTCCACAATGACCCTATGAGATACGTGTTAACTTTATTTTATGGATGAGGAAGACAATTGCTCGAGGTCACATACCTAATAAAGAGTTCGGCCAGGATTCCAACCCAGGATTCCAACCCAGACAGTCTGACCCGCGAGCCCTCTCCAAGCCCCTGTGCTCTCAGCTCTGTTCCCTGTGGGATCTCCAAGAGCCCCATCTCTATGGCAGATTAGACCAGAGGGACACCAGGGCTCCCGTAGGCACTTTATCTTTTCCTAGTGGGTCTGGCCTGGGTTTCACCAGAACTGTCCACTATGGAGACTCGTATCCAACACCACAATGGAGGCTGACAAGCGTGAAGTGTGAAGGACAGACATCGGTATAAGAGAAGAATGAAGGAAATAAAAAACAGAAGTCCAGAACTCCTAAAAGAAAACTGTATGCAAAGTGAACCAAGTACTACCTCCGGCCAGTCCCTGGGATACTATGTATTTAAAATAGAAAGTCAGATCCTAGGACTGGAGAAGCCCTCTTTAAACATTACCTAGTTTATCCTTCTGCCTTGAGGCTAGATTTCCCCCTCACCTATTATAGACTGTCCATCTCACACTGTGATTATAAAGCCTCTCTCGCATCCTCATTCATTTTTTCACTCAGCAAATACCATCTGTTCTGTGTAAAACACTGTGTTCATACCATGGTAGAAATAAGTATGAATCAGATACGGACCTCGGTCTCTAGAAATTAACAATGCTTCAATGAAAAAATAAGGCAGATACACTAATAACCACCCAGGCAGAGATACCTTCTTAAGTGCTCAGGGAGGGAGGGGCAGGTGAGGGTCCCAGAGTGGAGGCCTGAGCTGAGCCCGGGGGGACAGGCAGAGCTTGCAAGGGGGCCCCTGGGGAAGAAAGGCCTGGGAATATGAGCCTAGAGAGAGACATGGGGCATCAGCACAGAGGAGCGTGTCTCCTCAAAGGCCTGACAACAGAGTAGTGTCTTCATCTGCCCTATTTTCTACCCTGCTACCTCCAGAGGGATACAAGCAGGTCAAATACAGCCATAGCTTTGCCCCCAGTATACAGACTCACTCAGAATTTGGCCCCTGGCACCATCTGAAAATTCTTCTGCAAAAATACCCTAAATCCCTCCTAAATGATGTTTCCATATATTTCTTCAAATCAGCAATTCAGAAGGAACCGAAAGCAAATAACATATGTTAACTCATAAAGACCATAACAAGTATGACCTATCTCTACTCTCTGGAATGGAATTTTACTTTCAGTAACATTTCTCCTTCTCCCTCTAGGAAGAAGACCTCTTGATCTTCCTACTGTCTCCAAGCTTCTCTTATCAATCAAGAAAATGTCTTTGAGTCTCTAAACGGGAAGAGGTTGAGCGCTCCCTTGGACTATCCCAAGGAAACAGCCCAAGGACCGCACGGGTACAGGGGTGACTCCTTCATTATCAGCAGCCAGTGACCAGAAGATTATACACAGGATGATAAGACAAACAAATGTCTATCTCAGCAAATGTTTAATCCACTCAAGGCAAAGGTAAGCATTGTAGCAAACCCACCTGCCTACCCGAGGCCTCCCCAAAATGCCTCTGAGCTGGGTTTTGTGGGAGATCAGGTCCCTTTTAGCCCTGGCTCTGCCAGTAACTCTATTTGACAATTCCCTTCCTTTGTGTGGACCTTAGTCTCAGCTGTAGAGTGAGGGGACTGGATAGGACAGCATCCTTTCTAAGGTCTCCTCAGCTCTGAAACACCTGGATTCTGGGCAACTGCCCAATATTACTCTCTTTAACCAATGGCCCCAAGCTGGGATTACCCAAAACCACGAGTATCACAAAATCAACTCCATTGACTGCAAAGTCTTAATTATGGAGGATATAAGGAGGAAACCTTGCAAATCTCTGTAGTTTGGTTTATGTTTCAAATCAGTAATTCTTACACTTTTTAGTCTCAGGAACCCTTTATATACTTATAAAGTATTAAGGATACCAAATAGCTTTTAATTGTACAGATTATATCTGCTGATATACATTACAAATTAAAATTGAGAAGTTTAAAAATATGCATTAATTAACAACACATAAGAATAAAATAAATATATTTTATTTATTTTAAATTAATATATTTAAAATCAAATTAATTTAAAAATAAAATTATGTTAATATAAATATAGATTTTTAATTTTATTTTTTATTGCTTTATTTTTTTATTTGAAAGAGAGAGAGAGTGCGCAAGCAGAAGGGCAGAGGGAGAGGGAGAGAGAGAATCAAGCAGGTTCCACGCTTAGCACAGAGCCCAACTTGGAGCTCAATCGCATGACCATGAGATCATGACCTGAGCTGAAACCAACTTAATCAACTAAGCCACCCAGGCACCCCCATAAATAACAGATTTTTAAATGAAAGGTAATTCTATATTCTAAAATGAAGACTGGCACTAATTTACTTTTTTTGGAAACTTCTTTAATGTCTTGCTTGATAGCTGCATTATCTACTTCTGCATTAAATCTGTTGTGATATGTATGTTGTTTTGGTTGAAGTACATGAAGAAAATCTGTCCTCACAAAGACATGCAGTTGGAATGTGTTTTAATAGTCTCTGTAGACAACTGTGGTAGTTTTCTTTTGATACTACACCAATACTCGACATGTGGCTATTTCTTAGAAGTTAGTTACAACATGGGAGTCTGCACTTTTCGGTATCCTCTCAGATTACAACGTACTGGTGATCTTGCTCTTTGAATGGATCTTTTCCCCATGCACAATTTTCTAATATCACACTGGCCATTTGGAAGATACTGGTTCCCTCAGTTATGCAGTTCTTCTCAACATTGGTACATTTCATTACACAATATCCGAAAAACTCACATTTATTAATATCACTGAAGTATTTTTTTTTTTTTAAGAGAGAGAGAGAGAGAGAGAGAGAGAGAGCACAAGTTGGGGAGAGGTGCAGAAGGGGAGAGAGAATCTTAAGCAGGCTCCATACTCAGCGTGGAGCCTGACATGGGGATCAGATGTACAACCCTGGGATCATCTACTGAGTCGAAATTAACTGAGACCAACTGAGACACCCAGGCACCCTAAAATCTTTAAGTAGAGGGAAGCTGTCAAGGTCAGTGCTGGATACTGTGTTTTCTAGTTTTGCTTGAAAACCTAATGTGGACCACAAATACCACTGATTGTTTTTTGTGAGATCATGGTCTCATTATTTTCATTTTCATTTTTTTAAAATTTTTTTTAAATGTTTTATTTATTTCTAGGAGAGAGAGAGAGAGAGAGAGAGAGACAGCGTGAGCAGGGGAGGGTCAGAGAGAGAGGGAGTCACAGACTCTGAAGCAGGCTCCAGGCTCTGAGCTGGCAGTCAGCACAAAGCCCGACGTGGGGCTCAAACCCACAAACCATGAGATCATGACCTAAGCGAAAGTCGGACGCTTAACCGATTAAGCCACCCAGGCGCCCCTCATTATTTTCATTTTCAAGAAAATGTCTGCCAAGCCCTCAGGTCTGAAAAACCTACAGCTTGTTAGTTCTTCCTAGCAGAAATAGTATTCTACAAAAAACAAAAAACAGAAAACAAAACCCAAGCAGCTAGTTAGTTCACAAAGCAATCACTCAAGGTTCTCGTCCTTGAGACAGGTGTCATACTTTGGTATGCAGTAGAGGTATTTCACGTGTACTTCCCATCTGTCATGGAGATTATTAAACCTGTACTGAAGGATTAAGTAATAAAATGAGTAATTTGACTGCTTCATCAAGGACCTGCTCAAGTGAAACTGGCTTATTCTTTGTACATGTGTGGCAGAGAAAAATACGATGAATGGCCTAAGTTGGTAGTATTGCCTTGATCTATGCTAACCCACCAGCAGTTTTACCCACCACTGCTGCTGAACCATCACTGTAAATGTCAACACAGTGGAAAGGCAAGTAACATTTTAGCATTATTATGAAAATAGTTTCAATCTCACAGACTTCTTGAAATGGCCTTGGGAACCCCAAAGGGTCACACTTTGCAAACAGCCGCTCTAGACAACCTAGAGTAGTCAACTAGTTTCACAGCCTGCCAGCCTGGGGGAGAAGTACCAAAGCTCAATCAAAAGCTGGTATAATGTAAGTCAACAGGGCACCAAGAAGAAAAAAGGCCCCACGGAGTAACATGTGGCTGTTGTCAAAGCAGTCAACAGCTTGACAACATCAAGTGTTAGGAAATAACCTCACTAAACACACCACTATGGAAGTGTCAGGTGTTCCTATTCGCACCCCTGATTAGGGATTTTTCCTGAGCCCTTAACCCTTAGAAGAGCCAGGTATGTGCAAGCATGTACTTTATTCCTTGCATTTTGTTCCTTGTACTTTGTTCCACGTTCTTTGCTCATGGACAAAGCAGATAACAGGGTGGGGCAAGGCACAGGAGACAAGGACTCCAGCTCAAAAGCTTGTCTCTAACACCATGATATGTGAGAGATCCACGTGACCTAACAAGGTCTCCTGAATCAGCTTCTATCTTAATTATACCTGGCATGCTTTCTACACATAAATGCTCAGGTGGATCCAGCGTGAGTAGTTGGTTACATAACCAACCCTCCAAGTCCCAAGGGAGTACTTTTCCCTCTATTGCTTGTGATATCAGACATCACTTACAGATGGGCTTTCCCTGGTCACCTACCCCATAGCACAGAATCAGGGCAGGATAGGCCCTCACAACAAAGTGTACCCAGGAAAATGTCCCAGTACAAACCAGAAGAAGGTATCTCCTGATTGCCTCAATTTCTAACAAGCAAGGAGAAATAGTGTGGGGTTGATACTAGTTATAACCCAGTGTGAAAAAAGAGATATTCAGAATAGCTAATGGGCACGCATAACTTCCAATACATACAAAACCTGTGAGTCACCAGCCTGAAGCTGCTAGTGGTTGGATTTGAACTTCAGAGAGGTCCCTTTAAAAATGAAAATCTAAACCCTATATGAAAACCATTGCACAGGCAAGCTGATGCCTGAAACTGGAAGAGAAACTACAGGGAGAGAAGCTTGGAAGAACAACTGCACAAGGACTGTGACTTCTGAAGGGAAGCTGTCACGTGTCACTGGCTGCATTTGGAGCTGCTGCTGCCTGTGGGGATGCCAGCTGGGTGGTCGGGTTAGGGGAAAGAAGGGAAAGACGGTCCTCACTGCTGCCAGTTGTCCACGCAATCCTTCCCATCAGCTGGCACTGCAAGCAAATGGGGGAATCTACAGAGGCGTGCCACATGAGACATAAGCTATAGAGACCGAATCTTTCGGAGCAGAAGTCACTGAGTGGTAATGTGGACAGACCATACCCTCTGGTTCTATCCCCAGGGAAAATGCCCTGTCCCAGGAGAGCCCACAGCCAAAGGGAGCTTCACCAGTAATGACCTCCAAGAGAAGTTTCAATAGCCTCCTTGGGCAGTCACACAGGACAGCACAAGTCTAGCACATAAAAGATCCCTCAATAAGTCACACGCAACCCACGAAGGAACACAGACAGGGTAACAGCTAAGTTTGAGGAATAAACAGAAGGCACCAAAAAGGATGGAATGCTGGAGTATAGAGAAAATATCAGAGGTCTACTTGAGGTTCAGGACTAAGTATGAAAACTCAGTGGGGTAGAAAACCCTCTTGTGAATCTTCTAATTCAAGTGGGTGGGCACCAGACAGTCAGCATACCTTCACAGTGGGGTCCTCAGCTTCCTCTTATATTTGAGGAAACTAAGGCCCAGAGAGGGCACTCAGATGAGTCTTGGGATTCAGTCTCCAGTAATAAAAACTTAAACCCTCCCTAGAGAATGCAAAGCAGACCTCCTGCTCTCAACCTCTTGAATTTTTTAAATGCAGGAGAAATTATTCCTTCCTCCCTCTTACCACTTCTTCAGCCAAATCAACTGGCTGTTTTGTGATGGGGACAGAAGTCTGAGCAGGACTCTGCAAAGGAAGTTTCCAACTGAGCCTAGAGGTATTTGAGGTTCTAAGGCAGATCACCTGTGCTTCTGAATTAAGAGAATCTTCTCTCTAGAAGTTTCTCTTACGTTCAGCACCAGCCTTCAGGGACCAACACGGCTGAAAGGAGCAAAGAATATAAAACAGTTGGGAAGGTGGCCGGCAAGGAGCTCAAATCTCAGCACTGTTACTCACTCAGTCTCTTTATATCTTCCTTCCATCTGTAAAGTGGGGAACTGATGAAATGGGGGAGCAAACATATCTCTAAGGGAGACTACATTATGAATACAGAACGTAGGAACATGAATCCCACCCAGGAGGGTAAAAGAAACTTACGTTGTGCTGTTGCTTTCCCCAAACCGCTGGTAAGAGCCCGGGGAAGAGAAGCTGTTCAGGCCTTCGGACGGGCTCTCCTCGGGGCTCACGTCCGTGGAGCTGTAGTCATGGTAGTCCTCATTCCGAAGCCTCTGCGTGGACATGGCAGCTGGAGGGACAGGGTCAGTGCTAAGACCTCCAGAGGCTGGGGCCTTTAGCTCCAAGCCTGTGGTGGTCTCTGGGGCAGAAGCAGCCATTGTCACAGTAGCTCGGTGACAGCTGCACTATGAATGAAGTACAGTGACAGTGCCTGATAACAAGGGAAATGGAAAAAGTGCAAAGTACACATGGGCGGGCTGAGCTCACTTGGCTTCTGGCTCCCAACCTTCCCAGTTAGTGCCCCACTTGTAAATTTCTAAATTTGCCACCGCATACCTGAGCAGAGCAAAGGTGAGGCACTGCATGGGATGGGTGGGGGAAGATGCAGACAGGCGCTTCCAGGAAACCTCTGTTCCTTAGGTTGGGAGTAACTATCCCCTCCTTTGAGCTAATTTCTTTGAACCCTGAACAACGGTTATATTGTATCTCTGCCCATCTTCCCCAGGAGCAAGCTCTCAGAGGATGGGAACCTGCATATTCCTCACTGCATCTTATTTTTCTTCTGCGTGCATTACAAAAAGGACCTTGTTGCATTCAAGGAACCCCCTCCAAATCATCTAATTCTGCCTTGCTTCCCCACCAAGTTCCAGAGCCACAGGTGACTTCCTCTCCCTCTCCACTGGGACCTCTGGCCCATCCTGTACTTTATGAAGGTCACCAACGACCCTCATTCTCTGACCACGAGACTCTTTTCTTGCAACCAGCCTGAAATGCAAGCAGCTCAGAGGAAGAGCAGGAGCCTGAGAGGGCTCACCATTGGCCCTCATCTCAAAACCTCCCCTCCACAACCCTTCTTTTTTTATTGTTATGGATTTGCCTGCTTTAAAAGACATGAACGAAAAAAACCCTTTCTGTTGTGTGTTGGGGAAGGATGGCGAGGGTATAAAGGGTATCATTCCCAGGATGGATTTTCTCAGTGATGCTACGACAGAAAAAAGAAGGACGACGACTTCTCTGAGCTACACAATAAGGATACATTTGGGGAGCTCTGGAAGGCCCCAGAACCCTAGGCACTACGCTAAGAGAGCCCTCAGAGGTCACTCCACAAATTGCTCATTTTATAGATGAAGAATCAATCCCAGAAAGACGAAGGAACCTGCCTGCAGAGCCAGGTAGCAGCAAAGCAGGAAACGTATCTCGTGCTGCCCTGCCCGAAGCTGGAAACATCTACCAAATGCACTGCCGCTGGCAATGAGAGAATATTACAATGAAAGAAAGTCAACTTCCTGCCCTCCAAGAATCTGCAGCCAAGTGTGGAAAGTACACGTACATTAAAGGCTATAAATAAAAATCCTTCTGACACTGGCAGACTGGCACAACTGCCTCCCTATATGTGGGCTCCCCCCCAGCTGAAGCCCCCCGAGTCTGATGTGCTGTCTCAGATAACCTGGTAAGGAGACAGGATCCATGGTCAATCTCAACATGCCATCTTGCCCAGCCCCCAACACTAGCTGTCAGGGGACAGCTAAGTGCTGAGTGTGCCCCCAGGTCAAGCCGGAGGGGACTCTTTGGAAACTGGCCCTACTCTGGCACCTATGCTATCCAGGGTGATCTCATTTTTCTCCCAAGTGTAAGGAAGAGAGGAGCCACATAACCCCGCAAGGAAAGAAACTGGCAGAAAGCCAGTAAAGGCTGTGGAAGTCTCAGAGAGGATCCTGCCCAGCTTCCCCACCAAGGCAACTCTCTTCAACACCTAAAAGGGTATCATTTACTCACAGGTTGGAGGGATTCAAACAAGGCATCTAGTTCTGGGGCAGTTAAATTCATAAGAGGATCAGAAGGAGAAAAATCTATAAAATATCTTTTTTTTTAATGTTTATTTATTTTTGAGAGAGACACAGAATGCAAGCAGGGGAGAGGCAGAGAGAGAGGGAGACACTGAATCAGAAGCAGGCTCCAGGCTCCGAGCNTATTCCTGAAACTGATCTGCAGATTCAGTGAGGTCCCTGTCAAAATCCTAGTTGCCTTTTTGCAGAAGTTGACAAGCTGATTCTAAAATTCATATGGAAATTCAAAAGGCTCAGATTGGCCAAAACAACTTTGAAAAAGAAGAACAAAGTTGGAGGACTTCCCAATTTCAAAACTCAGTACAAAGCTACCTACAATATGGTACTGGCATAAGGATAAACATATAGATCAATGGAACAGAACTGAGAGTCCAGAAAGAAACCCTCACAGCTATGGTCAATTGATTTTTGACAGGGTGCCAAGATAAGTCAATGGAGAAAGAATCCTCTTTTCAACAAATCATGCTGGGACTACTGGATAGCCACATTCAAAGAACAAAGTTGGAAGTCTCCCTCACACCATATGTACAAATTAACTCAAAATAGATCAAAGACCTAAACACAGGAACTAATACTATAAAACTCTTAGAAAACATAAGTGTAAATCTTCATGGCTTCAGATTAGGTAGTGGTGTCAAATATGGACAGCAAAATCACAAGCAAAAGATAATTGGTAAATTAAACATTACCAAAATTAAAAAACATTTGTGCCTCAAAGGACACCATCAAGAAAGTGAAAAACAACCCACACAATGGGAGAAAATTTCTGCAATTCATATTTCTGATCAGAGACTTAAATTCAGAAAATAGAAGAACTATTACAATTCAATAATAAAAAGACAATCCAATTTAAAAAATAGACAAAGCATCTGAATGGCTATTCTGCCAAAGAGGTGAAAATGGCCAATAAATCACATGAAAAGATACTCAATATCACTAGCCACCAGGTAAATGCAAATCAAAAACCACAATGAGATACCACTTCACACCCACCAAGATGGCTAAAATCAAAGAAAGATAATAATAAATACTGGTGATGCTGTGGAGAAACTGGAACCCTCTAACACAGTCATGGGAATATAAAATGGTGCAGCTTCTTTGGACAAAAGTCTCACAGTTCCTCAAAAGGCTAAAGACAGTTACCACATGACCCAGGAGTTCTGTTCCTACGTATATCCTGAAATGAAAATGTATGTCTACAGAAAAACTCGTACTCAAATGGTGATAGCAGCATTATTCCTAATAGCCACAATGTGGAAATAAATCTGATGAATGGATAAATGAAATGTGCTATATCCATACAATACTATTTAACAATAAAAAGAATCTAAATACTGAGAATGTGACAACTTGGGTGAACCCTGACAATGTTCTAATTGAAAAAAGTCAGTCACAGAGCACCATATATTCTATGATTTTGTTCATATGAAAGTCTAGAACAGAGAGTAGATTAGTGATTGCCTAGGGTTTGGGATAGTGTGTTAAGAGGAATTAGCAGGTGACACTAAAAACTAAGGGACAGAAGTTTTTTTTTGAGTGATGAAGATGTTCTAAAATGGATTTTATGCACATCTCTGCAAATATACTAAGAGCCAGTGAATTGTACACTTTAAATAACTGAAGTGTATGCCATGCCATTTGAATTATATCTCAATAAAACTTAAAAAAAAACAGAGATTTCTGGCCCCAATCTGATTCAGCCTGAGCAGTTTATTTATTTATTTTTTTAATGTTTTTTATTTATTTCTAGGAGAGAGAGAGAGAGACATCGTGAGCAGGGGAGGGTCAGAGAGAGAGGGAGTCACAGACTGAAACAGGCTCCAGGCTCTGAGCTGGCAGTCAGCACAGAGCCCGACGCAGGGCTCGAACCCACGAACCGCGAGATCATGACCAGAGCGAAAGTCGGACGCTCAACGGACTAAGCCACCCAGGCGCCCCCTGAGCAGTTTACTTTTAATCAGCTTCCTAGATGATCCTGATTACAGGTGGATTTATACTAAGCACTAGAAAAATATATATGATCTTATTATGATAGGTACACCCCAGGCCTCACCTCCTACCAAAGCTCACGGATTGGCGGTAGTTGCAGACTAAAACTGCCACCCATTATTCTGAAATAATTACACTGGGTTAGACTTTGGAGCCCAGAGAAACAGCGAATTTTCTAGATGCATTTTCTTTTCTCTATTGCTGGAATTCAAAACTCATGAACAAGGACACCGATTGTGTTGCTATCTGCGATCTACCAGAAGGAAAGTGAAAATCTCTAACTTCCATGTGATCTGTTTTTAAAAGGCATCAGATAAAAGTCCCTCTAATCTACCACAGAAGTACATTCCATAATTTGCCTCCTGCCTACATGAGTCTGGTGAGAGGAAGGCTGCAAGGTAGCTACTGACCTCAGCTGTCTCTGCGCAGGCGGGGCTAAAGACACAAACACGCTCACTTTTTACCCACAATCATAAAAACCACTAAATGTCAGAACCAGGCGTGACTTAACAGAAGATAAAGCCCCAGCTTCTCATTCAAAGGTAAGAGAACCAAGTCCAGTTAAAGACTTGGGATTAGAATATAACATTACAGATTCTTAGTCAATGTTTCCATCACACCATAAATGATCTATCCTCCCTGCCATCTCCGCTGGAACACAACTGGGGCAGGATTAGGGGTGCAGGGGGAATTCTGCATGATAAAAAATATGAGTTCAGAGTTTGATATGATTATCCTCACAGAGAAGTTCAAGAACAGGAAGTCAGAAAGTTCACTAGGCAAACCTGTAGTTCAGCAGTTCTCCATTCCATTGCTCTGGAAAGCTGTGCCAAGTCCCCATTTTGCAAATTGTGATCTATGTATCATGAGCATCCCAGTAACCCAGATAGACAGATTCCTGACTTCACGGAAGAGGGAACCACAGTGGAGTATTTCCTACTGGAGAGGGCCATTGAGAATTGGCCCTGGGTGTGAAGGCTTGCAAGAGAAATGTTTGGGAGATAAGAGATGACATCAAATGCAACATCATGTAATTTCTATTTTGGTACATTTAGAATGCCCCATGCACTGGACCCCACAGCCAAAAGGAGCTACCTTTGTGTACTTACACCCAGTAGGGCCTAGCTTAAGGAAAGAGGCTCAGGATTCCTCCAAGGCCCTGGATGAGGCAAAAAGACTCATTGTGAGTTTCCTCTATGGGACAAAGAGGAAAGCTATCCTAGGTGTTAGTGGTTGTCAGCCAGTCACACACTTCTGGAAGGGGTTATCAGAGGCAGGCCAGGCCAGCAAAAGTAGAAATCAAGTTCTATTCACTCAGCCCAATTCTAGGACCTTGCTTTCAGGTCATGGTAGAAAGAAAAAATGTATCATTAACAGCACAATGACTCTTCAGCATCTGACCTTGGAAGAGATAACAAGCATTTAAAGAATTGAGACACTCCCTGGGGAGGGAGGTGGAATAATAATAATTAAAAAAAAAAAAAAAAAAGGAAAGGAGTACTTAATAGGAGATGAGACAAAGGGGAAAAGTAAAGCATTCACAAAAGTGGACATCCATTCCACCCACCCTACTTCACATTCTCCATGCTAACAAGTCCAGTCCTAGAATTTCACAGAACGCTGTAGTTGGAAGAAAACTTAAAACTCCACCTAGCCCAAAGCTCTACCCAATACAGTAATCGAATCTATGACATTCCCAAAAGTAATTGCCAAGTGACAATTATCTCCAGTGACAGGGAGCTCCATGCTTTCTCTGTGTTGCAACATGAAAGAGCACTTATTCTTAGAAAGTTCTTATGCTTACCCAAAACCCACTTCCCTTTTGGCACTTGCATCCATTGGTCCTAGTTATAGTCTCTGGAATACTGAAGAAATGGAACCTGCCTTTAAAGTAGACAAAGACAGCTCTGAGCATGTCAAGCTGCCACAGAGATGTGGCTGAATGAACAGCTACACGGTATAAAGGGAAAATAAGGACTCAAAAGCAGGTGATTATAAATGGCACCATCAGCAAACAAAGGAACAGAGACTCAATACCACCATCGCAGCAGTCTCTTCTTCATACAGCCTCCATCCCACAGGGTCAAACTCAGAGCAATAGATCATGTCTTTTGTGTCCCTTTACTTCCTGACAACAAAAAAAAAACCTTTAAGGAAAACATACTCTAAGTGTACACATTAACTACTATAGACGAGGCCCTCAACAAGAGTCAAAGAGGGGTTTGATCATGTTTAAAATAATTAAAGACCATCAAAATAATTTTCAGCCGTGAACATTTACCTTGGACATAACACAGAGATAAGAAGAAAGAGGAGGATTTCATGGCAACTAGAAATAAGTGAAGTAGGGAAACTGCTTCCCGGACAACTGTTTTAACCTTTGTTGCATGGTGGTACTAATGCACACAGGGGGAAACCCTCTCTGATTAGAAAACAAGCAGAGCTGCGCGCCCAAATGTCAAAACAGAAGAGGTCCTTAGGGATTCAAATTCACCACTGTACAGGCTGGGAAACCTACACCCACCCCAGGATGGGAGTCACCCAAGGCTGCAAAGCAAGTGTCAGAGCTAGAACACAATCTCTCAATTCCCCAATCTTGGCTCTTTCCATTACACCATGCTGCTCTCGTTTCAGCAAGCCTCAAATGAGTGCAGGCAAATAACCAGTATTCCCCAAATGACACAAGCTACAGAAAAAAATAAAGCCAAGGTCTTTACATTCTTCGAGTGAATGCCAGGGCTTTGCACAGCCCCAGCTGTGAGCCACCTTCTCCAATTCTTATTTCACATCTCAGTGTGATTTACACAAAATTGCAGGACGGTTAGAAGCAAAACCTACAGAATGATGAGTCTGCAGAAAAATCGTGAACACTGAAACAGGGAACCACACCCAAAGCCAAGCCAATCCGGGAGACGGAGAATGCAGAGCTAAAAAGGGAGCGCTGGAAGAGAAGAGGAGACAGGAAAAGGGTGTCTTTCCACATGTCAAGTTTTCCGCAGGAGGCAGTGTGGTGAAAGGCGAACGAACAGCCGCCGGAGCCTGGGGAGACTGGGATCCTAGTCGCAGGTCTGCCACGAACTCACTGGGTGGCCTTAGGCAAGCCCGACCCGTTCCCGATCCTCCATTTCTCCAACTGTCCTAGAATGGGGTTGCACCAAGTGATCTCCCGGGATCCCGGTTCTGGTATTCTATGACCCAAAGACCCACTATTAGCGAGTCCCCAGCAGGGCTCCTACAATGCCAGTCACTTGCCCAAGGCGACTGGACCCCTTTGGGAAGCGTGGAAGAAGTCCTAGCTGGTAGTTAGGGTGACCTTTCTTATCTGGGCACCTCAGTTTCCCCACCTGTCAAATGGCAGAGGGAGGGAAGGCAAGGGACAGAGCGCCAGGGAAAAGGGATTCTCCAGTTGACCTCATCCCGGAGGGGTGCCTGCATCTTACCGCGGCTGAGGCGGGGGAGCCGAGAAGATTCGGACCTGCACCCCAAGCCGATCGGTGCCTGACCCGGCGCATCCGCTGAGCCCCAGAAGAAGGCGAGGTGGGTCCTGCGGGAGGCGGTGACACGCCGTCAGCCCCGGCCCATCAGCGCGCCGACTCACCGCTCCGGCTCGGCTCCGGCTCTCCCGCTTCAGCTCAGCCCACCAGTCCCCGCCTCAGCTCCCAGCCCCAGCCATCCCCCCCACTTCGCCGCCCGGGCAGCCGCTTCCGGGCCCCGTCACGTGATCCCGGCGCTCCAGCCGGAGACCCGGGTCACGTGTTCCAGCGCGTGGCAGTTCCCCGCCTCTCGGGAAGCTCCAGAACCCGGCTCCGCAGCACCACCTGGCGACCTGTTGCTGACACTGCAAGCAGGCCCCGGGGCGCGGCAGAAGTGGGCGGGGCTTTGACTTCGGAGCGCAGCCAGCAAGTCCCCAGAGCTCTGTGTCCCCTGAGACTTGGGCTTATTTCTGCACACGGTGTGTTTTCCTTAACACGTTTCGGAGAGCATATGTTGCTTTTATAATTTAAAAAAATACCTCTTTTTAAAAATCACCTAGTCCTATTTTTCGAAGCTTACACAAACTCATTTATGATTGCTCCCGGAAATGGGACTGTGAGGTAAGGCAACATTATTATTTCTAACGTATTTAAAATTTAAGTAATATTTTTAAATAGATGGCAACATTTCAGTATGTTTGAGGTGTATATGTTACCTTGCCTTCTCTTTCCTCCTTCTCCCTGAAGTTTTCCTTTAAAAATTATGTAACTAACAAATTAATTAATTTGAAATTATGTAACTACACACACACACACACACACACACACACACACACACAAAAGGAATAAACTATTGATATAGCTACAAAATGGATAAATCTTAAAATAATTCTGCTGAGTAAAAGAAGTCATAAAAAATATTCAATGTATCTAATATTCTAGAAAATGTTAAATAATCTCCAGTGACAGAAAACTTATCAGTGGTCTGGGAGTGGGTGGGGAGGTCAAGACGGGAGAGATTATAAAGGTGCATGAGGAAACTTTCAAGGTGACAAATATTTTCACTACCTTGATTGTGCTGATGGTTTCACAAGTGAATATAGATTTTAAGTTATCAAATTATATACATTCAATACATGCCATTTAAAAATAAATAAAATTTTAAAAATATGTGCAGTTTATTGTTATGCAAATTGTACCTCCATAAAGCTGTGTAGATAGTAAAAATTATATATTAATATATTGTTATTATTAGAAATGTTAGCCAATACGTAAATATAAAAACAGTGAAAATTTCCCTTCTCCCAAATTCACTCTCTTCCTCCAAAGAATTACAGTTACAGGCATGTGAGTATTGTTCTCCATACACTATACTATGCATTTATAGAAATATTTATACAGAAAGACGTATACAGGTTTGTGGTGTTAAAACCTAGAATCATGAATTACAGTACTTACTGTTTTGGTTAAGACTCTTACTCTTCACTATCTATATACACTGTCTCAATTATTTCATAAACATATATTACTTTATATATTTAAAGCTTTTGTATGTTCTATAACCTATACATATTTTTTTAATGTTTACTTATGTATTTTGAGAGAGAGAGAGAGAGAAAGAGAGAGAGAAAGAGAATGCACAAACTGGGGAGGGGCAGAGAGACAGGGAGAAAGAAAGAATCCCAAGCAGCCTTTGTGCTGACATGGGACTCAGTCTCACAAACCAGGAGATCATGACCTGAGGCAAAATCAAGAGTCAGTCACTTAACCGACTGAGCCACCCAGGCACCCCTACATATTTTTTAAAAATCTACCCCAGTTGGTTCATTTCACCAGGAAAAGAGAAAAGAATGCAGGTTCATGCTCAATTTAAAATAGGAAAGCCAGTGAGTTCATCCTATCCCTGGAAGATTCCACCAGTTCATTGGCTGCTCAGTGCCAGGAACTGTGCTTGGAATGCTTCTGAGCCCAGGTTACCTCCAGGTCTTGAATTTCATTGATCATTTGGCTCCTTGTGTCTCAGTCAAGAAAGCCAGATCTTATGAGAACCAGAGAGCTCCCTGTTGGAATTACTGATGCAAGTGGGAATTTGCCTTCCCCAGTCTGCTTCTGGGAGGCATTGACTATGAGGATTCTTTCTTATATCTGGCCACCACACTCTTACTAGAAAGACCTTTGAAAAAAGGTTGCATTATTTTCATATACTGTTAGGATTCTACCAAGCTTATCATTATGCAGTCCTAATTAGAAGTTAACACAATTACATCTCCTTGTCATTCCCAGAGAACTTTTTCCAACTATACAAATCCCCGCCTCTGCTTCCACGGTCTACCCAGAAGTATAAATGAAGGTTTCCTGTTCAATATGGGCGCCTGGATGGCTGTATAAATAGGGATGCCTGGGTGGCTCAGTTGCTTAAGCATCCAATTCTGGCTTAGGTCACCATCTCACAGTTGGTGGGGTGTGAGCCCTATGTCAGGCTCTACACTGCCAGCTCAGAGCCTCGAGCCTGTTTCAAATTCTGTGTCTCCCTCTCTCTGCCCCTCACCTGCTCTATTCTCTCTCTCGAAAATAAACATTTAAAGATTTTTTTTAAATATGTGGATGTATATATAAAGATATCACTTTGATTCTTTTATTCCTTGAAAACTATGCAAAAGTGAAAGGTAAAAACTCTGAAAACTCTATTTTCAGCAAAGGGAGAAGATAGAATCCACAGATATGGAAATATGTGTAAGGGCTAACAAGAGCAGCTGAGATTAGACAGAAGCTTTGAAGGATAATGGAAAAGAAATTCAAAGAGAAGTAAAGGGACCCGTGGGGTCAGATCTCAGGAATGCGCCAGTGAAAACACTCTTTCTGAAGATGAAGAGCTCNCCCTACATATTTTTTAAAAATCTACCCCAGTTGGTTCATTTCACCAGGAAAAGAGAAAAGAATGCAGGTTCATGCTCAATTTAAAATAGGAAAGCCAGTGAGTTCATCCTATCCCTGGAAGATTCCACCAGTTCATTGGCTGCTCAGTGCCAGGAACTGTGCTTGGAATGCTTCTGAGCCCAGGTTACCTCCAGGTCTTGAATTTCATTGATCATTTGGCTCCTTGTGTCTCAGTCAAGAAAGCCAGATCTTATGAGAACCAGAGAGCTCCCTGTTGGAATTACTGATGCAAGTGGGAATTTGCCTTCCCCAGTCTGCTTCTGGGAGGCATTGACTATGAGGATTCTTTCTTATATCTGGCCACCACACTCTTACTAGAAAGACCTTTGAAAAAAGGTTGCATTATTTTCATATACTGTTAGGATTCTACCAAGCTTATCATTATGCAGTCCTAATTAGAAGTTAACACAATTACATCTCCTTGTCATTCCCAGAGAACTTTTTCCAACTATACAAATCCCCGCCTCTGCTTCCACGGTCTACCCAGAAGTATAAATGAAGGTTTCCTGTTCAATATGGGCGCCTGGATGGCTGTATAAATAGGGATGCCTGGGTGGCTCAGTTGCTTAAGCATCCAATTCTGGCTTAGGTCACCATCTCACAGTTGGTGGGGTGTGAGCCCTATGTCAGGCTCTACACTGCCAGCTCAGAGCCTCGAGCCTGTTTCAAATTCTGTGTCTCCCTCTCTCTGCCCCTCACCTGCTCTATTCTCTCTCTCGAAAATAAACATTTAAAGATTTTTTTTAAATATGTGGATGTATATATAAAGATATCACTTTGATTCTTTTATTCCTTGAAAACTATGCAAAAGTGAAAGGTAAAAACTCTGAAAACTCTATTTTCAGCAAAGGGAGAAGATAGAATCCACAGATATGGAAATATGTGTAAGGGCTAACAAGAGCAGCTGAGATTAGACAGAAGCTTTGAAGGATAATGGAAAAGAAATTCAAAGAGAAGTAAAGGGACCCGTGGGGTCAGATCTCAGGAATGCGCCAGTGAAAACACTCTTTCTGAAGATGAAGAGCTCACTTAGAGCTGCACGGCTCTATTTCTTTTGTTTGCAACAACAGGCGTGGAAACAGTTCAGCAAGACTCAACAGAAGCTCTCCTGATCTGGTTTGGATCAGGGAAGCCAAGAAGATGAGGATGCCACCCAGAAGCACAGGGAGAAGCCATACTTGCGGGAAGCAGTTGGTCTATGGCAGTAGAACAGAACAGACTGGAAATACACTTGGGGGAGGTTGTAGAACAATTGCAAGTCTCATCCACTGCTGGCGGGAGTGGACAATGATGCATTAAAGTGTTTTAATGGCTTTTTACACAGTTAAACACATAGCTATCCTGTGATCCAGCAATTCCACTCCTAGGTATTTACTCAGAAAAAATAAAAACGTTTATCCACGTTAGGGCCTAGACTAGGGTGAGGAAAGCAAAGTGCCTCAGGTGGGAAATTTAAGGAGGCACTCACTTTTAGGATTGTACAGGTGCAGGGTTGGCACTGACATGGACACAAGAACCAGTGCTTCCTTAAATTTTGTGACCTAGGCCTCCTGTCCGGTCTCATCCTAGGCCAGGCTGTGGCCCACACACACTTGTATTCAAATTTTCACAGCAGACAGCTTCATAAAGCTAAGTTAGTGACAACCCACATATTTGTCAGTAGGTGAATCGGTAAACAAACTGTGGTAGATAGAGCAGAAAGGAACTATTGATACATGCAGAAATGTGGCTGAATCTCATCAGGGCTAAGTGGAAGAAGCCATACACATAAAATTGCATACTATATGATTCAGTTCATATAAATTTAAAGAATGGGCAAAACTGAATCTAGTGACAGAAAGCTGAACAATGGTCTCTTGACCTGTGTGGGTGGGGATTAGCTGCAAAGGGACACAGAGAGCTTTCTGGAGTGATGCTAATAGTCTATATATTGATTGGGATGCTGGTTATGTGGGTTTATTTATTTACTTATTAAATTAAATTACTTATTAAGCATTTGTTTATTTATTTATTTAAAAGTAAGCATGAACAGGAGAAGGCACAGAGAGGGGAGTGAGAATCCCAAGCAGGCTTTATACTGCCAGCGCAGAACCCGATGCAGGCTCAGGGCTCGGAGATCATGACCTGAGCCAAAGTTGGACACTTAACTGACTGAGCCACTGGGTGCCCCTAAAATACGTTAAATTGGTTGTATATAAATTGTACTCCTAAAGGTTCATTTAAAAATTGTAAAGAGATTACCAGACATCTGAGAAAAGCCTCCAAGATAAAAGAATAATCAAATGCACAAACACATGAAGCACTTTGGAGGAGACTGTGCAAAAAACAACATGCAAACAAATATCCTCAGAGAGATAAGATGCTGCAATCATGACATAACAACAACAACAACAAAAATATTGCTTTTAAAAAATATTGTTAGGGAGGGGCGCCTGGGTAGCTCAGTCAGTTAAGTACCTAACTTTGGCTCAGGTCATAAACTCAGGGCTTGTGAGTTCAAACCCCATGTTGGGTTCTGTGCTGACAGCTCAGACAGAGCCTGGAGTCTGCTTCAGATTCTGTCTCTCCCTCTCTCTGCCCTTCCCCTACTCATGCTTATGCTCTGTGTCTCAAAAATAAATAAACATTAAATATATTTTTTAAATATTGTTAAGATAAAAACCAGCTCTTGGAAGTTAAGAATGTAAAAACAAAAATGAAGACTCAAATAGAAGAGTAAGAAGATGAGGATAAAGAAATTTGTTCTTTTCATTAATGAATATTTATTATCTATGTGCCAGGCACTGGGCCTGGAACAGTGAACACAATATACAAAAATCCCTGTCATTGTGATTTACATTTTAGCGAGGGGAGACAACAAAAATAAACAAATAATATTCATATCATGTCAGCAGGTATACCTGTTGTGGAGGAAAATCAGGAAAGTGGGAGAGGGAGTCTGGAGGCAGAGAGGAGGGATTGCAGCCTTTTTCAATAGTCAGAAGATACTATTGAGAGATGATATCTCAACAAACTCCTAAAGCAGGGAAGGAAACAAGCCCTGTGGACTTCTTTGGAAGAGCATTCTGAGCAGAGGGAACAGCAAATGCTAGGGGCCCAGGAGAGAATATGCCTAGCCTATTCGAAGAATTAAAAGGGAGTCCGTGTGTGCATGATACTATATGTAGAAAACCCTAAAAACTCCATCAAAAAGACTACTAGAACTGATAAATGAATTCAGTCAGGTCACAGGATACAAAATCAATATACAGGAATCTGTTACTAAGAATGAAGTAGCAGAAAGAGAAATTTAGAAAACAATCCCATTTGCAATTGTGCCAAAAATAATAAAATACCTGGGAATAAAGTTAACCAACGAGGTAAAAGAACTATACTCTGACAAATATAAAACACTGATGAAAGAATGGAAAATGACAATAAACAAATGGAAAGATATCCCATGCTAATGGATTGGGAAAACAAATATCGTTAATATGTCTGTACTACAGACTTAATGCAATTTCTATCAAAATGCCAACAGCATTTTTCACAGAACTAGAACAAATAATCCTAAAATGTGTATGGAATCACAAAGACCTCCAATAGCCAAACAACCTTGAAAAAGAAGAACAAAACCAGAGGCAACACAATCCCAGATTTCAAGATTTGTTACAAAGGTGTAGAAATCAAGACAGTATGGTACTGGCACAAAAACAGACACATAGATAAATGGAACAGAATAAAGAGCCCAGAAATAAACCCATGATCAACTAATCTATGACAAAGAGGCAAGAATATGCAATGGGAACGAGACAATCTCTTCAACAAATAGTGTTGGGATAACTGGACAGCTACATGCAAAAGAATGAAACTGAAGCACTTTCTTACACCATACACAAAAATAAACTCAAACTGGATTAAAGAACTAAATGTGGGACTTGAACCTATAAAAATCCTAAAAGAGAGCAGAGATAGTAATTTTTCTGACATCAGCTATAGCAACATTTTTCTAGTTATGTCTCCTGAGGCAAGGTAAACAAAAGCAAAAATAAGCCATTGGAACTACATCAAAATAAAAAGTTTCTGCACAGCAAAGGAAACTATCAACAAAACTAAAAGACAATCTAGTGAATGAGAGAAGCTATTTGCAAGTGATATGTTCAATAAGGGATTAGTATTCAAAAATATAAAGAACTTATCAACACAACACCATAAAAAATAATCCAATTTAAAAATGGGCAGAAAACCTGAACAGACATTTCTCCAAAGAAGACATACAGAGGGCCAAAGACACATGAAAAGATGCTCAACATCACTCATCATCAGGGAAATGCAAATCAAAACCACAATGAGATATGACCTCACACCTGTCAAAATGGCTAAAATCAAAAACACAATAAACAACTGTTGGCAAGGATGTAGAGAAAAAGGAACCCTTTTGTACTGTTGGTGGGAATGCAGACTGGTGCAGCCACTGTGGAAAGGCTCCTCAAAAAATTAAAAATAGAATTACCATATGATCCAGTAATTCCACAACTGGGTGTTTATCCAAAGAATACAAAAACGCTCATTCCAAAAGATATATGCACCCCTATGTTTATTGTAACATAGCTTACAATAACCAACTTGTGAAAGCAGCCTAAGTGTCCAGTGATAGATAAATAGACAAAGAAGTTGTGGTATGTGTATGTAACAGAATATTACTGAGCCATGAAAAAGAATGAAATCTTGCCATTTACAACAACACGGATGGATCTAGAGGGTATAATGTTACGTGAAATAAGTCAGAGAAAGACAAATGCCACATGATTTCACTCATATGTGCAATTTAAGAAATGAAACAAATGAACAAAGGAAAAAAGAGACAAACCAAGAAAGAGACCCTTAACTACAGCAAACAAACTAATAGTTACCAGAGGAGAAGTAGGTGGGGGGATGGGCGAAATAAATGAAGGGGATTAAGAGCACATTTACCATGATGAGCACTGAGTAATATATGGAAGTGTTGAATCACTATATGATACACCCGACACTAATATACCACTGTACATTAACTATAGTAGAATTAAATAAATACAAGGAGGCCAGTGTGGCTGTAGCAGAGTGAGCTATGGCAAGAGAAATAAATTAGGTCAGAGCAAGAACAAGTGGGTGGAAACCATGTAGAGCTCTGTGAGCCATTTTAAGGACTTTGGCTTTTACTCTGAGTGAGATGGGAAGATATTGGAGGAGTTTGAGCAGAGAAATGCCATGATCTGACTTGGGTTTAAAAGGATGCTCTGCCTATTGGGTTGATATAGACATGGGCAGAAAGGGGAGACCAGTCATGAGGCAGCTGCTATAATCTGGAATAAGATTATGATGATTTGACAATAGCCACAGTGAAGATGGTGAGAAGTGGTCAGTTTCTGAAAATAATTTTATGGTAGATGGAAATGTTAAATGTCGATGGGAAGAAATGGAGTATGAGAAGAGAGGAAATAAATACTTTGGCCTGAGCCACAGGAAGAGTAGAGCTGCCTTCTACTAGACCAGCAAGACTATGGCAGGAGCAGGCCTCTAGGGTCAGTGAGTCCAATCCCTCATCCTTTGGTGGGGAAACTGAGGCCCAGAAAGGAGGAGGAATGCACCCAGAGTCTCACACAGGTCATGTGTCTCTTTGTTCCAGTTTCTGAGCCCTTGGCCCCCACATCATACAAAGGTAGCAAAATAACATATAGAGAATGATTACATTTTGTTAAGAAAAAAAACCAGGGTGCATATACACACAACACAGTCTGTATGCACATCTGAGCTACATGAATTTAAGACAGTGTGATATAAAAGTATTAGTAGAGGTCTACTTTGTATGCAGAACTTACAGCACTTAGAATCCCACCCAAATTCAAAATTTCACAAAGTATCTCATGATAGCCAGATTGGGTCTCAGAAGGACACAGTGAACTGTGCTCCCCTATCACTGCCATATGGTGGGTACTTTCGCTGGGACACAGAAGTGCCCCCATGGTGCTTCTGTGAGAATCCAGAGAGAAATGACCAGGTCAGATGACACTTCTGTGAGAGGTTTGAGTAATTATTAGCTATAGTGTGAGCATTCACCATTAATATAATTCAAAACATTCTGTAAGCCATAACGAAAAAATTCCAAGATTCATTAAGTGGCACAAGTGCTGAGAAATGAATTTTAAAATCCTCAATTTGGGCATGGGTATTAGAAGACTTAATATCCCTATAACAAAGGCTGAAGACCATCCTGGCACCACATGCTGATGACTAAGGGGAGTCCATCCTGGAAAGTAAATTAGGAACAAAGTGGACATGAAAAGCAGCAATTGAAAGCAAGGGCCCTGCTAAGGAAACAAATATTAGCTCAAGCACATAGGAAAAGTGCTGGTGCTGGATCAACCCATTACACTGTGCCTCTTGGCCAAGCTCTTGTGATTTTTGTAATGATCTGAGGGGCAGTGATGATGATAAGATGTTTTACCACTGGTATTTCTGTGTTAAATGAAGTATGTTTAAAAAAAGAGAAGTATGTTATGAAGCTAAGAGACTTAGGTGCTCTGGAGGCTCAGAGAAAAATTGTGTGAGCGCTTCAAAAGCCCCTCCTGTGAATCCAGGACAACAGGCATGCCACTAATACTGACATTCTGGTGTCTGGGAGGGTGCGTGAGGGACGGTAGATTCTGCAGACACAGCACTAGGAGGCACAGGTGAAAAGATGGCAAGGGGTACATCAGTCCGACAACCTGTATTAGCCACCAGGATTACAATGACAGGAGCGTCAATGCACGTGTGTGAGACTCAAGTACAGTTACTGGAACCAAAGGCTGCTTACACAGGAGGGCATCCCAAGAACAGGCTCTCAACATATTGTACTGCTTTAACGTGAGCAAGACTCTCCCAGTGCTGTGCCATGGCCAGTGGGATATCACAAATGGGTTATAGAGTTGCTGAGATATTGATACCCTTGCCCCTTGAAGTCGCCAGGCAGGTCACAAAGTGGCTAAATCTCCTGAGACAGTTAGCTCTAGCCATAAACAGTCTTCGTTCTTTTATCCTGAGGACCTAGAAAATGTTATCATTTTCTACATGTTACAATATAACAAAGGTTGGGAAATGTTGGATTAGTAGGGTATTGATATAATTTCAAACGGAGACACCTTTGAGAATGACGGGGCTGTGTTAATATTTGCAGCAGGACAATCAACATAGAGTGGGACTGCTCCAGGTAAACTGGGATGTGTGGTGGAGTAGGCAGAGTCATGGCCCCTAGAGATGTCCACATCCTTATCCCCACAACCCTTAGAGAGCAAAATGGACTCTGCAGGTGTGATTAAATTAAGTGTCTTAAAATGAGATTATACTGGGTTATCTGAATGGACCTAGTGTAATCGCAAGAGCTCTTACAGGAGGGAGGCTGGAAGATTAGGGGAGAGGCAGGATGCTATTCTACTGGCTTTGGAGGTGGAAGGGGAAGCCGCACGCCAAAGCAATGTGGGAGGCTCTAGAAGCTGGGGAAGAAGGACGCCAATATTCCCTAGAGCCTCCAGAAAGAACACAGTTTTGCTAACATCTTGGTTTTAGGACTTCTGACTCCCAGAACTGGGTGCGAATGTTTGTGTTCTTTTAATCTCCTGTGTTTGTGGCAATTTGTTGCAACAGCAATAAAAAACCAATACAAATATTCCTAATTTACAATGAATTTCTCTTTATGCTTATATAATTTTAAGTTATAAAGGTTAAAAAGTAACTACAACAGGTATACATTTTCATCTGACATGGTATTAATAAGTTGAGAAATATCATTACATTGTATAGAGAGATGGAAAACTAGAGAACTGAAACAAAATACTGATGTTAAAAAAGCTTGGCCCCAGAAAGAGGGACTTTTCATGGAGAAGGTTAGATGGGGAGACTCTAGTTTTTTATTATAAGTCCCCTGGCTAAAAAATTAATAGTCTAACCCTGGGCATGTATATTTTATTTTGAGTGTTAATTTTTAAAGGAAGATTTTTTTGGGGGGAAGCTTCCAAGAGCTTATTGGGCTCAGGTTCTCCAAAGCTATGGCCCCCGCCCTACCTGAAACCTACTTACAGATTCCCATCATCCACAGAACTTCCCCTAACCTTTTACTCAGCCAACAGCTTCCTTGGCACTAGATAGGGCCAACTGGTAGGTCCTCCTGAAATAAGGCAGGAGAAGGCACCATTGGACGAGAAATATTCCCAGGATTGGGCCTAGGCGCTTTAAGAGATCTGGAGCAAACCCTCAAAGCCGCATCTGTAGGGCGGGGGGACCTTGAGTTTACCTCACAATGCTAACAAAGGGCCTGGGAGAGCTTAGAAGAGAGAAGGGCCTCCTGTTGCCACTGAAAAAGCACTGACATAGGAGCCCAAAGGAAAGGATGGAGGCCAGCTCGGCCATCGACTTAGCAAGTCCCTTTCAGTATGGACTTCCGCTCTTGGCTGATGAAGTGAATAGGGAAAGGATGCTCACTTCCCAAATATTCCAGTCTGTGAGTCCTTCACCCTTCTTCAGTTGCCTTCCTCCCAAAGATGACTGGGCGGGTCTGAGGTCAGCCAGAGTATCGTAAATCACACCTCAGAGTTTCTTTGAGATCATCTGCTGCAATCCATTCATTTCTACATGGGAAACAGCCTCTGGGAGACAAAGGTGTTCATTCAAGGTCATATTTGGTAACTTCCTATGACCTTCACTTAGACCCTAGGGTTCTACAGTTACCATTTGCCATACGATGGCACAGAATAGTACCTGTTTAATATGGAAATAAATTGTATCTGAGTTTTTAAAAATTCCAATATAGGATGCCATTATGGAAAAAACATAGCAACAACCTTATATAAAAGATAAGTGGCTATATTAGCTTTCTATTGCTGTATAATAAATTACCACAAGCTTAGTGGCTTAAAACAACACACATTTATTGTCTCATGGTTTCTGTGGGTCAGGAGTGACTTAACTGGATCCTCTGCTTCCAGGGGCTCACAAGGCTGTAGTCAGGTGTTAGCTGGGCTATGTTCTCATTTGGAGGCAAAACTGGGAAAGAATCTTCCTCCAAGCTCTCTTGGGTTGTTGGTACATTTACTTGCTATCGTAGGACTGAAAGCCCCAGCTGCTCACTGGCATTCAGCTTTTTGTTGCCCTTCAGCTCCTAGCCATGTGAGCCTTCCAACATGGCCACTTCTCCAAAGCCAGCGAGACTTTGAGGACTCTAGAGAGAGTCTGCTGGTAAGATAAACTCTTAGATGGCATCATGTAATCATGAAAGTGACATCCCATTACCTTTGCCACATTCTGTTAGTCAGAAGCAAGCACAGGTCCCACCCACACCCAAGGGGAAGGGATATAAAAGAGTACAAATGCTATGGATATTAACAGAGGTGGCACCTTCGAGTCTATCCACCATTGTGGTGAAAACCTTAAGTGTAAGAAGAGCTGAAATCTCTATTCCTGCTAAGACAAGAAGAGAACTGAGGGTTAGCCATTGGATTTTGGAATGGGAGGCAATGTTTCCCTTGACAAGAATATTTCAGTGAAGTAACAAGGATCAAAATCTGTAGGAATAGATTCAGGAGAATGGAAAGTGAGAAATTAGAGAGTGTGAATAGAGATACCTCTTTCAAGGAGTTGTGCTCTGAAAAAGAACAGCGAGATGACAGAACAGTTACTCTATTATGTTAATATGTTTATCAGAACAAAGCAGTAGGAAGGAGAATTTTGATGGTCTAAGAGAGAAGGAAGGATCATTGTAAGAGCAAAACTCTCAGTAAGTAAAGGGAAGGGGAGGAGATAAGTGTGCAAGATAAAGGGACTTAACAATGGTTGAGGACAGCTCACCTATTTTTGTATAGCTCACCTATTTTGTGGGAGAAAAGCCTGGTGGTATATGATTCAGACACAGGTCAGTGGTTAGATTTAGTGGGTGGAGGATAAGGAAATTCTCTCCTGATTGCTTCTATTTCCTCAATGAAATTAAAACAAGGCCATCAGCTGAGAGTGAGAAGGGGAGAGTAGCGGAGGTTTGAATCAAGATAAGAGATACGAGATAGTCCTCCTGAAGAATGGGAAAGCAACAGAAACAAGACAAGTCATAGATCTGCCCAACAGTGCTAGGACCCATCTGAGGTTCGGGTTCATAAATTTAAGATGCAACCAGTCGGCATATCTGTGTATTTTCTCAACCCACTTTCAACTGCTTGGGTGTAGTCTCAAAGATGAGGCAAAGGTGCATCTACCCAGTATTATGGCTTTGAAAGTTGGACATAATACAAGGAAAGGGATAAGATGGATAAGAGTGTGTGGCAGGGGTGACTGCAATGACTGTTCAGTCGCTGGGTTAAGATGACAGTGGCGGTATGAGGGGACAAGCAGTAGAAAGGGAGCAGAGTAGCACCGGCAGACTGGAGTCCCTGATGTCAAAGATATGGTATAGTCTGCAAACTCATGGATATAAGATGCACCAATAGGAGTTGCTAAGCCATCCAGAGAACAGGATGTTTGCAGTAGAGATTTTGAAGGTGGTGCAGTCTTTGGTGATGACAAGGTCTAGGCTATGATGGGGGGAGTGGGTGAAGGGCAAACTATCTGGAAGCAGAGAAACTATCCTGCAGAGAAAATGGTGACCTCAAGGGAGCCACATTTTAATTAGAGCAAGGAGGTGAAAAGAACATTGCTATGCAGGGGACTTCCGTCTTCCTCGGGAAAACCTTTGCTGACCTCATTGCAAGAGGTTGCTTTTATTACATTCAAGTGTTCAGAGCACTTATCACAGTTGAAACTTTTACTTATTTATGAGAAACCCTGAGTAATATTCATGATGTCCAGCTAAGCTCCTGGAAAACAGGCACCACACTGTCTAGGACCAGGGGGTTCTCAGCACCCAGCAAAGTGCCCAGCATGTGCGCATTCAATCAGTACTGGTGGTGGGAAGGAAGAAGGAAAAGAACAGACTCTAAGAGCAATAGTGAGAAGTCTCTGTGTGAGTGGAGGAAAAGTGCATTCATTCAGTCATTCATGCTTTTGGTCTTTTGTTCTTCCTGAGGATCAGAGCCTGCATCACTCCAGGCCAGCGGGGTGGAGCTGTATTGAAGTTCCTGAGGCTTCTAAGGCTCAAGCGGCTGAGAGCTGGGCCTTGCAGCTTCTACATGCCAAAGCCGTTCTTGCTCAAGCTTCTGCCAAGCCATGGAGGCTCCCAACCCCTCACTCATAGTGTTTGGAGCTAAAGAGTGAGGTGTCCACCTGCCTGGGGCTGGGGGCACCTCTGCCAGCAGCCAGTCCCTGAATGGTGCAGGCCAAGGAATATCCCAGGGGCTCCCAAGGGCTCTCAGCACTTCTCCCACCAGGGCTCCTGCTGTCTAAGGAGGCCAGTGGGATCTTGTAAGTGTCCTTTCCTCCCCAACAGTAGCTCCTGAGTCTGGGATCTTGTACCTTGGGACTTTTGTAGAATTCTTTCCGTCTTTTCAGTAGCTCAAAGAGCTAAATCTGGGCTCTTCTCCATTTCTGACAGGCAAAGAGGTATAGAGATGGGCAACGATAATATTCCTTGAAGATAATGCTTTTGACTATAAGCACCACTTTTTAGGACTCTTTTCATTCAGCATTATTGAAAACCCAGTCATAATGCAGCTACAACAATGAACGTGAGACACAATCCTCTAAGGCTCTCACAACTCACAGAGGAAGATATGTACACACGTAGCTGAAATCCCAGAGAGAATGGCCTGAGTGAAGTCAGTGTCCTACAGGGGTTCAGAAGAGAAAGGTATTCTTTCCAGATGGTCAGAGCAGGGAAGGCTTGCATTAGAGGTAATGTCTGAGGACTCTTTGGAGAAATGGTGTTGCCAGTGAGAACACCCATAAGGCATTATCTGCCTCCTCTGATGAAGACAGACCGAGCCTTTGCCAGCAGAATCAAAGAATCCCAGGTTTGACATTAACCTGAGTCCATAGAACATTGTGGAAATGAGCACTGGTTTGGGCATCGGATGGAACTGACTTCAAAGCCACTTACTAGCTATATAACCTGGGACAAGTTCCTAAACCTGTCTTAGCTTCGACTTCCTCATCTGTCAAATGGGGGTAATAATAGTTTCTACTTCAGATGATGGCTGTTAAGGACCAATTAAGTTGAGCCATGCAAAGCACTTAACACAGTGCCTGGCACATAGTGATTATTGGCTGAAAAGCTTAGCTAATTCTAGCATGGATCAGACAGGCTGTTCAGACCTTGAGCAGCCTGAGGACAATGACCAGGCATCATTTACTGCTGCATCCTCCC
Organism: Crocuta crocuta; assembly: GCF_008692635.1. NCBI lineage: Eukaryota > Metazoa > Chordata > Mammalia > Carnivora > Hyaenidae > Crocuta > Crocuta crocuta. The sequence continues at coordinate 2,343,517 of NW_027530642.1, forward strand.
AAGCCTATTACTGGGCACAAGGAGCCAGTATAGGTTTGCAAAATGAATGATCAGACAGAGGAGACATCCTCTTTATCAATCTCTTAAATTGCAGGTAAGGGAAGATTTTTAGGGGAATGAGTATTGGATCCTAGAAGGAGTTTTAAAGAAGGCTGTGTTAGTGACAAAGATTTTGTAAGATAAACTATCATCTGTCCTTGAAAGTTTAAGGGGCTAGTCTACTTGAGGTTTGCTTCTGGAAGTGTTTGAGCGTGGCCTATAGTAGGACAATCGAAGCATTGTATGTGAGGGGAGAGAATGTTGAAATAAATGACTTGAGGTCCCAGGATGACGTGTGCTAAGACCACAGGAAAATGGACTCACCCCCATCCCGGCCCTGCGATCCCCACCGTGGCTGTGTGACCTTGGGCCAGCTCTCCCATCTCTGAGCCATAGGGAGAATTGTTAGAATAAATCCTCTTGCTTGTCGAGGTGCTGAGAGGGATGCACGAGGCACTTCACCCTCAGATCCTGTGCAGGGAGCTCTGAGGATGGGGCTCGTGTCCCATGGGTCTCCTGTCTCAACCCATTTTATGAGACACTTTCTCCTCAAGAGATCACAAGAAAGGCAGAGGAAATGCTCTCTATCGCTTGTCCCCAAAACACCCCTAAGTTAAGGTCAGGCTTCCTGTCCTGGAACCCTGAGTACAATTAGATCTAGAGTTAGCAGGTCTGCCAAAGGAACAGAGATGAACAACGGATGCGAGAGAGTCACTGCAGCACACCAAACTCACTCCTGCTTGTGACAGTCGGGGCCTAAGACACAGCCCGGAGAGTGAGGTGGGAGCTAGGCCACCCCCTGCACCCACTAGCATCACCCCGTCTGCCTCAGGAAACCAGAGCCAATGCCAGGATGGTGACCAGGCAACTGAGTTCCCAGCTTGGGGTCTGTTCCATTGCCCTACAAGCCAAAAGGGGGCAGGGGTTGGGGGGAGGGAAAGGTTACAAGTCACACACACACGCACACACAGTTTTTTTTTTAAACAGTGATTAGCATAATTTTATCAGCAACACAAATACATATAGCCATCTAGTACCCTAGAGTCTCTAGTGTTCTGATGGAGCCCATGACAGGAGGGTCAGGGCCACTCCTCTATCCTGTCCCTCCTTTCCTCGTGGCCACTTACTGCTCCAGCCCTGGTCTACTCTCTGTAGGGTCTTACTGTCTGTCCATGTGAGACTGACTACTTACATACTTATATCAATAATAATATCAAACTGAAGAGTTCCTAATCCCTCTGTCCATGTTTCTTAAATATTCAGGTTTTTTGTTTTGCATTGTTTTAATAGACTTTATATTTTTTCAAACAGTTACAGGCTCACAGCAGAATTAAGCAGAAAGTACAGAGTCCCCATATACCTCCTACTATAACACACTCACAGTCTCTCCACTATCAACATCCCCCACCAGAGTGGTACATGGTTTACAATCAATGAATCCACATTGACGCACCATTGTCACCCCAAATCCACAGTTTATATTAGGATTCGCTCTTGGTGTTGCGTGTCCTGTGGGTTTGAACACATATTTGACAGGTATTCACCATCGTGTTATAATACAGAATAATATCACTGTCTTAGAAACCCACTGTGTTCTGCCTAACCCTCCCTCACCTCACCCCAGGCAAACACCGATCTTGTTACTATCCCCATAGTTTTGCCTTTTCCAGAATGGCATATAATTGGAGTCAGACAAAAAGTGGCCTTTTCATGTCAGCTTAATTTCACTTAGTAATATGCATTTAAGTTTCTCCCATGTCTTTTATGGTTTGATAGCTCATTTCTTATGAGTGCTGAATAATATCCCACTGTAGGGATGTATCACGATTTATCTATTCACCTACTAAAGGACATGATGGTGGCTCCTAAGTTTTGGCAAGTATGAATAAAGCTGCACTAAGTATTCATGTATAGATCTTTGTGTTGACATAAGTTTGCGACTCATTTGAGTAAATACCAAGGAACACGATTGCTGAATGTTATGGTAAGAATATGTCTGTAAGCTCTGAAACTGCCAAACTGTCTTCCAAAGTGGCTGTACTGTTTGATATTCCTACCAGCAATGAGTGAGAGTTCCTGTTGCTCCACATCCTTGCCAGCATTTGATGTTGTCAGTGTTCTGGATTTTGACCATTCTAATAGATGGGTGGTGTTTTCATTTGCATTCCCCTGATGATATATGATGTGGAGCAATGCCTTTTTGCTTGCTGTGTATCTTCCTTGGTGAAGTGTCTGTTCAAGTCTTTTGCCTATTTTTTAATTAGACTAATTTTTTTATTGTTAAATCCTAATGTAGGCAACAGTCTTTCTTCAGTTATGTCTTTTGCAAATAGTTTCTCCCAATCTATGGCTTGTCTTCCCATTCTCTTGACAAATCCATTTTTGTTCTGTGCTTTCATCCTTACATACCTACTTAACCCTTTTCCTTTCTTCCTTAACCACATCCCCATCTCTGGCTGGGTCCTCTCAGTCTGTTGGTGGTAGGCCTTGTGGCCATGCACTGTGTGGGTGTCCTGGCGAACTGTGCCCACCACTTCTTTTATCTTCTTTTATCTATTTTAGAAAGAAAGAGTGTATGCAAGCAGGGGGGAGGGGCAGCAGGAGAGGAGGAGAAAATATTTTTTTTGCCCCAATTTTCTTTTGTTTTAAATAGTTTATTGTCAAGTTAGTTTCCACATAACACCCAGTGCTCATCCCCACAAGTGCCCTCCTCCATGCCCATCACCCCCCTTCTTCTCCCTCCCACCCCATCTGCCCTCAGTTTGTTCTCGGCATTCAAGAGTCTCTCATGGTTTGTCTCCCTCCGTCTCCCCCACTATTTTCCCCCTTTTTCTCACCCATGGTCCTCCGTTAAGTTGAGAAGGAGAAAAACTTAAGCAGGTTCTATGCTGAGCAAGCAGCCCCATGCAGGGCTCAATCCCACGACCCTGGGATCATGACCTGAGACAAAATCAAGAGTCCAACACTCAACCCACTGAGCCACCCAAGCACCCCTGTGCCCATTACTTCTGTTCCAGGGAGAGCTTGAGGGCTCTCCCTTGAAGGCTTCCTTTGCTTTAGTTCCACTGGCATGTTTTGCCCTGTCTCCTGCCACCTTTCTTTGTGCACGTGTCAGAACAAGGCCTCTCAGTCATGCCCCATCAGCCAAGAGCTTATTCATTTTTTCTCTCTGCAGTTTCTATCACAAAAGCAGTGTCTGTTTTTCAGTTTACACACACAATTTTAAAAATACTATTATATATGCTTTGTCCCAGCTCTACAATATCCTTAATGCAAAATGGCTTTAGCCAGCTTACTTAAGAGCTGCTTAGAGAGGTGAACAATGCCCACCAAGAGTGTGCTCAATACTGGAATGTTGAGAGTCCTATTGCTCTAAACCCACTGGGACTTAGTGTAGGGCACAATGCAATGGGAATCATTTGGAGGTAAAAGAGCTGGGTTTGAGATCTAGCTTTGTTTCTTGGGTGCTGTGGTTCATTGGGCAATTCCCTCCATTTCTATGAGCATCAGTTTTCTTGTATAAAACTATCATAAGACATTCAGTTGAGTCTACCTCGCAGGATAGCTTTGAGGATTAAGTAAAATATATATATGATATTTATTTGTAAACTGTAAAGGACCTAGTGGTGTGTTTTATTTATGTTAACTATGTGCCAGAATTTGGTCTGAAGGATGGTGTGATAGCCAAGGTTTCAACAAGAATACCCCCATTTTCAGAAGAAATAAAGGTATATTTGAAAGCTTAAAAATAATTACACATATATGCTTTTTAAAACTCATTTTTAAGTACCTATATATAATATTTATAAATTATTACACATAATGTTTACAAATGCATAGAGAAGGTCCAGACTTGAGCACAACACCCTGTTACGAGTAGCTACTTTTGAGGAAAGAAGTAAGGAGGGGAATTAAATTGGAACAAGGCAGGGGAGGAGAAATAGGGATGTTCCTTTTTCTGTATATACTTCTAGACCATTTGAACTTTTTATTATGGGCATTCATCACTGCTGTATTTTTTCATTAAATGGAAAAGAAGTCACATTCCTCCTTATATTTTCCTGAAATTCTGATGAGCCCATAGGAGCATGAGTCCCTCCACTCTTGGTAAGAATCGTTGCAACAAGGGGTAGTGTGCATGACCATCTTCACTGCTAGCGCAAAGACCAGCAATTTGTGTGGCCTTAGGGAAGCAGCTGCGTGTAAAAGGAAAATCATGGTGGTGGGAGCCAGGAGACCTTAGGTCAGGTCTTAACCCTGGCCAAGCTCGCTGTGTGACTTTGGACAAGCGCCCTACCCCCTCTGGGCCTGAGTGTCGCCATGCGTTCAGTGAGTACATGTGACTCATTAATCCACTTGGCAGACAGCTCCAGGAGGACCGGGCCCTGCCTCTCTTATTCAGTAATATGTACCCTAGCGCCTTACACAGCTGCAAACACTCAGTAGGCACTCACTAAATGTTTGGGAGGGGGTGTAGATGATTTTGGGGACCTTTCAGGGAAGTGAGGAGGCAGAGTGGGAACCCGTGGGCATTGGCACCTATCATTTCTGCCATACATCTACTATTCATCTTTCCATGTAGCCTTGTGCTAATGGCCTGCCTTGCTTTTTTCCCCCACTATGCTGCTAAACCCAGCAAAGACTCATTTCCTGTGCTCTCGCCCTTAGACTTGATGGGCCCCTTATGAACCAAGGGGCTATGATGAGGCATTCCTGGGGGCCAGCCCCTGTGCCTGGCTCTGGGACCACGCTCCCTGGAGGAGTACCTTGTCCTCTCCTTGCCTGGCAATGGGGCAGGATGGTGAGTCCCACTGAGGTCCCAGACAGCCGCTAGTCCAATGTTGATATCTGTCCTGCCAGCAACACATCCCTAATTAATACCAACACTTTTGGGTATCCTAAAGAAGTTCTCAAAGTTGGTCCCCAGTCCAGCTGCATCAGTGTCACCTGGGAACTTGTTAGAAATGCAATTTTTTTGGGCCCCATCCCAGGCGGAGTGATCAGAAACTCTGGGGATAGGCCCCCAGCAATCTGTATTTTAACAAGATATCTGGATGATTCTGATGTGTATGAACGTTTGAGAAACACTGCCCCAAAGAAACACCTGTACACAGTTGACTATAGAAGTGGCTTCTAGGAGCAAATGAATATATAAAAAACGAACATTTCCTGTGCTTAACAGGAGGATTTTCTTGAATCCTAAAAGGAAGACAGCAATGGAACAATAACCAAGACTGGAGCCTTGCATAAAGGTGAAGATGGACTCTCACAGGGTCAGAGCCAGGAGCTTCTAGAACCCAGCCCCCTAAAAGTGCAGATGGGGAAGGTGAACCTTCAAAACAGGGAACGACTTGCCCAAAGTTACACAGTGAATCATCACAGCCTGAAAACCACAACTCTGGGCAAACATGTTATCTAAATGCACTCAGCTCCTAGCTGTCCTGGGAAAGAATAACTGTTAGTTACTCTGAGTGTGGGTTAGTTGATTCTGGGGGGGCGGCTAGGGCCTGGAGTCACCTCTCCCTGCAGTCAGGGACATTCTGACAGCAGAGCTGCGGGGTTATTTGTGTGTGTGTGTTTTGGTTTTTGGTTGTTTTTTTTTGTTTTTTTTTTTGCTTTTTTTTGTTTGTTTTTTGCCAGCTCTTCCTCATCTCAATCCCCCCACTGCCCACTATTCTGTCGTCATTGGAATTCGAGGGATTAAATGATGAGGCTACTGGACACCCTTTCACCGTGTGAAATAAATCTCTCTCAATTCAGCAGATGTCATGCTGGGGTAGAACCTTTACCAGCAATCATTAATAAATATATTTTGATATCACATTTTGCAATAATTGTGATTTGGGGTACTCTGTGAACATTTTTCTTCAACCATATTACTTCTGCTCATTGTGGACCTGTCTAAACAGAAGGAGCCTAGGTCCAAGGCAAGCTGGGACCAGGGTGTAGGAAGTGGGCAGTGGAGACCCTCCAGCTCCCGTGGCTGAAGGAGCCAGGGCCAAGAAACTAGAAGGTGATAGAAGCAAAAAGGGGTCAAGCTGAGGAGGCCCTGGGCCAGTCTGAGATGGCTTATGACTCTGAACATCAGGGAATGCCAGCTGGTATGCAGTGCCTCAAAGTCACATGGACTCTGTGTACTTTCTAGAAGAGGAGTCCCTTCCCTGATAAGCCAGGGTCCCATTCACTCATTAATTCATTCACCCACTCACTGAACAGGTGTCCACTGAGTACGCACTCTAGACCAGCCCCCATGCCAGGTGCTAGGGAGGCAGGAGTAAAGAAAACAGGCATGACTCCCTGCCTTGATGGAGTTTTATTACCTAGCAGTAGAGATGGGAAGTAAATAAGGAAAATTACGAATTAGGAAAAGAGCTATAGGGGGTTGGGGAAAACCTGTCTAAAGAGGTGAAGTTTAAGCCAAGATCTGCAGCACAAGTAAGGGCAACCTCTTGAAGAGGCACAGGACAAACTTCCTTAGGGAATGGTATTGCAAATGGCCATGAAGTAGGAAGAACTCAGAGTCCTTCAGAAGCTGGCGAAGCATTCTGAGGAGGAAGAGACTGTAGAAGGAAAAAAAATCGAAAGGCAGGCAGGAGCCAATCATGCATCAGCATGTTATTTCAAGAGCAGAGAAAAGCCCCCTCTTGAAGCAGAGGAAGGGCACGATATAATCAATGAGTTTTTAAAAGACCACCGGAGCTGCTGTGTGGAGCACAGATGGGAGGGACAAGAGTGGAAACAGGTTCATTCCTTGGGGGAAAGGATAGCCAATTCTGAGCAAGCGTTCAGTGCCCAGGTCAAGTCTGCTGGAATTTGCAGGGCAGAGCCTTCCTTCTCTAAGCACATGAGATTGAGCAGCAGATAATGGGATAGAGAGGCCAAGGCAGGTCCTCTTGATGCCATAACTACCTGAACACAACGTTTCTGCCTAAAAACATACCTGGACATGGGGGTAATGAGCCTTCCACGGCCATTGCTGTCCCTTCTGGAGCTGGAGGAGGTGTGAGGCTGCCGCAAGCCTTCATAGCTGTGGCTGTAGGTAGCAAGGGCATCCAAGTAGGAGAGGTGAGGCAGGGGCTGATAACACAACACACGAGGTGGCTTCATATTCGCTTTGCCTTCCCTTCGTCTCACAGTAATCTCCTCCCAACACCCGGGTACATCATGTTCCTCTTCCTGGTTGTGGATCACCTGGGCTTCTATGCGTTCCTTATGTTTCTGGCAGATAACTGTAAGCAGGCAGAGCCCTGGAGCAGAAACACAGATGGGCAGAGATAGCCCAGCTTGAGCTTTGAGAAGCTTTCTCCAAATCGACCAGGTTAGTGAAAGCTTAAACGATTCGGCCTTTGCTTTGGAAGTTCCAGGTCCCTACCTCAGAGCAGCAAGAGAGAAAACCAAGCACACCTTTCCACTTGAAAATAATCACGGTCTTTCCTTTGGAGAGGATATTATTCTAAACACCTTAATCTGGCTCACAAGACTCTGGGTCACCTGGCACCCACCTCCCCTCCAGCCTGATCTTCCACTTCTCTTCCTTATGTGTCCTATGTCCCACCACAGCTGTGCTATCCACTGTTCCCAAATATATCCTGTCTTTTCCCACCACTGAGCCTTTACTTACACCATTCTCCCCAATGTCCTTCCTCCTCCACACATCTCCAAGTGCCTAAATCACGCCCATCCTCCTCTGGGTATCATACCCTGATCCACACAGAGTTGCTACCTTATATTTCCCTTCTCAGTTCAGATAGATAGATAGATGATAGATAGATAGATAGATAGATAGATAGATAGATAGATAGATAGATATGGCTTCCCTTGAATATAGTTATGTGTCCACATCCCTTCCTTATAACTAGCCTGTGAGCTCACTGAGATTAGAATAGTTCCTCTGGAACTATTAAAGCAACTGCTCATAGATATTTGTTAGTTCTTCAGGCTCGAGTGCTGAAACAAACACAAGCGGTGTAGGCCATAAAAAGGCAGACTACAAAGTACCGTGTTCATTTGTACACTTAGGACTCACTTTTGTTACTATATATGTCTGCATGTGTCTATATACAAATGTAAAAATATATATAGTATTTACTCTAAAATAGTAACAACAGTTGGGGGTGCCTGGCTCAGTCAGTTAAGCTTCCAACTGTTGATTCAGGCTCAGGTAATGATCTCATGCTTCATGAGATTGAGCCCCACATCGGACTGTGTGCTAACAGCAATGGAGCCTCTTGGGATTCTCTCTCTCCCTACCTCTCTCTGTTTCCCACCCCCGCACACCCGAGCTCTTGCACCCTCTCTCAAAATAAATAAATAAACAGTAAATAAAAATAAAATCGTAACAGTGGCTAGCTCTCTGACATGAACCTACAGGTATATCTTTTATCTTCATTTTTAAATCATCATGGTTGATTTTATCAGAACACAAAACCACTGCAGCTTTTTCTTAAACAAAATGATAATACAAACATTTCTGAATTAAAGATCCCTATAAATCTCTCCCCTATAAAAGCATACCACTAAAAGTTACATGAATCATTTTTCACATTTTTCATATATTCAAATATCCTATGCAGTAATCATTCTTTTCAAACTATGATATTGCTCTGCCATTTACTTTTTTCTTGCATAATGACAGATCATAAATTCATCATAGAGGATTTATTTACCAAGTCCTTATTAATAGACATTTGGGCTATTTCTATTTTATTTTCTGTTATTGCTGTTTTTTATAAACAAGGCTGAGAGAATCTCCAAAGATAATTCTGCTTCGCTTGTTTTCTAAATCTTTAACCATAAATATTTTCTGTCATCATAAAATGAAAATTTTATTTAAAAAAATGAAGTATCTGAGGACACCTGGGTGGCTCAGTTGGTTAAGCATCTGACTTCGGCTCCAGTGATGATCTGGAGTCTATGAGTTTGAGCCCCCTCATCTGGCTCTGTGCTAACAAGCTCAGAGCCTGGAACCTGCCTCAAATTCTGTATCCCTCTGTCTCTCTCTGTCCTTCCCCTGTTCATGCTCTGTCTGTCAAAAATAAAAAACAAACATTAAAAAAATTTTTTAAATGAAATATCTGGGTCATCTCTCTGTCTTTGTTCAGAATTTCATTAAAAGCTCTCTTTCAATTCAGGAAATAAGTATTGACTATCAACCTGTGGTAGGATCCCCTCCCTAAGGAAAGAAAAAAGAAAAGCCTCAAGGAAACCTCGCTATATGCATGTGACAACATCCCTCATGACCTTGTAACATGAGGCCATTTAATCAGACTGCATGTTTGTGTGTTACCATATATGGAGACAAAGAAATAAAAAATAGATTAAAAAAAAAGCTATGCCATGTGGCATTCAGGGGCTCAGTTCTTTGAGTACAAACCCAATTGAGAAGTGCCAGCAGGAATAAAGTTGCTTCCTGGAAAGAAAAGCCTCGGTTTCATGACTCTCTATGTGAGAATCCTGCTACATTACTTGAGGGCTCTCATCCAGGATATGGAGATGGTGCATTTCCACCTCCTTTGCTACTGGGGATGCAAACCAGGGGGAACCAGGAGAGGCAGCCTTGCTTGGTGCCAGCTGACCGCTTGATCCACAGGAAACTAGACCTCTGGCATGCCCGGGCAAAGATACCATGTGCACCAATGGAACCCGTGAAGCCCAGGAACCAGCTCAGGAAGCACCCATCAGACTGGTAAGAACCTGGGTTCATTTTGGCAGACCTACCTCTAAGAAGGAGAAGGGGAGCCTGGGGGCGCCTGGGTGGCTTAGTCGGTTAAGCGTCCGACTTTCGCTTAGGTCATGATCTCGCGGTTCGTGGGTTTGAGCCCCGCGTCGGGCTCTGTGCTGACTGCCAGCTCAGATCCTGGAGCCTGTTTCAGCCTGTGACTCCCTCTCTGTCTGACCCTCCCCTGTTAACGCTGTCTCTCTCTCTCCCAGAAATAAATAAAAATATTAAAAAAAAAAAAAAAAGAAGGGGAGCCTGATCATCTCCCAGAGTCGCACTAGTAGTTCCACAGGGGAGGAGGAATGAAGCTGCAATTCTAAGGCGCTGGGCAGCAGCATGTGACTGTGCATGGGGACGCGCTTCTCCTTCATTTCCTGGGTCCAGGACCATGATAATTAGAGCCAACTACCTCTGGTTATTCTACCTCAGAATGGGGACTTTAAGGAATATTCCCAAGCAGCTGCCGAAACTTTGTTTCGGGGCAATTCCCTGTCTTCTCGAGACTGACACGGACTACCTAATTCCACTGGTGGAAATGAAAACAAAAGAAACCTGGAGTCTGCTCCTCTGTCTGAGCTGACAAGATTTAAAACTGGGAATTCTCTTTCTCTGCCTTCTGCTGGCACCTCTCTTCTTCTGGCCCCCCTTCCCCCACTCCTTTTCTGCACCACCTGGGGGCGCGGCCTGCATAACCTCCTCCTCTTCCTCCCACCCTAGATGTTGAGGAGCGAAGACCACCCAAGTCAGATTTCCCCACTAACATTCCAGGTAAAAATTAACCACGGGGAACAAATTGTCTTCCAAGGATCCAAGTAAAACGTGTTCAGTGTTTAAGCTAATTTAAGTTTGTTGCTTTCAGATAGACAATGTCTATCAATATTAAAAATAAATAAATAAAACTTTTATTCTTCCTAGATTTGCCAAAGGTCAAATAAACTCATGTTGTCTCTGTTCCAATTTTGTTAACAAAAGGATGACTTAAAATGGTGGTTAATTTTGCCTGTCTCAAAGTTTTCATGGGTAATTAAGATAGCTTTCAAAGTCTTTGGTAACCTAAAATGTTAAAGTTTTGCTTGCATGATAAATTGAGATTGAATTCATTGGATATCTAATGAGATAAAGGCTAAAGCACTAATTACTAGATGTAGGCTTGTGCTTCTGGCTTGTTGCAAAAAACTAAGGATATTTCGAACTGTTGAAAAACATGCTTTGTGCTTAAAGGAGTCATAAGTTTGCCATCTACAAAAAAATTCTGATATAACATAGGGTTCGCAATTGGTTACTACTTAGTTTTCACTGGAGACTAAGGTTTCTAAGAGTTAAAATTCTGCTAAATGTAGTTAAAACTGATAAAAATAAGAAAAGCAACTCTGTAGGTAGAAAAGTAGGAGATATGGAAATATATTTTTGTTAAAGGTAAAAGAGAGTAATTTTGTCCTAAATGAGACTGGTTATTTGGAGAGAAATGGCTTGGGACAAAATCTAAATGCAAAGAAAAGTTGTAGAAGATTTGTGAAGGAAAATCTTGAAAAAGAAATTATATGTGTGGTCAGGACAGACTAAGGTTAAAATAAATGGATTTTATTTATTTAAAAAAAATTTTTAATGTTTATTTATTTTTGAGAGAGAGAGACAGAGCGTGAGCATGAGGAGGGGCAGAGAGAGGGAGACACAGAATCTGAAACAGGCTCCAGAACTCTGAGCTGTCAGCACAGAGCCCAACACGGGGCTCGAACCTACGAACCGTGAGACCATGACCTGAGCCAAAGTTGGACACTTAACCGACTGAGCTACCCAGGCGCCCCAAAATAAATGGATTTTAAAAGCACACAAGGGCTAAGATTAAAATTCTTCCTCCTTTGATCCAAAGGCTGGGAAAATGATGGCAATATCCTTGGCGCCAGCCTCCAAATCCTCTACATTTCTGTTGTTCCTGTTCAGCAGAGAAATGGATGACTCTGCCATACGAGGGATGCATGATACGTGAAGGGCTTTTACTAAGATACATGGGAGCCATTTTATTAAACTTAGCCCATTATATGACAAAAATAGATATCCATATAGCTGAAACATAATTATGTGGGCATTGTTTAAAAAGGCAGGGGAATAGACCTTGACTTTGGCCCTTTAACCCCTCCCTAAATGGCCAATGATCAATATGTAAGTTACTGTTGTGCCAAAATAAAATTAGTGCACCCTACAACAACCAGGAAAGTCTTGTTTGGTCACAGTACATACCCCCAAGGTTCCAACTACTGGTTGGAAATGGAGGGGTAAGAAAACAAACAAACAAACAAACAAACAAACAAACAAACAGGAAAGACCAGGTCAGCTCTCAGAAGTAGGGTCAAACCTGGGTAAAAGTGACTACTCCCAGCACCTTGCAAGACTGATAGGGCTTTTGGCTGCCAGTCGCATAGCCAGCCAAAATGCAGAGCCAAGAGATGAGGTTTCTCCTGGCCAGCTATAGGAAATTGAGATAAGGGACAATTTTCTTCCTTTTTCCGATAGATGGGTGATTCCCCAACCAAGGCCATTACTCCTTTGGATTCATTTTCTTTTGCCCAGAGGCTTGGCCCCAATACAAATTGGAAGAGGGAACCTGGCCTCCAGAGGGAAATATCAATGACAACACTATCCTACAAATGGACTTGTTCTGCAAATGTAAAGGGAAATGGGGAGAATTCGCCTATGCTCATTGTTTTAGGGACTTAAGAAAAAAATTAAGATATATGTAGGCAATGTAAGGTAGATCCTAATTTAATGGCAACCCTTTCTAAAGTCCAGCAGTCAGGAGGGGAAATAAGGGTCCCTTACCGGTATCCAAAACAGAGCTAGAGAAGGAGAAAGGGAAGTCTTCCACCTCAACCTCTTCCTCCTCCGGTCCTCAACCTATATTTAAAAATTGTAAGGAAATCTAAGATTTAGCCCTTAAATTATGCTAAATTGGCCACTACTTTACAAACACAAAATGAGAGCCTGATGGCCTTCCTGGAGAGGTTGAGGTGGAAGAGCCATTAAACATATGGCTATCTCCTCTGACATCCCTAAGGCTGAGATGATTTTAAAGGACAAATCTGTCACCCAATCAGCTCTAGATATTCATAGAAAATGCAAAAATTGGCTGCTGGCCTTGAAGGGACCCTGGAGGTGCTCTTACAAGCTGCCCATTGGGTATATTACGAACAAAACAGAAAAGGAGGCTTAAAAAGAAAATCTGAGGCCTTAGCTGTGGCCTTACGTACTATGTCAGATGGGACTTCCCGAGGTCCTGGCACCAAGTGCCATTTATATAGCCGCTAAAAGCACTAAAATGAAGATATCCTCAGAGGGGACAACCAAAATGAAAACCCCATAAGCCATGCCCCTGATATGGAGACAATCACTGGAGATCTGAATGCCCTCAGGGGACCTCAGTCAGTGAGGGCTCAGATAACCAATGTCCCCTGGAAGCAGACTAACTGGGGCCTGGGGCTCTTCACAGTGGCTCCGCTGAATCAACTGTCTATCAGAAACCCAGAGCCTCAGGTATAGAAGGAAAACTCTTTTAACACCAGAGCTACCTTTTCTGTCTCCCTTTCCATTCCAGGCCCACTGCACAAAGGCAAGCGTGATGATTAGAGGCCTCTCTGGAAAACTTCTAACTAAATTTTTCTCTCAGTCCCTGGAATGTATATGGGGAAACCTAATTTTTTCCTCATTCTTTCCCGATAATGTCAGAACTCCCTTGCTAGAAAGGGACATTATAACTAAATTAGAAGCTATGGTGCTACTAACTCCAGGACAAATAAACAATTGTATGAGTTTATTACTGGATAAACTGGATAAAAAATTACTGGATATTGTAGGCTATAGATACAAGGGTTCAGGAAAACAGTTTGCTGCTACATCAATTATTAAAGGAGACTCAATCCCACCTACTCTCAAAAAAAAAAAAAAATACACAAAGAAACAAAAAAACCCCAAAAACCAGGGTCTGACTTCTAGACACTGTATCCAGCCCTTGGAATGGTTACAAACAGAGCAGAAGAATTACTATTACCAAGCTCACAGAGCTCAAAGATCATTAAAACACAGCATCAGACCTTTCATTTAGGGAGGGGCAAAACTTATCAAATGGCCCCAAGGATGTTTACTGAAAAAAAAAATTGTCAAGGACACTTCTGCAGTAGTATCAGCCTGTGAAGTATGTCTTAGAAACAATCCTTTCAACCACAAACTTGCTCTCCCAGACAATCAACGAACTAGAGACTCTCACAAAAGACTAACAATTAGGTTTCACTCATATGCCAAGGTCAAAAAACTTACAACATTTGTTGGTATGGGTTAATACTTTTACTAATTGGGTAAAGGCCTTCCCCTACAAGACAGAAAAGACACAAAAAGTAATAAGAATTCTGCTTTATAAAATAATAATACCCAGGTCTGGCTTACCTAAACATTTGTAAATTAATAATGGTAAATGGCTGCCTTGACTTTTTCTCTAGTAGAACTCCTGGCTCTTGAAAAAGTTTTACACCTCAAAATAAAGCAAACTGTCTGCTTATACTTGGCCAAACTCTAAATGACACTTCACAAGCATCAGATGCTTACAAAGAATTTTTTAAATTAAGTTGGGGCCAAACTCTTGGAAATAGAGCCCTTGATTACTTACTGCTCCTGCTTCTCCATTGCCTGGGTGATAAGAAATTCCCTGACATATGTTGTTTACAAAGTCAGGGTCTCTCCTAGATTATTTGACAGTTTTGGAAACTATAGACATTATCTTAAGATGGCATCTTGTTGGTTAGTTTTATTTTATGTTTTTCTCTTTGTGTCTGCTAATGTCTATGCTGCCTCATGCCTGCCAGCTTTCCTATAAAACCATATCTGTGGGCCACTCGATTTACGCTTGGGTAAACTGTAACTGCTGTACCCTCACACCATCTTTTATCTGCTTGAAGAAGCCAGAATGATCAGTGTCCCTGGTCCCTAAAAGCAGTTACAGGTCCTGTTCTAGGAGAGGAATGAATATGGAAAGAGTTGATATTAGGTAAGGAGAGATAAGGAGGGACCTTCAGGGATGCAGACTGCAGCTGCAAGTGGGAGGCTAAAGAAGCAGATGGGGTTCTCCCTTTATAAAATCCTTTATGGGCACCCTCTCCCCATTACCAAGGGCATAAGGCGGGGGGATCTAAATGAGATAGACAATCTAACCCTAAGACAACAGATGCAGGCCTTGGCTTTACCCAACCACCTTATGCCACTGGGTCATACCTGTGAATCTGATCACAGATGCTCACCCCTTTAAACCAGGAGATGCAATATGGATAAAGGAATGAGATGTCCACCAATGGTGGCTCATTCCATTAAGCATCTCGTGGTTTGTGAGTTCGAGCCCCACGTTGGGCTCTGTGTTGACAGTTCAGAGCCTGGAGCTTCCTTCAGATTCTGTGTCTCCCCCTCTCTCTGCCCCTCCCATGCTCATGCTCTGGCTCTCCCTGGCTCTCAATAATAAATAGACACGTTTAAAAACTTTTTTAAGGGGCGCCTGGGTGGCTTAGTCGGTTGAGCGTCCGACTTTTGCTTAGGTCACGATCTCACGGTTCGTGGGTTCGAGCCCCACGTCGGGCTCTGTGCTGACTGCCAGCTCAGAGCCTGGAGCCTATTTCAGAGTCTGTGTCTCCCTCTCTCTCTGACCCTCCCTGCTCACGCTGTCTCTCTCTCTCTCTCCTAGAAATAAATTTAAAAAAAAAAAAACTTTTTAAAAAAAAAGAAATGTCCAACCCCCAAAACCCCTCTGGAGGGGACCATTCACTGTCATTTTGTGTGCCCTTACTGTAGTAAAGGTAGCTGAAGTGGGTCCCTGGATTCACTAAAGCAGAATGAAGCCGGCATCTCAAAACTGGGAGTGCATTCCTGATCCATCAATGCCATATGAGCTGACCATACAGAAGAAGCAATCTGCAACTCTAGAGGCTCTGGGAGACTGCAGCCCTGTTTAGTCATTCCAGAAGCTGACTAATCTATGCACGGCAGAAGCTTGAGGAATCGATCGTCCAATGAAACAAAAGACTGTCCTTATTTTTGTATGTTTCCTTACTGTGATGCACTGTCACGCCCTGTTTCTCACTATTATTGTGATCCGTGCTCTACTCTTTGCCATAGAACTAATAATTCAGCCGTCTTGGCCGGCTAGAGATGTGGTGAGAGGTTTCTGTTAACACTCACTTTCCTTTTGTGGCTGGGATATTTCATTGGTACCAACATAGGTAGACAATGGCGATGAGACTAAAAAAATTAGATCCCCACAAACCTTATAGTAAAACAAAATACCCCAGTCCTGTGACCAGGCTTTGGCTTCTCAAAAGCTCCATTATTGGGAAAAACTGTCTTGCCTAGTGGGGAAAAAGTTCATCGTTGTCTCTGTTGACACCTTAACATGCCTAGGCCAAGGATTTTATAACCCAACTGCCCAAAAAGCCCAATGGTGGGGGACCCCAGATCACCTTGAGCCAGACCCCCACCCTTTGTCTAACTTCATTCGTCTCTGAGAGGGCTGGGACAATATCAACACAGATATCAACTGGCAGGTCCCAGATGGACTATACTGGGTATGTGCAAGGACAGCCTATATAAACCTCTAAACCAAGATGATGCTCTTTGACCCTAAATATAGGAGTCCAAGCATCAAAGGGGGGAATGTGATAGGGTCCCAAAGGAAAGGAAAAAAAAAAAACTCAAGGAAACCTGGCTATACGCATACATGACAACATCCCTCAAGACCTTGTAACATAAGACCACTTAATTAGACTGCATTAGACTGCATGTTTGTGTGTTACCATATATAGGAGACAAAGAAGTAAAAAATATATAAGAAACTATGCCATGTGGCGTTCCGGGGCTCACTTCTTTGGGTACGAGCCTAACTGAGTGGTGCGGGCAGGAATAGAGTTGCTTCCTGGGAAGAATAAGGTCGATGTCACGACTCTTTGCGAGAATCCTGCTACAAACTCGATGCTGGTCACTTTGCTGGCAATACAGGAGTGAGCAAACAGGACACCTATATTCTAGTGGGGAAGGTAACATTTAACCACAATCAGGCTGGTGTAAAATCACAGTCTGTGATGAACCCCTTTGAGGAAATGGGCTGGGTGCCCTGATCTAGTTTGCGGGGCATTGTACCTGCAGGCTGAGCAGTCACTAAGAGAAGGTTGGGAGGTCAGGGAAATGTTCCACAAAGAAAACCGCCAGTGGCTTGGTGCTTCTGAAGGCTGCAAATCGCGGGAAAGGCTGGCGGGCATGGGGGCGGGGACTGGCAGGTCGAGGGGAGGTTTACGTCTTCCTTCCTTATCTGCAGGTTATCAGACAGCCAATGGGACCACGGGCAATTGTGGGGCAGAGGGCTCGTTCCTCCCACGCCCACCCTGGACATCCGCATCTGCGCAGTACTCCCCTTCCTGGTGCTGCTGGTGTTCCTCCAGAGCCTTCCAGGCCTGAGGATTTTCTCCGTGCTCGCCAGCGTTCTCATGCTGGAATCCTGGTTCCTCATCTTCTAGAACCTCTTCCAGGCAGGTTCCTCACACACATTCCTCTCTATGGATGTGTGTGTGCGCGTGCAGATGTGTGTGCCTGCGCACGAACACACATGTATGTGCACACACCCTCCAGACTGTTAACGATTTCCCCTGCAGAAGGAAATTTCGGGTTGGGATGGAGTTTTGACATATATACAGGATCCTCGCTTAGAACATTTCTTCCACTGTTTTTTTTTTTAATAGAATGTCTATTTTTTTAATGTCCAAACTACATAGAGTGAATACATCTATGCCACTCCAACTTTTCTGTACTCTGTTAATATAAAACTCAATTTAACTGATTGGACAAAACGAAGCAATCTGTGAGAAATGTCTTGAGCCGTTTCGTACATTGTTTTCTGCTGCAGACACAATCAAATGTTAGAATCCCACCCAGCTTGGAAAGCAGAACAAATAAATGTCCACAAAGAGGATGTGGAAGATGTTACTGTAGATAAAGCAACTTTTTGTAAGAGCTACGGTAATTTGTGCTGAGTATCACATGGTAAGTATTTATAGCAAACATCATAGCTTATTGCTTACATGTAGACATTTTATTGAGTTTTGCTTACGTTTCAAAAATCTGTTGTGTGTTTGGGGTGGATGTGTCATGTGACATATTTCCCATTTAAAATAGTACGAACTTGATTATCAGCGTGCTTGCACAGGTCACCAAATTTTAGGAGCAGATGACTGATATTAAGAAGGATTTTTCCCCCCAACAAGTAGGTATTTTGTTAACAGGGACAAACTAATAAGGACTCTTACTCCACTCAACTAAAAGTAACTGGGGTGGGAGAGGAAAGAGTGGATAAGAAAGATACGGGACCTTTTGTGGAACCGCCAGGCCCCAAGAAGCATCCAGAGGCAGTCAGGATTTGGGAGGAGCACAAACCCAGAAGTCAAGCCACGTCTGGTACCTCTGCCCAGGTTGACTCTATGTATTGGCTCTATTTCTCTCTCTTAATGTGAACCAGCTCTGTTCACAGCTCTTGAGTTTTAGATTTTACCACTCTAGGCACAAGAAGGAACAAATCTGAGTTCTAGCTGGTCCCAAATATCCAGAGAAGGAATTCATTGGTTCGGCTTGGGTCAGATACCCCCCGTGAACCAATTAAATGTAGTGAGGGGCATGGTCCATCCCTGGCCTTCAACTTTGTTCCTTCAACATGGCACAGAACCTTCCCCCAGACATCACCGTGGGTGGGGTCAATCAAGGAAAAGCCTGAAATGTGGATTGGAGTCCTAGCGTTGCATAAGCCATGCGACCCTGAGTAAGTCATATGTTAGACTCAAGCTAGCAGTTCTGACCTTGTTAGGCTACTGTGGTGTGAAACTACTTGGGGCAAACCCAGTGGTTCTTAGACCGCAGAGCAAGGGTGGTGGGGGCACATACAGGCTCTAGAGCCAGCAGTTCTTGACCAGGGGCGATTTGCCCCCCGGGAAAATTTGGCAATTCATGGAGACATTTTTGGTTGTCACAACTAGGAGAGTTCTGTATACCAGCAACCAGTAGGTAGAAGCCAAGAATACTGTTAAACCTCGTGCAGTGCTGAGGACAGCCCGGATGTCAGGAGCACTGAGATCCCTGCTTGAGAGCCAAGTGACCTGAATTCTATTTATAGCCCCCCCCCCCCNCGGTTTTCCCATCTGGGAAGCAGGACTGAAACTAGTATCCATCTCCTAAGGCCATCCTGAGGGTCAGATAGATTAATAGACACGAAGTGCTTGGACCCCTGCCTGGAACTTCGTTAAGAATCACTAAATGTAAGCTTGTACCTCCCCCAAACCTGGCTAAGCAGCAGAATTGCCTTGAGATCTTGTTTCGTAACAGATTCCCAGGCCCTGCTTTAGTTGTACTGGATCAGAATCTTTGGAATTTGGAATCCAGGAACCTTTGTGTGTTGTTTTTTTTAATTCCCCAACTGATTCTGATGATGGGCCAAGCATCAGCAACATCTCAGAGCAAGACCCCTGAAACTCCGGTGTGCATGCAAACCACCTGGAGACCTTGTGACAATGCAGGTTCTGATCCAGGAGATCTGAGGGGGGCCTGGGGGTCTGCCTCTCTAGCAAGCTCCCAGGGAAGGCCAGTGCTGCCGGTCCTCTGACCGCACTTTGAGTCTCATTGTTTCAAGCACGTTATGTACATGCATGTTGCCATGTTCCAGCCCTACAGGAGACGCAAACCCTTATGAATTCCAATCAGGACTGAGCTGAAATAGCTGCCACTATCGGTCATTTTCAATAGCGAAAAGCAAGGTAAGGACAGGGTACTGCACGTGAACCCCGGATGGCCTCTGTCTTCTGAGGGCCCCGCCCCTACCCCAAGCCGGAGCCACAGTGGAAGTCCCCACTCACCCCTTCAGGTCCTCCTGGCTGGAAAGTATCTCTCTGTTCCCAGAAAGAATAAAGAACCTTCAGGGGCTCCTGGAGACCAGTTGGGTGTGTATAACCTGGAAATCACCTTGTTTACTAGTGGATTTCTAAGGTGTTCCTTTTCACGGCTGGTATCTCGTGAAGAGCATTGTTCTCAAGCTGTCAGGCCTCACCAGACTCCAGGATTCTGTGTCCTACAGAGTCAGACACAGGACTGGACCTGGATTTCACTTAATTCAGTGGTTTTTCCAAGTGTTCTTCCATTCATTTCGAAGTGTGTAATGAGTTTAGGGGATAGATGTTTAGGTAACACTTACTGTTTATTTTCTTAGTTATATATTTGTATTAATGTCTTCACTTTTACTCATGGCACCTTAGAATTTCATTACCATACTTCTTTTAAAAACCAGTTTTGTTTTAAAACATTGACTTGCGAAAAATATACAGGTGGACACACATGAGATCAATGAAGTTTCAGACATACTGTTGTAGTTCAACGTCCTTGCTTTATGGAAGGAGAAACTAAAGGTTAAGAGGCCCCAAGCCTGGATTTTCTTGTCCTTAAAATGAAGATAACAGTCCCTGCCCTGTAGGGTTGTAGTGAGGACTAAACCAGGCATTTAAAGAATTTAGTGCACATGGCGCCTGGGTGGCTCAGTCGGTTAAGCGTCGGACTTCAGCTCAGGTTGAGATCTCGCGGTGTGTGGGTTCCAGCCCCCTCATGGGCTCGATGCTGACAGCTCGGGGCCTGGAGCCTGCTTGGGGATTCTGTGTGTGTGTCTGTCTCTCTCTGCCCCTCCCCGCCTCGTGTTCTGTCTGTCTGTCTCTCTCTCTCTCAGAGATAAATAAACATTAAGAAAAAAAGAGTTTAGCACAGTGCCTGGCCCATCCTGAGGACCTAAGAAATATTAGCCGCTCACATCTGTATCAGAGACCATCTTGTAGGATGGGTGTCAGTCTCATGGAGCCTCGGGCTCCCCATCTGTAAAATTAAGGCTTCAGACTACAGGGCTTGGCATCTGTGCCCTTTCAACACCCTCATTCTCTCACTGACCTCAGGCTATTGGCTCCAGAGAGTGGCTGAGGGCAGGAGGCCAACCTCTATCCCCACCCCACCCAATTCCCCTGCACACTGTACACATGGAGAAACTGCGGTGCAGACTCTTGCCCTAGAGCTCAGCCCCCATCGCTCTCAGTTCTGTCCTGAGTTTCCTACTGCCTCTGTCCCTTAAAGAAACACAGTCCGTCCACCAAGAGTGCAGGTCAGCAGAAGGCTGGACATATTGAAGGACTCTGCTGGCTGGCTGGCTCTCGGCATGCTGGATTTCCATTGTGTTTTCTCAAGGTCGGTTTCATCATAACTGCTATCATCCTCCTCCCCCACCCCCACCTCCACCCCTCCTGAGTTTCTCTGTCAGGAAATCCCAGACCCCTAGTGGCAAACCGGAAGACCCACTCCTTATTCTTCAGGACAGCCATCTTTGTTTTTGAAGATATTGGGGCCAGAAGGTTTGAGACAGAGCAAGGATCCCTGCCCCTGATGAGAGCGAGGAGGCTAGATAGTCTAGGTGAAGGGCACTGGCTATGGAGTGGACAGACATGGGTTTGAGACTGGCTTCATGTTTTCAACCTGTGTGATCCTTGACAAGCTGTTTAACACTTCTGTGAACCTCAGTTTCCTCATCTGTAAAATGGGCTTATAATGCCTACAAAGCAAGGATGATGTAAGGACTCAATGAGATAATGTAGGTTGCCAGAGGCCAGCTCTGGCAGGTCCAGGGGTCCCGGAAGGATGGACGGTGTCGGCCAGAGACAGAGTGAGAGAGCCCCGAGATTCTTTCTGATCACCAGGCAGGCATCTCTGTCGGTTTTGGTGTCTTTATTTAAAAGTTCAGCAACAACATGAGGTCAGAGAAAAGAATTTCTTACAATGGGAGGCCTTTTTATGATATCAATTGCAAAATTATTCCGACCAAGGAAATAACAGAATGTTCTTAGTGAAAAACAGTATAACATACAAGTTAAATTGTATATAGATAAGCTAGGAGTTATTCTGTCTGGCTCTCAAGAAGATAAATGTTTCTGAATTGGTTTATTTGTGGAAGCTAACATGGGGGTCCTAAATGTGTCAGTCTTTGCACCTGGGTTTATGTTTTAGCTATTTTATCTATCCTCATCCCAGCTGCCAGTGTAAGGGAGGGTGTTTGTGGAATGCAGGCCTTGAGGAAGGGACTGCCATGCTTTACCAATTAGCAAAGATATATGTAGTAGCTGTGTTCTGCTCTTAACCCCAAAATAGGCTCTTTGTCTCAGGGCCAGGCTCAATTGTAACTCTTGTGTTCTTAACCCCCTTTATTATCTAAGCCTTGGGTCTGCAAGGCCCATAGGAAGAGCCTTTTGACAATTGCCCATAGAGCTTTCATCCAAAGTCTCTTTTGTAAAGGCAGGAATATGCTTTTCCTTATGAGGTATCTGTATTCAGAATATGGGTCTGATATGGAATATTGTGAAGCCTGGTCAATACCAGCAGGCTTATACCCAACATGAGCCAATGGTAACAGAAGGAGATCCCAGTTTTCATTTCTCATGGCAGGAACTGCAAACATTGCCACTTCCGTGCCGTGATTGCCATCCAGAGAGGCCGGTTTGGCTCCCGGCAGTAGGTAAAAAAGCATGTTGCTGCCACAAAGTAAGTAACTATTATTATTATATTGCTTCACCAGTCCTTCACCCAGTGTGGGTAAGAGAACACTAACATGCTAGGGAAAAATAACAGACAGAAAGCTGTGGGATGGAGGGCAGGTCTTTTCATGAGCCTTATTTTACCCATCTGTAAAATAGGAGAACTGAAAACCTCTTTATGACAATCCCTGCCAAGCAGGCCACCTACTTAAACACTTAAACATGTCTTCACATTAAAAATTTACTATCTACTTTGCTCTGCCCTTAATCAGCACTTTTGGGTGCTAGAGATATTTTAATGCAGCATGAGAAAAATTACTTAAAAAGCCAACACTAAAAGGGAATTTAGCAATGATTTTCAAAAAAATTTTACCCTCTGAACCCTTTGAATGAAATCATAAGAGGAACACAATATTTAATACAAACCAGTTACCCTCACATACCTCAGAAAAAATTATACACATGCACACATTCATATGTCTATGTGTGGGAACATATGTATCCCACACTCACATATAGAAAGAAGATGGTGATATGGCGAATGTGCTAACCTTTGGGGAATCTGCTGAAAGATATATGGGAAGGGGATAAGGGCATATTTTTGCAACTTTTCCATAAGCCTAGAATACTTCCAAATAAATAGACAGATTGGAATTTTATCCACAGCTGAAAGTGGTGCTCACATCCATACACAGACAATAAAACCAGAGACTAGATGCAGTGAGGTTTGTCTAAGTGAATAATGCTGTTAAATTCCAAAGCCAAGGCTTAAGCCTTCATCTTCCAGCTTCCAGATCAATACGCTCGTCCCCTCAGATGCTGCTTCTGATCATTCTCTTTTCTTTTCGGATAGTCTCCCTGCTAGTTCTCTTTTGACAGTGCTTTTCCTGGGTCCCCTTGCCACTGACTCCTTCACTGTCCCTTCCTTACACACACGCACACACACAGGGCACCCTGTACTGTTATTCAGAGCTGATGCCCCCATGTTACCACTCTGAGATAGAGAATCACAGATCACAGACAGCTGGACTAAAACATGAGCGTGTACAGATTTTTCTAGACACTAACACCACAAATAAGGAAACGGATTTCTTCAGTACAATCTATATTCTTTTTCCCTCCTTCAGTCAGGATCTGTTGCACATTCTGGTGTGTAAGATAGTCTCCCCTCTAAACTCGAAGCAAGAGGAATCCAAAATTATACTGCAGGCCACACACCTGTTAGTGCTGGAAGGTCACCTTCCAGACCTGAAATTTGGGATGGTGCTCCCCCTGGTGGGCAGCACACAGAAGCACAACTCCCACAAAGACCCCAGCTTGTATGTTCTGAGGTTTCTGTAACAGTAATCATCATCATCATCCAGGGGCCATAAAGCTGCTCAGAGATAGAGCCTTTCCCGAGCTTGGAAGAGGATACTCAAGATAGATGGCTGGACTAGAATACTTTTCAGGTCTTTTCAGTAACTGACACTTGCAATTCAGTAGTTTCTTGTGCCTAGTGGTGCCGTGTCTTGGAGTTTTTCTCTCTCAAGCTTTATGATGGCTGAGATGAAGGAATTTAGAACACTGAACAGTGGGTGCATGGGGTCTTTACGTAAATGGGGGCCACTGTGTAATTATTGCCCTTTGTTTACAGGCTTTGCCTCTGGAAAACGAGATGCAGGACGATGTTCAGTTTCCACTCCTTCTATATGGAAAGATGCTCGAGACCACGACCCTGGACATAAGCGTAGGGGCCTTGGGCTACCTCAGGTTTGGGGCCACTGCCCAGGCAAGCATGCCCCTCAAACTCCCCAACTTCTGGTGAGTGCCTTCAGGCTTCACAGCCAGAAGGTTGATATGCAGGATGGGGCTGATAAGCTTCCCCTTATCAGAGGGAAGTAGAGAAAGCATGAATGAGTATCAGGTCTAGCAGGGTGGGGAAGAGATATTAGGACACAGGACTGGACCCTGAGAAGAGGCAGACTAGATAAATCAAGAGATCTGGATTCTTGTCCAACATGGCCATTAATTCTCCTATATTCTAGATAGGAAATTTTCCTCTTCCTATATACTTCAGTTTCCCTGGCTACCCAACAAAGGGATTAGCCTAAATGATTTCTAAGTGCCCTCCTGACTTTGATTGATTTATTAACCAGCTCTCTTTCATTTGCAAGTGACTGAAAACCAATCCAATCTGGCCCAAATTTAAAAAGAGAGAGAGAGAGAAGTCCATGCATATATCTAACTTCAGGCACAGCTGGATCCAGCTGTTTAAGTGGTATCAGCAGGACTCTGTCTGTCTTTATCTCTCAGGTTAGTTTTCCTCTGCATGGACTTTATCAAGCAGACTCTACACATACCACACAGTAACTACTAACAGCCTCTCACTTACAGGCCTTTCTCCCATCGGCCCCATGTAAAGAGAATTCCTCTTCTCCAAAAGGTCCATTAAGTCCCTGTAATAGTTCTGATCCCCACAGCCAGGGTCACGTGTCCATTCTGCACCAGTCCTATGGCCAGTAGATGAAACAGGCTGATTGGATGGCTGGATCCTGTGCCTCACTGGAGTGGGTCAGCAGCTCCCTGAACCTAGTTGGACTGAACTGAGAGCGGGCACAGGGTAACTCCTGCTAACTGATGGGGTGACAGTTGCTGGGTCAGTTAATCCAGCCGAGGTCCATTAACACATATCATAATTGCAGTCAAATCTGAGGACCACAGAGGCACCTAGGTGGTTCAGTTGGTTAAGCGTTCGACTTCAGCTCAGGTCATGATCTTGCGGTTCATGAGTTCAAGCCCCGTGTTGGGGTCTGTGCTGACAGCTCAGAGCCTGGAGCCCGCTTCAGATTTTGTGTCTCTCTATTCCTCCCCTGCTTGTGCTCTGTTTCTCTCTCTCTCTAAAATAAATAAAGATTTAAAAAAAAATTTGATATCTGAGGACCACAGATTATTTGGTAGATATTCTTACAACTTCTTAGTAAGTCAGACAAGGTGGTAAATGGGATGTTGCTATAGGGTGGCTGACAGCTTTTTTCCTTTTTGCTCACCATCGTGACTTCCCAGAAGTGCTCAGGTTCTCAGGTACATAAGACCCCTTTCTTGTATTCTGCTCCCGGCTTTATGCCCTTACATTAACATCCTCAGAGGTAGTCTATGCAAATTTAAATAGAGCTTAGCACAGTGACAGTCACATAGAAGTGACTCAGTAAAATTTCACTATTATTATCTTCCCCTAAAAATACAGTCTCATACATGAGATTCCCTTTCTTTAAAAAAAAAAAAAAATCTAGACCGAGATACATTGTTTTCCTTGTGGGTGACCTCTAAGTGATTTTTGGCTACTGTAAGTTAATGGCC
This sequence comes from Crocuta crocuta, assembly GCF_008692635.1. Lineage (NCBI taxonomy): Eukaryota > Metazoa > Chordata > Mammalia > Carnivora > Hyaenidae > Crocuta > Crocuta crocuta. Next base: position 2,369,230 of record NW_027530642.1, read on the forward strand.
CTAAAGTGCAGAAGTTCATATTCTTAATCTAATGTATAAATAATAAATATCTAAAAATATGTAATGTGATAACTTGGATTTCATTTTGAATGACTGATTCAACTCATCATTAATACATCAAAAAAGAGGGGCTTCTGGATGGATTAGTCAGTTAGGTGTCTGATTCTTGGTTTCGGCTTGGGTCATGATCTCATGGTTCATGGGATTGAACTCCACCACTGGGCTCTGCGCTGACAGCGTGGAGCCTGCTTGGGATTCTCTCTCTCTCTCTCTCTCTCTCTCTCTCTCCCCTTCTCTCTCTACCCCTCCCCCCACTCGTGTGTGTAGGCACAGGCTCTCTCTCTCTCTCAAAATAAATAAACATTTAAAAAATATCTACAATGGAGAAGAGAGAACACAGGTATTTACTGAGCACTTCAGGCATGATCTCATTAGACCCATCTGCCAAGGGAGACGACAGTACCGGGTCAAGGAGTCCTCACACAATCTGGCCACGCTCCCCAGCCTCGTGGAAAGGCGGACACACACACCACCAATTCCTCTTCTGTGTGAGAGTCTCTGCAACCTGGACAAGGACCAAGAGTTATGGAAGCTCAGAAGGACAGTTAATCCTGACCAGGGAACAGAGAGGCTGCACAGGGGTCTCTGAGACTTGAACAATGAGCAGGAATGTGACAGACTAGGAATGGAGGGAAAGGCATTCTTGGTGGAGGGGACAGCATGTGCAGAGGCTCTGATGCCAAGGGTGTGGGGAGGCTCAGGGGAGGGCTCCCATTGTCTGGTATGGTTGCGGTGTTGGGCATGCGGGGTGGGGGCCGAGGCACGAACTGCAGTGAGATACATCGGTGAAATTGCACTTGAAATACAACGGGCTTTTTTTTTTTTTTTTTTTTACAAATAGTTTATTGTCAAATTGGTTTCCACATAACACCCAGTGCTCATCCCCACAAGTGCCCTCCTCCATGCCCATCCCCCCCTCCCCCCCACATCCATCAGTCCTCAGTTTTTGTCAGCATTCAAGAGTCTCTCATGGTTTGCCTCTCTCCCTTTCCCCCACCATTTCCCCCTTCTTCTCCCCCTTGTTCCTCAGTTAAGTTCTTCCTAATCCTCCTATATGTGCAAACATATGAAATACAATGGGCTTTTAATCCCAGGTGCAGGTGGGTGCTTTCATGTAGGTGATGAGGCACCATTAAAGACTTTTTGAGTATTATGATAACATAATCACTCATCTTTTCTCGGTCTTATGTCCACTAAAAAGGGGTTTTTTTTTCCTATTCTTGATAAAAATGAGTCCCATGTATTTACAGTTTATGATCAGAGACCATCAGATACAGCCCCTGCCTTTTAGCAGAGTATAACCCCATTTTACAGATGAGGCTAGTGAAGTTCACGGAAGTAAAGTGACCTAGATTGTTTTGTTTTGTTTTGTTTTGTTTAGAGAGAGTGTGCACAAGCAGGGGAGAGGGGCAGAGGGAGAAAGAGAGAGAGAATCTTAAGCAGTCCCCACACTCAGCACAGAGCCCAATGCAGGGCTTGATCCCACGACCCTGGGATCATGACCTGAGCCAAAATCAAGAGTCAGATACTAACCGACTGAGCCACCCTGCACCCCTCTAGATAGGTAATAGGATGTTAGAATTACAGCTCCTGCAACACAACCTAGCTTTTCGAACATACACATCCAACACTTTGACCTCACGCGAATTTGATTAGGAAAGAGGGAGAAACGTGCTATTTTGAAAGGGCTGGTGGTTTCACCCATCACCCGGCTGACTGAATAGATGTCCCTGAAGGAGGTGAGCTGGGGATACATGTATCCACCTCCCTCTCTGTGAGTCTCAGTCCCTTCATGCCCTTCATACACTGAGGCTCTTGCTACTCTTTCTAGAGTAGGACTTTAGTGGCTAGAGATATGTGTCTAACTTTTTGTACCATCTGGCCTCTAAAACATTGCTGTATTTTAAGGATTATCCAGGGCAGTTTGACAATCCCCCCTTTCTGCGCCGCACCCTGGCATCACTGGTCTCTCTGCTGTCCCTCGGCAGGCCTCTAGAGGCTGTTGGTATCCACAGATCTTTCCGGAGTCCCTTTGCCTTCCAAAGGTTGTACCAGTCTGCAGACTCCTCTCCTTGGGGAGTGCCTGCCTCACCTCCCCTGCGGTTCTGTGTCCCTCTGGAGACCGTCCTGTCCTTCACTGAAGCACTGGCTCTGCATGGTACACTTGGGCACCCGCACTGCTGTCGTCTGCCTGACACGTGAGTAAAAGGCAGAGAGCCTTGCTTCTCCTGTCCCTCCTTCCGGCCCCAAAAGCTTCCAGGCTACCGGAACCTTCCTAGGGCAGTGCAGAGTTTCAGGCAGAGTACATGTTTGTGGAATTAAGCTGAACCTTAGGGGAGCTTTGGTGACAAGAAACAGAATGCAACTTTGGCCAACTTAAGCTAAAACCAAGGGATTTGCGGTTAGCTCGGAGTCAAAGGACAAGCTAAAGAAGCAAACCTTGAAAAAAGACAGAAACCAGGGAGAGCCTGAGATTAAAGTCAGAGGAATGAAGAGAATGCCCCTGGGATAAATTTCCTTCAGTTGTTTTCTATCCTTGTGCTCTCTGCTGAGAATGCAAATTCTTTGCAGTCAGAGTTCAATCACCCAGGCTCATCCTTAAACAAGGAAAGTTGGGGTATTTGTCTGGCAGTGTCACCAAGACCCCCGTACAGTGAGAGAGGGATAGTACATCACAGCAAAAGTAGGCTTCTAATTATCCTTACAACTTCCTCTTTGAGACATCGGTTACTGAGAAGTGTGTCGTTCAATTTCCAAATATGTGGTGGTTTTTCAGATTATCTTTCTTTCAATCGATTTCTACTTTAATTCCATTTTTGTCAGAGAACATTCTTTCTGTATGATTCCAGTTTGTGGGTTTTGATTTATGAGAATAGTTTATCTTGGTCTGTGCCCCATGTGCTCTTGAAAAGAATCTGTATTCTGCTGGTGTGAAATGGAACATTCTATAAATGTTAAGTAGGTCAGCTTGATTGATGGCGTTGCTTAGGTCTAATATATCCTTGCTGACTTTCCACTTACTTATTCTATTAATTACTGGGCGAGGAGTACGGAAGTCTCCAAATACACTTGTGGATTTGTTTGTTCTTTCAAGTCTATCAGTTTTTGCTTCATATATTTGGAAGCTTTGTTGTTAGATAAATGCACATTTACACGCTTTAGATTTGTCTTGATGACTTGACCCTTTTGTCACGTATAATCACTGTATAATGTCTCCATTTATCTCTCATAATATTCCTTGTCCAGAATCTACTTTCTCTAATATTAATACACCCATCCAGGATTTTTTTAAAATTAGTATTTGCATGGGATACATTTTCCCCTTAATTTTAACAGATGTATATTTTTATAGTTTAAGTGGGTTTCTTGCAGACAGCAGTTAGTTGGATCTTGCTTGTGTATTCAGTTTGGCTACCTCTTACAATTGGTGTATTTAGAACATTTATATTTAATTATTGATGTGATTGGATTAAAATCCATGCTGCCATCTTGCTAATTATTTTCTATTTCATCTGCTCTTTGTTTTTTACTTCTTTCTGCTTGCTTATTATATGTTTACCTCTTTGAACTTCTTTAGGAGTTGTCCCAGGTTTTAGATATCGTTAGTTAATTGCAGGTTAATTTCTTTTTTCTTTCTTTCCCTTTTCTTTTCTTTTTTTTATTTAAATCCAAGTTAGTTAACATATAGTATAGTAATGATTTTAGGAGTAGAATTCAGTGATTCATCACTTACATCTAACACCCAGTGCTCATCCCAACAAGGGCCCTCCTTAATGCCCCTCACCCATTTAGCCCATCTCCTCGCCCCCCCCTCCCCCGGCCAACACCCCACCAGCAACCCTCAATTTGTTCTCTGTGATTTGTGGCCATAAGAGGCCTCTTATGGCCTCTTATGGCTTTGCTCCCTCTCTGTTTTTATCTTATTTTTGCTTCCTTTCTCCTATGTTCAATCAAGACTATGTTCAAATAATATTATACCATTTCATGTGTAGGGTAAGAACCCAACAATGTACTGCTACCAAGTTCTTCCTCCCATTTTTGTGCTATTTTCCCCATGTATTTTTTTTTTATATATGCTATAAACCCATAATATATTGTTGCTATTTTTGCTTTAAACTGGAGATAGTCAGACTTTTTCTTAAAATGCTTGATAGTAAATATTTTAGACTTTCAGTCTATATAACTAGTATTGCAACTATTTAACTGTGCCGTTATAGCTCAGAGCAGACATAGACAACACATCAACTAATGGGCATGTCTGTGTTCCAATAAAACTTTACTCATGAAAATAGCCCACAGGCCATAGCTTGCTGATCCCTTCTTTAGATAATCCAATCTCTCTAAAATTTTTTAAATGTCTATTTTTTTTTTTGAGAGAGAGAGAGAGACAGAAACAGAATGTAAGCTGGGGACGGGCAGAAAGAGAGGGAGACACAGAATCCAAAGCAGGCTCCAGGCTCCATGCTGTCAGCACAGAGCCCAATGCAGGTCTCAAATCCATGAACCACAAGATCATGACCTGAGCTGAAGTTAGACACTTAACCAACAGAGCCACCCAGGCGCCCCAAAAGAAAATCTTTATTGCTCCTTAATTTTTGAAAAATATTTTCTCTGAGTTGAGAATGTTTATGTGTTAGCACTTTCAAGACACGGTTCATTGTCTTCTGGTTTGTATGATTTCTGATGAGGATGCTACATTTCTTATATGTCTTTCTCAGTATGTACATGTCTTTTTTCCCTGGATGCTTTTAGAGTTGAACTTTAGAGCTTGAACACCTCCAGGGAAGGGAGGTCACCAGCTCACAGGGCAGCTGAGTTCAAAGTGAAGGTGTGATCTTCCTTCAGGCAGGACAATGATGTTAATGCACCACTAGAGGGAGGCCAGTTCCTGCTCAGAGTGTCAGTCACAGTCACAACAAAAGTAGGATGTCCCCTGTCCCTGACCTTCACCTCCACATACACCAGAATGACATAGCCACTGATCAGAAAAAGACCTAAGGAAGATCAGTACACACCCTGTCCTCTCTAGAGTGTTATACAATGTTATGGATGTAGAGTCTTAAAGGAACGGATAAAAGAACAAGACTGTGCCCTAACCTTCTTTAACATCTTTTTTCTTAAAGTTGCTTTTCCAAATTTTTGTTGGTACTTGGATCTGATAAGATTATTATTATTAACTAGAGGTTATTTTAACCTCACTAAGCCTCAATTATCTCTAAAGTGGAATCAGTTTTTGTTCTGTTTCCCTTTAGCCTTTCCCCCCCCCCCCCCCAGCCCTTTTAGGTTTTAAAATGCCATAATGCCATAATTTTACATTAAAAAATGCTGATGATATATTGAGAAAGACATGTAGTCTTTCATGTGTACCATGAACAGCCATTTGTAAACACTGAATGTGTGTGTGTGTGTGTGTGTGTGTATCGGTGAGTGTGTGTGTTTTGTATGTGTGTGTCCAGAGGGGAGGTGGGGGGTGGGGATAACAGTTGATCTCTAAGTGGTGGAATTGTGTATATATTCACTCTCTATGTATATTTCCACTTTTTCTACACTGAATATATTTTTTAGAAAACCAGATTATATAAAACTCTAAAGTTCTATACATATATAAGGAATGATTGTCCTTGGTTCATGCAGAATCCCTCCCTGAATTTACTTATTTATCTTCCTTCTTTACTTACACCACTGGTTCTCAACTGGAGGTGATCCCTGCTCCATTCCCCAGGGAACATGTGGCAATATCTGGAGACATCCTTCGATGTTCACTACTAGAGGTATGGAGCTACCGGTATCCAGTAGGTTAGAGGCTAGAGATTCTGCTAAACATCCTACAACACACAAAACAGCCCACCACTTAGGAGCAATTTAAATCAGATACTGGCCCCACAGAAGTTGACATTCAGTGAGAAAATAAAGATTTTATAGTATAGCTTATTTAACCAATCTTGTTTGACAAAACATTTAACTCGTTTCCAATGTTTTGTTGCAAGCACTGCTACAAAGAATATTAGGGTGTGTGCATTGTTCAGAAATGTGAGATTTCTTCAAGATAGACCCCAGGGAGTGGAGTCGCTGGGCCAGTGGACACATCCACTTTTAGTTGTAACAATGACTGTAAACCCAGGAACGTGGGTGGAGTCTAAAGACAGAAGCTAAAGGAAAAAAGCAGAAAGCAGAATGAGATTTTAACATAATGCCATTCACATGAAGTGTACAGAGCAAGAAAGCAACAATACACACCTTGAAAGAGTAACTACAAGACAGTACATGCCAGACATATCAGAACGTTGCCTACGGCAGGGAAAGGAATTGTGTAAATCAGCATTTCTGTACTTCAGCACTACTGACATTTGGGGCCATATAATCCTTTGTCGTGGGGACCGCCCTGTGCATTATAGAATGTTTAGCAGTGTCCCTGGTCTCTACCCACTAGATGTCCATGGCCGTTGTGTTGAGCAAAAATGTCTCCAGACATTGCCAAACATTCCTGGTGGAGGGGAGGTGGGAAAATCGCCTCCAGTTGATATAAATAAAGGAGAAAGGTAAATGGGCAAACCTAGATAGGAGTCTTGCATGGGCCCGTGGTGACAGAACAGCAGTTTCCAGAAGTATGATTAATTTAGCCTTTGGCACCTGAATTTTTGAGTGGCTGAAAAGAAGTTACTGCTAAATTATCCTTCAAAGAAGATGTATAATTTTGTATTCCTACCAGAGCACGGAAGGACTTATTTTCCTACACCTTTGTCAACACCTGCTATTATTAAACCTCCTTTATATTTTCCTTTTTCATTTTACCAATCTGGGTGGTTCAAAAAGAAAACCTGTCTATAAAATTAAGCATCTCTTCATATGTTTATTGACTGTTTGGATTCCCTCTTTTGTGCCTGATTTACACATACGTATGTCAGTTACATACATGTGAGGTTTGACATCCCAGGGGAGGAGGCAAAGCCTTCTAGAAGTTTTCTTCATGAATGTAGAAAACCTCATTGCTTCCTTCATTTAAGCAGCAAGCGTTTGCTAAGGGCTGGCTACTGGGTTATGCACACATTTGCTGCTTAAGCAGTTTGAAAGGCACAGTAGCTCAGGTCCCTTCTAGTCTCACAATCCTAGAAGACAGAGGATGGACATGAGTGGGGAGAAAGGCTGAATGAAACGGAGGGGAACAAGAGCCTTAGAGTCAAAGAGCAGCTTGGAAGAATCCTTAGAGGCGCCTCCGAGCTCTGAGGTCCTGTAACAAGAGGTCTCCCAAGTCGTCCACCACCTGCTTAGTGAGGGACTGACCCTGTGCTGGGGCCTGGTCAGCCCCTGAAAAAGATGACTCTCTTCTCTTCGAGCACAGAGGGCAAAGGACGGCTGTTCTGTCTCTAGGCTTAAAGGGCCTCTCTACTGACAAAAATACTCTCTTCTATCCAGCTTTCTCCTGGGGACCTAATAGTATTTCAAGGGCATTAAACAGTACCATCTCTCCTCAGGGGGAGGAGGCTAAGGCCATTCAGAAGGAAAAGAAAAAGAAGAAAAGGTCGTCCAAGGACACAAAAATAACAAAAAGGAGACAGATGGCTAAAATCCAGTCTCCAATCTCCAGGTTTGGGGAGAAGTCTTTCTCTTGAGATTTAGGAAAATCACTTGATCTTTGAGCCTCAGTTTCTTTCCCACCCAGCCTACCTCAGAGGTTTGAAAAGATCTAGGAGCTAATAAATAAATACATAAATAAAATATTTATTAATTAAATAAATACATAAATATTAATACATAAAATTAAATAAATACATAAATAAAATATGTATGTATGTATTTATGTTTTATTGACAGCTAAGCAATAAACAAATGCAAAGTATTGTAAAGATTATATTGGGCCACAGGATGTCAGAACTGGGAGAATTTGCTGACAATGGAACCCAAACTTCCCTTGGTTCACCTTTACCCTACTCTGCCACTTTTTGGACAAGCATGATGGCTCCAAGATGACAGGTGACTTGTTCAGTAGTCATAAAGAACATGTTAAAGATACAGCCACTATGGAAAACAGTATGGAGGTTACTCAAAAAATGAAAACCAGAAATACTACATAACCTAGCAATTCCACTACTGGGTGTATCTTAAGGAAATGAAAACACTACGTCAAAGAGATATGTGCACCTCCATGTTCATAGCAGCATTCTTTACAATAACCAAGACAGGGACAATCTAAGTGTTCATCAAGAGATGAATGGAAGGGCCACTTGGGTGCCTCAGTTGGTTAAGTGTCCAACTTTGGCTGAGGTCATGATCTCACGATTCGTGTGTTTGAGCCCCACATGGGGCTCTTTGCTTACAGCTCAGAGCCTGGAGCCTGCTTCAGATTCTGTGTCTGTCTCTCTCTCTGCCCCTCCCCTGCTCATGCTCTGTCTCCATTTTTCACAAAATAAAATAAAATAAAAATTAAAAAATTTTTAAAAAGATGAATAGATAAAGTGTGTGTGTGTGTGTGTGTGTGTGTGTGTGTGTGTGTGTGTGTGGTATATGTGNCTTTTTAAGGCTGAATAATATCCAATTCTGTGTGTGTGTGTGTGTGTGTGTGGTATATGTGAATACAATAGAATATATTCAGCCATGAAAATGGAGGAAGTCCTGTCATTTGTGAAAATGTGGATGGACCTTGAGGACATTATACTAAGTGAAATAAGTCATACAGGAAAAGAAAATACTCTGCAATCTCACTTACATGTGGAATCCAGACAACTATAACAAACAAGCTAATAGAAAAAACAATCAGATTTGTGGTTCCCAGAAGCAGAGGGTGGGGGATTGAATGAAGGCAGTCCAAAGTTATAGACTTCCGGTTTTAGATATGTAGGGGCACCTGGGTGGCTCAGTCAAGCATCTGGCTCTTGATTTTGGCTCAGGTGGTGACCTCACGGTTCGTGAGATCGAGGCCCACGTTGGGTTCTGCACTGACAGTGCAGAGCCTGCTTGGGAATCTCTCTCTCCCTCTCTCTCTTCCCCTCCCCCACTTATGCTCTCCTGTCAAAGTAAACATTAAAAACTAATAATAAAATAGATATGTAAGTACTGGGCATGTGATATATAGCATGGGGACCATAGCTAACACTGCTCTGTGGTATAAGTGAAAACAGTTAAGAGAATAAATCCTAAGAGTTCTCATTACAAGGAAAAAATATTTTTTCTCTTTCTTTTTTTTTGTATCTGTATATGAGAAGATGAATGTTAAGTTACTGTGGTGATCATTTCATGATATATGTAAGTCAAGTCATTATGCTCTTTACTTTAAACTTATATAGTGCTATATGTCAATTATATTTCAGTAAAACAAAACAAAAAAACAAATATTCTGTAGTCATTTTGACTCAGAAGACATTGTTATTAATACATCAGAATCCACAGGTGCCAGCTTACCTTTCCATGTGATGGTTAAAGAGACTTATTTCTTTCCTCATTCCTGAGTGTGTCTCGCTCCCAGGTGTACCCCAGGGTTGAAAAGGAGACAAAGCAAAAGAACAGGGTGAGAAATATTTTCCACACAACTTGGTACTTTTACAAAAGACCAGAAGTTTACTGATTTCTTTTTTAGTCTTTATCAACTCGCAGCCTCAATATAGCCCCACTAAAGTTGCCCCACCAAAATAACCTCACCCTGTAAAGCATTGTTAGCAGGACCAGGAAATCCCCTCTGTGGCCCAGTGAAATATTGTCTACCTCTCGGGTCATGCTAGAATTCTGCTACTGTAGGAGTGTTCCCTCTGGGTCAGCTGGAAACCAGGTGTCTTCTTCACTTGCAGATTCCAGGGTCAACCTGATCCCCAAACTGGACCCAGTTAGGTCCATGAACAGCAGTGCCCAGGCCCTCCTCATTCCAACCCTCCTGGAGATCAGCAGCTACTACTCAGAGAGGGTGAGCCCCCTCATCACCACCAAGGACACCCTCATCAGCATCCTGGGCTCTGCAGGCTTTGTGGTGGTAACCGGCCAAGCCCCAGACACACTAAGCCAGCCAGGAGACCCTCTCACCTCTCCCAGCTCCATTGGCATTTTGGGACTGTGACTGGTTTTCAACTTGACACTTCTCCCTCCACTCCCTAAACTGAAATTCTAACCTTGAGCAAAGAGCCTTCTTTCATTGCCAATGCCTGTATGTTTTGGGGACCTCCATGGTGCTGGCCAGAAATGGGGTCCGAAGGTCTGAGATTTAACCCTGAGTTCAGTCATTTACTCCTACCTGATCTGGGCCAGGCCACATACCCTCAGGCACCTCTGTTTCACAAATGTGGTTAAAGAGTCCAGCATCGCCCACCTCAGAATGTTGTGGAAAACAAGTGAAGGTGTGTGGACAAGCATACTTGGAAAAGATAAACTGCTCTACAAATGTCAGTGATTCTCATTATTTTGCTGTTTCCTCTTCTGAGGGCCAGACGGGTATGAAAGGAATCTGCCTTTCTTCAAGCCAGGCTCACCTGTCTCTTGTGCTAATAGCTTGGGAGCTGAGGAGACACTAATCTGTGATCCAGGAGACCTGATCCCAGCAACCCCCAGAACAGGCACCTTTGATCCAGGCTTGCTGTGAGCCAGGAAATGCACAAAACGCATCCCATACATTCTGTCATTAAGTCATCCCCAGAATACTATAAGGTAAATGGTATGTCCTCCACTGTACAAGAGAAGAGACTTGGGCTCCTGGAGGTTAGGTTACAGTCTAGTAAGTGGCAGAGCCAGGACTTAAGCACAGGTCTACTAGGCAATGAAGCCCACATTCATAACCATTCCACCCTGAAACTACCTCAACTGCATGACTTAAGTGACTTCTCTTTGGGACTCAGATTCCCTATCTGTAAGATGGGAGGGTTGGCTAGATCTCTGAGGGAGTCATCCAAGCCATCTTTGCTCTGCACACTTGAAAGTCTTCTTAACAAGAGGCTCACCTCCCTTTTGCCACTGGTTGTTGGGGCCAGTTGTGACCTTGCCTTCAGCCTTCTGCAGCCCCTGAACTGGTTGCTTTCCCTGAGCCTATCAAGGAGAGACAGGAATGATGATGGGTTTGCAGTCACTGATCACCTCAACCAGATGAAGATACAGTTGAGCACTACGATAGCATCCATATAGCATGAGCAGCATCTTGACTCAGGGGAACAGCACTGGACAGAGGGGTTCATATAGAACTGACTTCTATTTCCAGGGCTATTTTCAGCTAGCTGGGGAGTAGACATGTGGAAGGTCCCCTTTCCCGGCGTTCTTTCCCTCCTTCTACAAACAATGCCCTGATTTTGCTGCAAGGAACCACCCTTTCTCTACTCCCAGTCTGTGTAATGTCAGAAGGGCAGCCTCCACCTTGACTCCAGGAGTGGACCCATGACACCCACCTGCCCTTAGTTTTTTGTTCAGAGGTGGTCATGTGATCCAAGGGCTTTGATCAATGATATCAGGAAAGGGGGATCTTCGGGCTGGAATTTCTAAGCCCAGATGAATTAACCTGGAACTGTAGTAAACAGATTCTCTGACTGCAATGCAGAAATAAATCTGAAGCAAGAGAAAAATGAAGCCAAGAGATGGAGACGAGGCCTGTCGATAACATTGGAGATTCTTCTTCCACAAGTGCCTGATGTAGGTGCCACCTTGTACTTCCCAGTTCCCTGGGCCAGTTTTCTTTTTGTTTAAGCCACATTGGATGAGATTTCTGACATTTACAACTAAAGAACCCTGACTAAATATGTCAGTGACCTTGAGCAAGGTTAGCTTCTTTTAAGGTTGCCTCATCCAAAATGAGAGAATTGGGCCTCTCAGATCCTTAATAGCATCAAAATTCTAGAATTCTATATTGTAATTAAAATGGAATCTCCCTACACATCCATCAGAATGACTATAATAAAAAAGATGGCAATACAACATGTTGACAAGGAGGTGGAGAAACTAGAATTCCTGCAAACTGCTGATGGGAATGTAAAATAGTCACACGTTTAAAAACAGTGTGGTAGTTTTCAAAAAGTGAAACCTATACTTATCATACAGCCCAGAAATTCTACATCCAAGCCTTTACCCAAGAAAAATGAAAACAAAGCCTATGTCCACACAAAGATGTGTTGGCAAATGTTCATAGAAGCATTACTCACAATAGGCCCAAAGTTGGATACAATCCAAACGTCCATCAACTGGTAAATGGGTAAACTAAATGTGGCATATCCATAGAATGGAATATCATTCAACAATAAAACAACAGACTCCTGATACATGCTACACCATGGATAAACCTCGAAAATATTCTTCTTAAGCGAAAGTAGCCAAATGCAAAAGATTACATATTATGTGAATCCATTTACGTGAAATGTCTAGAAAAGGCAAATTTACAGAGACAAAGAGCAGATAAATTGTTGGTTAGGGCTGGGGGTAGAACCAGGGATCAACTATAAATGGGCAGGAGGAGACTTTTCGGTATGACAGAAACGTTTCAGACTGGCTTGTGGTGATGATTGTACAACTGTAGATTTACTGAAATCATTTAATTGTACACTTGCAGTGGGTGAATTTTATGGTGTGTAAATTATAACAATAAAGCTATTTAAAAATGGAATCTCCTCCTCCACCCTCTCATTTACTAGCTGAGAGTCTTTCAGGAACATTAGAATAGAAGAGAAAGATGCCTCCTCCAGCAATTACCTCTTAAACATCTCCTTTTAAGTTTACGTTTTTCCTGAAACTCTTTTTTGCTTCAGGAAAAAAATTCATTAGAGTTGTAGGTTCGGTGGGATGGCCAGGAGAAATCTAAAGCATTCATAGATGTTGTGCCAAAGTTAGCCAACGTAGGAAGATGGAAACGTTAGAAGCTGAAAGCATGGTGGTTTAAAAGGTGTCATTGCTCTAGAGAAAGGAAATCATTAGTCTGACGTGTTTCAAAGCTCTAGGGCTGAGTAATTTCACATACGTGATTTCTGATGTGACTGCCTCACATCACTGAGGCACTTGGAAAAATGTTGATTCCTAAATCAACATTCTGCGGTGGGCCCCGGGAATCAGCACGTTAGTCAGCTTCCTTGGTGGTTGTCCGTCCTGCCCACTGAAGTTTGAGTACCAAGGCTCCAGCCAGAAATGGTTACTAATTGAAGGGACTGGAAGAATTTCACAGGGAACATGTCAAGTCACAAAATTCAAGTTCTAAGTCTGTAAAATAGCAGTGGATTTCTACAGGTGGAAGACTAAGAAGGCATAGATTGATTGGCTTAGGTCAGAGGTTGGAAAACATTTTCTCTGAAGGACCAGATAGTAAATATTTTAACCTTTGCGGGCCATACAGTCTGTGGCATAACTAAGCAACTCTGCTGTTGTAGCGTGAAAGCGGCCATGGACAATACATAAAAGGAAGGACATGGCTGTGTTCCAATAAAACTTTATTTACAGAGACAGGCATCAGGATAGATTTGGCCAAAACAAAGTCAGAGTTAACCAATCCCTGCTCTAGGTTGTCACAAAAGAGAGAAATCAAACAAGATCAGTATCAATACTCGGCATCTCACTCATCTTGTAAAAAGTACAAGTCAGTGAAGTCTCTTACTCTACAGAATCAGCAATGGAAGCTCCCCGTCTCCAATGTCAGAACATGCACCCCACCTGGCTGGTGCTAGAATGACTCCTTTTAGTACAAAGGAGAGTGATGGCTTTTGTCATGCTGCTATTGACTGCCAACAATCCTCCTGCTGCCTACTACTGCCTATTACACATAGTGATAAACTCCTGAACCATGTGGGCCTGTGGCTAAAGCTGGAAGGGAAGTTAACACTGACCTAGGAACAGATCTTCTGGGGCTTTCTGCATAGAAGACTGAAATTTTGGGAATGAGGATTTCCTGGTTGTCCACCAGCACATGTGGACGTGTCATTACACTTCTCTGGCCTCAAGTATCTCATCTGTAGCTAGGGGACCGTAATCCCTCCCCTTCTTCCTCCACGTTAGTCATTAACATTAGTGGGATTCTGGATGGGTTAAGTCCTCGGGAACCGCATAGTCCTGTACTCAGGATTCCACCCTGCCTGGGTAAATTTCAGCTGGTGGATCTCTCTCCTTGGCCCCAGTTACCTTCCTCTTTTAATCTTCCTTGATAATCATCACCTTCGAACAAGGAATCATAAGCAGGTAGAGGGCGAAGGCATCTCTGAAGTTAAATTTGAGGAAGAAAATTATCCCCAGGTCTGCAGCATGTGTTTTACTGAATTTATGGCAGAGAGCTACGGCCAAGAAGACAGACTGACCACAACCTAAAACCCAGCAGTTAGCCTCAGTATGGGAGGACACACCCCCTCTCCTAGTGCTGATTGTCTCCTGCTGGGAGGGGACCTGAGTACTCCATATACTTCTTACTCCTCTGTTTTTCTTCTCCCACTTTAATCAGGCTCCCCACCCAATCCCTGCCATGCTCTTAACATACCCCCTTCTTACATTTTAATTTTTGTGGCAAAAATAACATATATAGCTTTAAAAATGAGAGCATTGAAATGAAAACGTGAAATTCCCACCCCTTCTTCCACCCCTGTGTCTCCACTTACACTGCCACCGTGTAGGAGGGACAATTATAAAGTCTTCCAGATGTTTGCACGCACATGCCAACATGGGTGTGATCTATGTGTGTCTTAGTCCATTCACTCTGCTGTAGAAAAAAGACTAGGTAATTCTAAATAAAGAACTTCAGTTTTCACAGTTGTGGAGGCTGGAAGTCCAAGATCAGCGTAGCAGCATGGTCAGGGGAAGGCCTTCTTCCAGGCTGCAGGCTCCTCATTGTATCCTTATGTGGAGCAAGGGAGCTCTCTGGGGCCTCCTTGATAAGGGAGCTAATGTCACTCAGGAGGTCTCCATCCTTGTGAACTAATCACCTCCCAGGGGCTCCACTTCCTCATACCATCACATTGGGCATTAGGATTTTAACATATGAATTTTAGGGGGACACAAACACTCAGACCATAGCAGTGTTTCTGTATGCATGTGTATTTACATATGGGTGGGTATTCATGGTTGTATGTGTATATGGCTTCTTATTTTTAGAAAAAAAAAAGGGATTATATTATACTCAATGCGGTGAGCATTTCCTATTTCACAATAACACACCCTGAACATCCCTCCACATCAGTGAGTACAGATGTACTTGAATCTTTTTAACAGCTGCAGCAGCGTTTTACTCAATAGAAGTACAACAGTTTATTTAATCAGGATCCCCTTGATGCAGGTACAGGCAGGTCGTCTCTAACCTTTTGCTGGTACCGATAATGCTGTGGCAAACACCCTGGTGTATAGCTGTGTAAGCATCTCTGTAGGATGGATCCCTAGGAAGTGAATTGCTGAGCTAAAGGAAATGTGATTTTTAAAGTTTCAATAAATATCACCAAGTTAACTTCCAGCGCTATATCATTGTTATTTTAGTGTGCCTGTCTTTGATCAGTGGAGAGGTTTCACAATGCTGTCCCTTGCATTACGGTGCCTAATGTTCAAGTTTTATTTCTCCTATGTGATGAGCATCTCTTTCTGCTCCCCAGCATCCATCCTCCCTTCTTCCGGTAATTGTTCCCTGACTGACTGTCCTTTGGAAAAACACTTATGCCACCCCCCATGGACATAGTTCTGAGGCTAACCCTGTCCTCCACTCCAGGGGTGAACATAGAACCCAATCCTGGACTAACAGAGTCGCAGTGGCTGGTTCAAGCATGTGTGTATGTCCCAATCTGCCCAACAGCAGCTAGTGCCAGGGCTATTTCTAGAACTACTGCGAAAGAGGGAGAGTAGCCCTGAGTCACCCCTCCTTCCTGTCCTCCTACTGAAGCAGAGCTCAATCCATCAACCCCTAATCCCAGATAAAGGCGGGGGCGGGGGGGGTGGGGGGACTCTGCAGGGCAGAGTCAATCTCCCTCGGCCTACTTCTTCATATACAAAATGGGGAGGTTGGGCTCTGTTCTCTAAGGTCATTTTAGCTCATGTGATTATCCACTGAGAAGCACAGGGACTTGTCCGAAGTGTAGATATTTATCGAGTTAAGAGATCGTTTCCTCCAGAATACTTGTTCTACAAACCAGACCTAATAAAATGAGCATGTCAGTAGTCAGTATTTACTCAATGAGTTGAAAACTTTTGTTCACATGGAAACATCCACACAGATGTCTATTGCAGGTGTTTTCACAAATGCCAGAGTTTGGAAGCAATCAAAATGCTCCTCAGTAGGTGAATGGATAAATAAACTGTGGTACACCCAGATAGTACAATAGTATTCAACACTAAAAAGAAATGGGTGGGGAGCCTGGGTGGCTCAGGTCATTATCTTATGGTTTGTGAGTTCAAGCCCCTCACAGGGCTCAGTGGTAACAGTTAGAGCCCGGAGACTGCTTCAGATTCTGTCTCCCTCTCTCTCCACCCCTCACCCACTCGTGCTCTGTCTCTCTGTCTCAAAAATAAATAAACATTAAAAAAAAAAAGAAATGGGTTATGCAGCCATTTAAAAGCCTTGGAGGAACCTTCAATGTATATTGCTTGGGGAAAGAAGTCAAACTGAAAAGGCTACATACTGAATGCTTTCTATTACATACATTCTGGGAAAGGCCAAACTATGGAGAAGACAGTAAAAAATGATCAATGGTTGCCAGGAGTTGGGGGGAGGGAAGGGATGAATAGGCAGAGGAGTTTAGGATGGAAAAACTCTCCTGTATGATAATATAATGGTGCATACATGTCATTCTGCATTCGTCCAGACCCATGGAATGCAGAACACCAAGGGTAAACTCCAATGTGAACTCTGGATTTGGGGTGATAATGACGTGTCAGTGTAGATTCATTGATTGTAACATATGTACGCCCCTGGAGGGGGATGTTGATAGTGGGAGGCTGGAGGCTGTGAGCGTTTAGCGTTGGGAAGTATAATGAGAATGCTCTACTTTCTAGTCAGTTTTACTATGAACCTGAAACTGCTTTAAAAAATAAAGCCTATTAATAATAATAAAACAATCTTGAAGACAACCTCAGGTTTTGGTAGATAGTCCCTAAACTGAGAACCGTATTTTAGGTTCTCTTCCTGGCTCTGTCCCAAACACAATGTGTCTTTGTTTATGATCATTTCCCCCTCTGGGCCTCAGTTTCATGATCTATAGAATGAAGAAACTAGTTTATGCTCCAGGTTCTATAAGCCTCTGACATCTAAGAATAAAAGGAGAGGAAGGAAAGAAGGAGAGAAAGAGACAGACAGAAGGTGAAGGGGGAGGTGGTGAAAGGAAGGAAAGGGGAAGGAAAATGGGAAAAACAACCACAAAGTCATCAAGTGGTAGATAAGGAACTAAGGAAGAAGTCAAATTGAACCAGGGCCATCAGCAGTATCCGCTTTGGGTAGATATGGCCAGGAAAGTGGGTTGGCCCACATCTGTGCCTTCAGTCGTACCTGATACGAGACAAGCTCTAATGCCCCAAGGGAGACTGTTACATTTATTTGATGAGCACTAAGTGAGAGGGAATTCTGTGCTGTGCTAGGTACACTAACCCAACCAGGGAAAAGAAATGTCTATATGTAAATACTAGTTTAACAGTCTACAGTTTGCTTCTGAAGTCAGACAGATCTGGGTTGGCTGATTGGCTGTGTAAGGTCATCAGGTGAAAGATGGCCCCAAAGATATCCGCCTCCCAATCCCAGAATCTGTGACTGTCACATTATATGGCACTTTGCAGATGTGGTTAAATTAAGACTCTCAAGATGAGATTATCCTGATTATCTAGGTGGGCCCTAAATTAATCGCAAGTATCCTTCTAGGAGGGAGGCAGAGGGAGGTGTGATGACAGACAACAGGAAACCATGTGATAGACTCAGAGTCAGAAAGAAAAGCCACCACATGAAGATGCAGGAAGGGCCAAGAGCCAAGGAAGGCGAGGAATGCAGCTCTAGAAGCCGGAACAGACAGGGAGACATACTCCCCCTAGAGCCTCTGGAGGGGCTGTGGCCCTACCAACACCTGACATTAGCCCATTGAAACTGATTTTAGGGCTGGCACCCAGAGCTCCAAGGGCACAAGCTTGTGATGTTCTCAGCCACCAAGTTGGTGGCAGTGATTTAAGGCAGCCTAAGGAAACGAATATGAGCAGAGGCAAGGCTTACCTCTCTGAGCCTTACTCCCATCTGTTAAATGGGAACAATAATATATTCATTCATCAGATGTTTTTTTGAGAGCCTACCGTGGGCCGGCCCTATGCACTGGGGATGCCAGGTGACCAAGGCCTTCCTGTTTTCATGGAGCTTAAATTCTAGTGCGAGGAAACCAGAACATCAGCAAGACCATTACGTACTGTGCGAAGCAACATGAGAGTAAATGGTGGGTGTGAGGCACGGTAACTAGGTGGCCGGGGGCGCTTGCTTTGGACAGGGAGAAAAGGAGAAAAACAGAGTTAATTGGAGAACAAAAAGATAGCTGGTGTGGCTGGGTGTCCTGTTCTAGGGAGAGGGACAAAGTTAGGCTGTGAGGGGGCAGGGCCCAGAGCCACCAACGGGAGGGGTCTGGGTTGTATTCGCAGGACAGCTCGGAGCAGGGAGGAGGCTTTAGGCAGGGGAGTGGCATCATCACTGGCCGCTGTGAGGACATAGATTTTAGGTGGGGAAGAGAAAGGCAAGGACACTCCCTAAGGAGTTCCCACTGTCTTCCCAGTGAGAGGTGGTACCGGCTTGGAGAAGGGTGAGGGCAGTGAGGATGAAGGATGCCAGAGTGTGAAGTAACATAATGAGTGTGGAGTGCCTGGCACATAGGAAATGCCCAATAAGTGGAAGCCTTCATTGTGGGATTATTATCATCACCACCACCATCACCATCATCGTTATTCGCATCTACGGAACACAACTCATACTTTGTACAGCATGAGCAGAGTTGGCACTGCAGCAGGTGAAAGAGACCCCGTGGTGTCTTCATTCCTGTCCCCCAAAAGAAGCAACTTCTTCTGAAGCCGCTGACTTTCTCCCCCTCCCTGGTCCATCTACCTCCCCCCTCCCCAAGTCCAGAATCCTAGAAGAGTGCCCACACCCACTTACACAAACACACCATCTAGGAGCTCTGAGGGATAGTTTTTGATATTAAAAACGGCATGGTAAGCCTGGTGGACCTTTGGAGATTAGACCTGACACAACTTTTTAAATCTATAATTAGATCTGTGTGCTCGTCGCAGTATCATTGACTGGGTCTTTGTCTGTCTGTCTGTCTGATACACACAGACACACACATACCTCCATCTCCACCAGCACCCCGACAGTCCAAGCCCCATCACCTCGCACGTGGTGAGCAGTCATCTCCTCAGTGGTCTCCCTTCCTCCTGTCTTGCTCTTCCTTCACTGAGTCTCCACACAGATCACTCAGAGCACACTTCGAATAACATCCAGCCCCTTGCCGGGACCTGCACACCCCTCGCCTGCCTGTGCCCTTGTCTGACCTCTGTTCCCTGCACTCCCACAACTCCCCTCCCTGGCCTCCTTTCACACTCTGCGGTGCCCTCCCCTGGGCCCTCTCCCTTCCCAGCCCTGCCTGGAACACACTGCCAGCTCCTCTCCCTGCCCCCGTCCCCAGTTTCCCCACAGCTGGCCCCTTCTCTGCTTTTTTGGTTCTTGGCTCCGACGCCACCTTCTCAACGTCCTTCCCTGACAAATTTACCTAGATTGCCTCTCCCTTCCCACCCCACTTATCTTCCTTGACAGCACTGTGCTCATTCCTTTCAAGGCATTGACCACAGTTTATGATTATCGTTTCTCCTTTATGTCTGGCTCCCACGCCAGGCAGGTTGTCACGGACTGAATGTTTGTGTCCTCCCAACATTCAGATGTTGAGGCCATAACCTCCCCCCTCCCCCCCACACCNAAAGGAGTACTTTGTATTCGTTTCCAATTTGACAGCTCCAGGCAAGGCCCCTCCCAGCCTTCTGCCCCAGTTCTCTAAACTATTAAAGGGGGGCAATAAGGTTTCCCCCATAGCACAGTGGAACTCAAACTCTGGCCAGTATCAGAACTACCCAGGGAAGTTGGTCTAAATGCAAACAAAGGCCCAGATTCTCCCAACTTCAATGAGTCAGAGTCTCTCTGTGTTTTAGTTCCTCCCTAGATGTTTCTGATAGCTGCCAGCTTTCCAAACTGCCACTGAAGAAGCAGAAACAAGGCCTGCTGTTTACTCTAAAGGGTCAGAAAAGATGATTATCACTGTTTCAATCCCACTTATTCCACCCTCTATGGAGATACCGAGTGAGGCTGCTGCCTGCGTCCCAACCCAAGGGAAGCTGAGCATGCAGCCCAGCGGCCAGTGGGGATGAAAAGCACAAGCACCGGGGTCCTCAGTGCTTCGGAAATGCCCTACAACTTCGTACCCATTTCACAAAGTGGGGACAGAGAGGAGCAATACCTTTCCCAGGGTCACCACAGATTCATGGTAAGAGCCACCATGGAACCAAGAGCTACAGGTGCCTGGGCCAGTGTTAAAGGGCTTGTTTTGGAAGTCCCTCCCCCCCATCCTGGAAGAAGACCTCTTGCCCGCTGACAGGTGGCACAAGCTGGAGGTCTGCAGGCAGCGCTCTGCCAGTTGCCTTTTCGCTGACGACGCCCGGGCAGGGCCCCAGCAAATTCCCGTGTCCCAGCAGCTCCTTTCCCGAAGGTCTGAAGATTAACTCAGGCGTCTCGAAACCTGGGGAGGAAAACAGGAACTAGCCCCATATCTAAACGTCTCAAGCTCCTTGACAATCTTATTTCTCCATCTTGTTGCCTAAGTGGGAACACAGATCCGTTGGGGGGTGTGGGGTGAGAGCCGAGATTAGAACAGAACGGTAGAGTCTCCGTGCTGCGGCAAGGCAGACCGGACCAGAGGCTGCAGCTTGCTGTCCCACAGACGGTGCCAGACCAGCGAAGAGAGGCCACTTCTCAAACCACAGTGTCCCAGTCTATTCGGGGCAAGGCACTTGAAGGGTGGGGCCAGGATTCAAACCAAGGGGTTGGTGTAGTGGTCAGAGCCACAGGCCTCAGAGACAGAAAGATCTGGCTCGGGTTGATTTGGGACTCTGCCGAGGATTGGCTGTGACCTCGGGCAAGCTATTCTTTACCTCTCTAGGCCTCAGTTTCCACATCTGTAAAAACAAAATGGCAGTGCTACCCAGAGAAGTAGCCAGGCTTTTTGGAGCCTGACGCTTATGCTGCTTGGTGGGTGGGGGGGTATCGGTAAGGGGTGGGATAGGCCTCTTTAAGAATCAGAATACCAAATTACAAATTCAGAATTGCCCAGAGGACCTTGGAAGGGGTCCCATGGAAGGGAGGGCCCGGACAAATCTGTCTCGGATGCTACCAGTTGGCTGAGAGATCACTGGAGCAAAGCCCTCAGCCCATGAGATGATAGTACAGGACGGGTATGGCTTGAGTAAAACGCTATAATTTTGAAGGAAGGAGGAAATCTTGGCCCGTTCATCTGTCACTGAAGCAGAGATAATGACAGAGCGTGGAACACTAGAGAAACCCCCTCAAGGCCTTCTTTAGTTACAGAGTTCAATCCTGAATGTCATGTGTGACCTTAGGCAAGTCACGTGCTCTCCAGGCGCCAGTGTCCTGCCCAGTGTAATGTGGCTGGCTCGGCTCTCTCCCTGGAGCCTCACAAAAGCTAAGAAGCAGCTGGAGGTGGGTGAGTGCTTGCTCCTTTTTCTCCCAACTTTTCCCAAGGAGGGGGAGCACCCAGAAACATGCCTTACAGCAGACGTCAGCCAGTGGGAAGCGGAGCCCCCGACCTGGGATGAATAAGGAGATGGGGTATATAGGTATTCTCCTGGAGACAGAAATAGGGTGTTAGTTAAAAAGGCTGCCTGGTGGCTCAGTCAGTTAAATGACAGACTTCAGCTCAGGTCATGATGTCGCGGTTCACGAGTTCAAGCCTCACATCAGACCCTGTGCTAACAGCTGACAGCTGACAGCTCAGGGCCTAGAGCCTGCTTCAGATTCTGTGTCTCCCTCTCTCTCTGTCCCTCCCCCACTTGTGCTCTGTCTCTCTCTCTCAAAAATAAACAAAAACATAAAAAAACAAAAAACCTGCCAAGCTGGGCTCTGGTCCCTACTCTGTCACTTTCTAGCTATGCAACTTCGGGCAGGTCACTTTGGTTCAGAGTCTGATTTCCTTGTCGTTTAATGTATAAGATTAAATGAGAAGATACAGGTAAAAGCCTCAGGAGAATGTCTGTCTCTAAGTGAAGGGCTCCATACATGTGAGTTCTTAACAATAATGAGTATTGTAGTCACTGCTATTGGGTGAGGTGGATGACTCCCCTCCCAAGTCCCTTCCTGCCTCTCCTGCTCCAGCCTCTCTCGCACTGGGCTCCTTTGGGCAGGAGGAGCATGCTCCGGGGGAGGTGGGCGGGTCCTCATTCCAGCTTGGCCAGAGCCTGCTGAGGCATGAGCAGCTGCTGAGCCGGGGTTTGCACCTGACGGACACCTTCCTGCTTGCCTCCTTCCAGAGCAGACCTCCTCATCACCCGGAGCCCTCTCTCTCGGAAGCAGTCATGCCTGTGACAAAGAGTGCCAGGGGCCCCCAGGAAGCTGCTGACCTCAAACTGGACCTCACGTACCCACCCCAAAGTGCCAAGGAGCTGCAGAGCAAGGACTCCAGTTTCTGGGATGGACGCTCTTCCGAGTCGCCAGGCTTAGAGAAAACCAAAGGCATAACGTGAGTGCTCTTGTCTGCCACCCCCATGTCTGCCTTTCAGCCTGGACACTTGCATTGACAAAAACCCTCGAGTAGCCACCTCTGACCCCCCCCCAACCCATTGTGCAGATGGGAAAACTGAGGTCACAAATGGTGCAGTCAGAGACTGAGACAAGATGAGAGCTCACGGGGCAGGAGCAGAGACTCGTGGTCCCGCTCTCCACAGGTGCAGGTGGGGACGTTAAGGCCTGGTTACCCCAGGCCACACACTGGGCTGTTGGCAGGAGGGGTGCTAGAATCCCGTGCTGGCCCTGTCAGTTTTGTTCCTGGTCAATCCCCATCATTGGGAAGGGGGGGCAGAATCCCCAGCTTCTCAGAAAAGAAGGGGAGATCTGAGCTTAAAACCACAGTGGCCTCACCGACAGCCAAGCATTACTCACCACCCACCCCCGTCCTCAAGATACCCTGGTCTCTACTTCGGCCTCTACTTCAATGGTGAGGACGTCAAAAGCACAGTATGTGGAAGACTGTCTTCCACCTCCTTGGGTTGTGTTTGAGAGTGGAGGAGGCTTACAGACCATGAGAAGGAAGCGTCTGCAGAAGGGGTTTAGGTGGGGAAGCCAAGCTCCAGGGCACAGCAACCTCTGCATCCACCACACTAGCAGAGTGGCCGATTCACTTAGGAGATGTGGGTGAGGAGGCGGTGGAGAGTGCCGCTGCTTCAAGAGAACCTGTTGACCCCGCTGGTATAGCAGCAAGAACACCTGCGTTCACCTTGTGATTCTGCACCTTCCCTTCCCTAAGCCTCAGTTTTCCCCATATGTAAAATAGGGTTAAGTTGTGGCAGTGCGAATCCTGTGGGGATTACATCTGAAGGGAGGGGGTGTGCAGCAAGGAGGGTCTGCAGAGCTCCTTTCCATCGCCTCAGTGCCAGGACCAGGACCGTGTGGACACAATGACTCCACCAGACAGGGCTCAGCTGCCCCACGGCTAATCCTGGGGGCTGTGGATTCCTGACACTGAGGGGGAACTTTCCAGGCCCTGGGGCCATCCTCTGCTGAGTAGGGCTATTTCTCAATCAGAGGCCTTCGGGGAACCAACTAGCTCTTGCGTCCTAAACCGACACATGGTTTGGTGGCAACTTCAACTACTCAAGAATCAAAGAAATAAAAGCATGAGAGAACTAGAGGTTCCCTCCGTGGCTTGGAGCGAAAGAGAAACAAGTCAGGCAAGCATGGAACTCACATTTCCACTTAGCTGCTAACCAGCCTGAGCAAGTGACAGAACTTTCTCTGTGCCCCAGTTTCTCCTCTGTGAAATGACATGTCGCTCCTCCCAGGATGGCTGCAAAGGTGATTCGTGCATAAAGCCCTCAAGCACAGCACCCTTAAGAGCTGGATGCTGTGAATCCCAGTAAGGTCCAAGGTCAACAAAAGGTAGGGCTGTAGAACATGGGTTCTCCCAGGCAGGTGCTTGGTGCCCAGCTCACCCCATTAAGTTTTTAAGTTGGCTGAGTAGCCCAAAGTTAAATTCTGATTTCCTAAGTCCTTTGGTTAGAAATTTCTAAAGTGACCTACTGACCCTTTCCTTGTTGCAAAATAAGCCCATTATTGGAGAGCCGTGGGGGCTAGTGCTCAGTCAGCGATGTTGACACCCACAGGGAGAGAGAAAGGCACCCAGCTCTCCTCCACCCTCTCTCCCTCAATTGTTCTCTATAACCCTTAACAAATAGACAGGCAGATCCTCAGAAAGCCATGGATCTGGAGATCAACATAAAGATGAGGATGGTTGGGGCAATCCTTTAAAAATCTCATTCTTCCCAACATTCCAGCATTTGCAGAGGCTTAGCAAAGTAGATGAGTTGCCCAAGATGACACAGCTAGTTAAGTAGTGGCCTTGGGATTTAATCCCAGGTTTGTCCAACCTCAGAGGCCAGCTCCTTCCAGAATATGTCTGCTGCCCTTCACAGTCAGTGTCCTTGCTAGAAAGCTCCCATAGAGAATTTCCCATGTTTCTAAAGTTGTGGATGTAAACCCAACACCCACCTTGGTTTAACTTGCTGCACGTACAAAGAGGTATAGCGATGGGTTGTTTTGTAATTCACCTCCCTGGAACTTAGCCCTGAAAGTGTCCTTCAGACCACCTTCCCATCTCTCTTAAAGAAGGGGTCTGAGTTTTCGGTTTTGTTTTTGTTGGGGCTGGGAGGAGGCAAGCCACTCCCTAGCTTGATGTCCTGGCCTGAGGGGCAAAAGAAATTCCTCTGGAGCCCTGTCCCCAGATGATCCTGTCTCAACAGACCCCATCTGGGGACCCAAGTCATCTGACCTATTTATACAGAAGTCCCCATGATTTCTTTTTCCTGCCAGCCTTTTTCCCTTTTCTTTGAGTTCAGTCCTGTTTCAGCTACTAGTCCTCTGACCTTGGATCATCCCCTTCTGAGCTTCAGTTCCCTGGGTTATGAAATAGAATTACCCCTCTATGCATCTGTCCGGGCCTGTTTCTAGGAGGCAGTCCAGTAAGAGTGGGGTAAAGAACAAGGACTCTGAGGTAGTTCTGGGTTCAAATCCTGACTCCCTAGTATATCTTTGAACACATCACTAAAAAACAAGATCTCTGTGCCTCAGTTTCCTTATCAGCAAAATAAAGGCAGTAACCTACTTCCTAGTCTTGACAAGAGGATTCAATGAGGTCATGGGGTAAAGTATTTAGCATAGTGTCTATTATTAATATTAGAATAGCATACATTGAGTATTAGCTGTAGCATACACTGAGTGTTAGCTGCTAACACCCGAACAGGTTTGGCACACTGAGATGGTTGGTTACTCTACAGGTGACCCAGAGGTGCCAGTCAAGGCCATGGGGACTGAGAGATGGCCGGGAGCCCACCTATCCAGCTGAACTCAGGTGTTAGCATGCTGTGAGGGAAGCCTGTTGGACCTCCTCACTTTCAAACACGCACGCCCTCACGTCTCTTTCCTTTAGCGCATTCCAGACCTTGATTCACCTGGTGAAAGGCAACATGGGCACAGGGATCCTGGGCCTACCCCTGGCCGTGAAGAATGCGGGCATCCTGGTAAGAGGGGCTGCTGCAGGTCGGACCAGTGTGGCTGGGTTATAGGAGGGAAGAGGGAGGAGAGGCTCCAAGTGGATTTAACGGCTTGCAGTGAGCAATCTTTCTGGGAGGCAGCTTGGTCCAGACTTAGAATCTAGACATCTAGCCAGGGTTTGAGTTCTGGCTCTGCCGCAGACTTAGAGTGGCCTTGGCCACTCTTTCCCTTCTCTGGGACTCCGTTTTCTCCCTTGTAGAATGCAGAGGTTGGACTATGACTAATTTTCCAACTCTGGCCAATGGAGCACTAGCTCTCAGTAGGGGTCTCAGAAGGAGCCCCCTATTCCCACCACAACACCCACTGGAATTGCTTTATGTGCTTTACTAAAGTACTACTTGAGATTATATTTGAAAGAATAGCCAAGGCTGCTTTAGCAAGCCAGGACTTGCAAATCAGTTTGCTAGGAAGATCCTTGAGTGCCGAATGGCATCTGTGTTACCAAATCTCTCCTTGCGGCGCTCTCCACAAAGCCATTCTCTTCTCTCTTCCCATTTCCCTTGGATCTGCCGTCCTCCAGATGGGCCCGCTCAGTTTGCTGGCAATGGGCTTCATCGCCTGCCACTGTATGCACATCCTGGTCAAATGTGCCCGGCGCTTCTGCCACAGGTAAGGACAACAGCATCCTCACACTGATCCTTGGTACTCGGATCTCAGGGACATCCCAGAAACATGCTGCCTATGACCGGAGTTTTGAATTTCCTTCAACAAAGTCAAGAAAAAGAGAAAAGCATTTGGGGCAGGGATCTAAGGCGAGGCTCTGCCACATGACTCATTAGGTGATATCAATCAGGCCACTGAGCTTATCTGCTTGGCTCATCTGGAAAATCCATGCCTAACCCTGCCTCAGAGGATTGTGATGAGAATCCACTGGATCATGGATTTGAAAACCACTGTACCCAAGTGAGGTGTGCATTATTATCCCTGTCATGTAGTGACCACCCCACTTGACAGGGGAGGGAACACAAGCCGCCCAAGAAATACCACTAAGTCTAAGTCTGAACTAGAACTTGGGTCTCTGCCCTAGTGTTCTTTCCACTCTAGCTGGGTCCTGCCTTGTGGTGTGTCTCCTACTTTTCAGTATGCGATCTTCGGTTAGACTGCCTCCTGGTAATGGTGTATGTACTTTCTCCCACAGGCTTAACAAGCCCTTCATGGATTATGGTGACACAGTGCTGCACGGGCTGGAAGCCAGCCCCAGCGCCTGGCTCCGGAACCACGCCCACTGGGGAAGGTACCTTGTTTTACCTGGAGTGGGGTAACGTACAGGAGGAGGAAATGTGTGGCTGTCAGGGATGCCTTCTTCCCTGGAAAGCTGGCTCTTGTGGCACAGAATATTGGACTTTCCACATGGACAGGGTTCGCTGGCAATCTTTCTGATCCAACCCCCTCCTTGTATGCCTCCAGTGACAGGGTGCTCATTCCTTTGCTCTGCAGTTTTAATATTATTTGCTTTTTTATAAAACTATGTTTGTCCAATTGTACTACGTACTAGGCCCTGTAAATACTGTGGAGAGCAAGGCAAGCAGGCTTTGCTCTCAAAGAACCCATAATCCAGTGGGAAAGACAAGCGTTACATAGTTTAGGAGACAGTCACTTAATAACCATGGGATAAGTGTGATGAAGAAAAGAAATACTAGTTGCTGGGGTGCCTGTGTGGCTCAGCTGGTTAAGCATCTGACTCTTGATTGTGGCTCAGGTCACGATCTCACAGTTTGTGAGTTTGAGCCCCACACTGGGACTCTGCTGACAGTGTGGAGTCTGCTTGGGATTCTCTCTCTGCCCCTCTCCCAATCCTGCTCTATCTCTCTCTCTCTCAAAAAATAAATAAATAAATAAATAAATAAATAAACTTAAAAAAAATATGAGTTGCTACTGAGCAGGTAAGGAGATGTGCGTGAGCTCATGTGGGCTTCCTAGGATAGGACAGTTGAGATGATCCTGGAAGGGAAGAATTCTTGAGTATGAGGAATTACCTAGGGGAAGTTGGCAAGAGCCTGGACAGCCTTCCAGGAAAAAGGAAGAGCAGACTGTGAAGGTCTGAAGCAAGAAAGTATTCATGACAGTTTCAAGGCATGGAGACTTAGGTAGCTTGAGGTCAGAGAGTCAAAGAGATGAAGCTGAAGAATGATCCAGGGGGCCAAGCAAAGTGTACATTTTAGACCCTCCTAAAGGTTTTGTTCATTTCTTCAAAACAACCAGGAAGCTACTGAAGTGTTTTAATCAGGTAAGTGAGCATATTTGCATTGTTTAAAGATCTCTCTGGTTTTGGGATGCCTGGGTGGCTCAGTCACTTAAGTGTCTGACTCTTAATTTCAACTCAGGTCACGATCTCACAATTTGTGGGATTGAGCCCCATGTCGAGCTCTGTACTGACAGCACAGAGCCTGCTTAGGATTCTCTCTCTGTCTCTCTCTCTGCCCCTCTCCCACTCATGCTCTCTCAATCTCTCTCTCAAATAATAAAAAACATTTTTAAAAATTTTTAATGTTTATTTATTCTTGAGAGAGAGACAGTACGAGAAGGGAAAGACAGAGAGAGAGGGAGACACAGAATCCAAAGCAGGCTTCAGGCCCTGAGCTGTCAGCACAGAGCCCAATGCAGGGCTCAAATTCACAAACTGTAAGATCATGACCTGAGCTGAAGTCAGACACTTAACCAACTGAGCTACCCAAGTGCCCCATAAATAAAAAATATTTTTAAAATCTTTTTTAAAAAATATCTCTGGCTTCTGTTAGGAGAATACATTGTAAGCGAGCAACCATAGATTTAGTGAGACCTATGAAAAGGCCGTTGACAATGTCTAGGCAGATAGTAGTGACATCTGGGACCAAGCTGGTGGCAGTAGGGATGGGAAAAAGTGAATTTGGTTGTGCTTTGTACCCTGGACTATGGGAAAAGGAAGGTCAAGGTTGACTCAGATTTCTGACGACTTCTGTTTTGGACAAGTTGGGTTTGAAGTTCAAGTGGAGATGGCAGGTAGGTAGTGAAATGTGTGGTTTGAACATATCTTCATGCGGGAGATACAGAGCTGAAGTCATCAGGCATGAAGCCAGGGGTCAGAGAGGGTCCCTCAGGGAGAGAGTTTATAATGAGAAGAAAAGAGAAAAAGACCAAGACGTTAAGGACCCTTTGCTGTGCTGAAGTCCTCCTCCGGCAACTCCTGTCTTGCTTTCAGGGATGACTCGGAACAAGTCAACCCCCTCCATTCTGTGGTACTTGAGACTAAATCTACTCTTTAGTTTTTATTTTCAGGCCTGTCCCCACTCTGTCTGCATACTCTTTTCTGAGCACCATGTAGGCCAAAGTATCTCTTGAACTGTGACACCCAACCTAAACCTGATAGTCCCTGCGCTGTACCCTCTCATGTAATGTAGTCAACAGAGCATCATGGGTCTGGTGCCTCCTTCGGCCAAAAGCCCATTTACATGCTGAATCAATAAATTCAGCCTCTGAGCGGACAACAGAAGGCTTTGGAATGATAACCAGAACTTTCCCGGTGTGTGAGCCAAGAAGAGGCTTTGCCTATCACTTACCCCTCAAATCCTGATCATTGGACACAGTAAGCAGCATTTTCCGGTCTGGCTCAGTCACTAGAGCATGTGACTCTTAACCTCCAGGCCATGAGTTCAAGTCCCACATTGGCTGTGGCGTCTAGTTAAAATTCATATTAAATTAAAGCCACTTTTCCTGTTCTTTCCAGAGCTCTTGTTCCACTAATCACTCCCTCTCCTCTAACTTGAACTTCCTTTTTGATCTGTGGGCTCTTCCTCTCAACATTTAAATGCATTCATGTATCTCCATCTTAAAAATAATAAACTCATAAAGTTTCCTGGACCTCACACCATCCTCTAGCTACCATCCTAGCTTACGTTCAGCAGCTGCTTATTCAACAGGCATCTACTGCATACATGCAATGTGTCAGGACATGTTCTAGGCAGTGGGTCTACAGTGATGAACAGAATGGGCCCCGTTAAGGCTGGAACTTACACTTAGCTCCACGAAAGAACAGCACACCCTCTGACTCTGCTTCCATATATCTGACTCACACCACTTCCATGGGTTGCCTGGATTTTCTGTCCTTACGTTTCTGTTGAAGTTCTTTCCACCAGCATCCTAAAAGACCTCCTCGTTGCACCTTCTTTGCCCTAGAGAGCCTCTCAACAGTGTGGGTACAATTGGCTATTCTCTTCTTCAAACATTTTCTCTTCCCTTGGCTTCTATTAAACCTTCTCCCCACTCCTAGTTTACCCCCTAGCTTTCTGGCTAGTCCTTTGCTTTCATTGCAGGCTCCTTTGTTTCTGTTTCCCCTTTAAATATTGGTGTTCTCTAGGCTTTTGAACTCTGCCTTCTCTTCTTCTCTCTCCTCACACTCCCCAACATTGGCCTGCCTTCTCAAGGCCTTATCCATTACTGACAAATCAGCAGTTCCAGGCCTTTATATATAGTTGTCTCCTAAATGTCTCCTATAGGAAATCTCAGGCTCAACAATTCAGATACTGAATCTGTCAATTCTTCCCCTTCTCCTAAAACCTATTCCTTCCTTCTAGTTCATTTTGTTGTTGGAGCCAAAGCCTGTCAGTCACCTTTGATCATTTCCTTTCCCTTTCCCCCAGATGTAGGTGGTCAACAGCTTCTTTAAGTTCTAGCGCCCTAGTACCTCTTAAAATTCTTTAATGACCTTGTCTTTGTCCAGCCTGTTGGACACTTCTGTTATTGTAATAATCTCCTATCCAGTCTTCCCATCCTTAGTTTTACCCCTTCCAATGGATTCTGCACAGCCTGAGAAATCTGCCTAATTCCTCTGCTGAAATGTTTTCTTCACTTCTTCCTCTCCATCTCTCCCTCCTCATCTTCTTTTTAATAATATGTCTCTTTCTTCCCCTCCCCAAGGGACTCCCACCCAGGTATTGGTTTTTCTATGAATGCTATCTGCTCTATAATTTGGGTATATTGTCCTTTTCACCATGGCGCTTAGTGCCATATTCTTTTTTGTCCATCTCAGCCATTACTCTGTGAACCCCTAAAGGAGGGCACCACGTGTTATTTGATTTCCTCAGAGCCTAATGAGGTGTCTGGCATATGGCAGAAAAAATTTTAATGTTAATGATAGCTAATTAAAAATGTAGTGCCTACTGCCCTACGTCAATTTAGTATCAATTATGAGGAATGCCACAGAGTCAAGGATGGGGGGAGGTTCCGAACCATGAAGAATCTCACCACTTTCTGAGCTGAGAGCATGAGGGTGGATGAGAACCATTTTTTAAAAAAGAACTATTGCTACCTTACTTCTTACTACCCCATTGTTGACTGAGGTAGCAGAACGGAGTGTCACCAAGCCCCAGGGACAGAAATAGAAATGACAAACCAACTCTTCTTTTATAATAAGTTTTCTCTCTCTCCCTTCTCTTCCAGGCATATCGTCAGCTTCTTCCTTATAGTCACCCAGCTGGGCTTCTGCTGTGTGTACATTGTGTTTCTGGCTGATAATTTAAAACAGGTAGAGTCTTCTAGAGAAGGTGGAAGGGGAAAGGACATGGAAAAGGAGGGTCCTCTGTTAGTTTTTCAGCAAATGTGGCTTCTTGTCTTGGGCTCTGAGTGTCCTCATCAGTACAACAAAGGAAGTTAAATTAGATGTTATCAAAGAACCCAGACTTCCCCCAGTTCATGTATCTGTTCAACAAGTGGTTATTTTTTCCACAGTGTGCTTGGTCTAGTATCTTGGACCAAGATTCTCAAAGCTCATCTTTAAAACTGAGCTCGAAGGAAGCTTGGATTTTGTCATTTGTCCAGCCTTGGAGCTTAATCCCCCTTAACTCTCCTAAACCTGATACGACTCTTTTGGGATGATACTGAATCTTCTTTGGACCATCTTTATCTACCTTTAGCTTCTTAACCTCTGGTTTAACAGTCGTTGTCTCTAGGAAGTTGTTTTGATCTAGCCCAGAAGTTATCTTAGGGCAATTTAAGCAAAATAATATGGGTCATACCGAATGCTGTCCTTAGTCAATGATTAAGAACTGTAGAAATGTAAAGAAATTAGAAGGAAAAAAATAGCAAGCTTTTGGAGTTAGCCTCCATTCTATGTCACGAACAGGGCACATCGTATGTGCTTTCCCTCATTCAGTTCTCTCCATAGCCTTATCAGAGTAGGTATTGTGGCTACTCCCATTTTGCAGATGAGAAAACTAAAGCTATAAACTCTAGAATGTATGTAAGATCACAGAAGCACAGTCAAAAATCTGGGTCTTTTGACATCACTATTCAAGGTCTCAAACCCTATGTTACATTGCTTCTCAAAATGAAACAAAATTATTATTAATTCAACCACTCATGGTTATTGTTTTTAAGTTAGTATTAACTGGTTAGCATTTTGTAATGTCCTTATATTTTTAAATATAGCTTCTACTAGTTTCATAATATTTCATCACATAGATTGGCCATGACTTCTTTGTTTATCATTTCTTTTTTTCCCTTTGTTTTTCTATTGTAATCTGTGGAAGTCTTTATCCCTTTATTCCCTTAGCATATATTCCTTAAAGTAAAATTATTGGGTCAAAGAGTTTGTTTGAAAGCTCTTAAAACACGATGGCAGACTGCTGCTTGGAAATCAATCTGCTGAATGTTATCATCTGTCTAGATATATGGCAAACATTCACTTGAAGAGTTTGCAGGCTCAGTAGGATGTGTTCTAAAACATAAAGAGTTAGCATCAGTGTATTTTAGTGCCGGGTTGGAACACCACTAACAGCACTCTGAGGGCAGTTCACTTCTTACTTGGGGCAAAAATATACGGGCGCAAGAAAGATCATTGGAGCAAGGGAAGTCTCCCTTGAGGAGGTCCATCTGAGCTGGGTATTGAAGGAAGGTTGGAGGAGAGGTGCTGGCAGCCAAGAAAGGAGGAGTGAACACCTGGAGGCAGGAATGTACAGGACTTGCCCAGGAGAGGCAATAAAATTGGTTGTAGAAGAAGCTTTGGGAGAGGAAGAGCCTTCGAGGTTGAATGGTGCCCCGTATGGAGGACCATGAGTGCTGGCTAATGTGTCAAGTGTTTTTCCTATTGTAGTGAGGAATCGGAAAAAAAATAAGACTTAATCGTCCATTCAAGTAACTGTGGTATGTTAAATGAAAAGGAGATTTCAAAGTAAGAGTATTTGCTGTGATTGCAGTTTTGTAAAATAAAAAGGATGCATATAATACATGTAATTTGTGATGAAGGGTGCCTAGGTGGTTCAGTCAGTTAAGTGTCCGACTTCGGCTCAGGTCATAATCTTACGGCTCGTGGGTTCAAGCCCCACACTGAGCTCTGTGCTGACAGCTCAGAACCTGGAGCCTGCTTCAGATTCTGTGTCTCCCTCTCTCTCCGTCCCTCCCCCTTCCACACTCTGTCTCTCTCTCTCTCTCTCTCATTCTCAAAAAAGTAAATAGTAAATATTAAAAATTTTTTTAAAAACACAAGAATATGCATAGATGAATATATTCTCCAGGGTATTACCCTAGCTACCAATGGGTACTGAGATTATCATTGCTTTTACATTTTCTTCTTGCCTGACTCTAGTTTCTAATTGTTCTAATTGTATCGCTTGCACAATAAGACTGTATCCACTAATTCAGTCTGATTCTAAATGAGGGTAGTACATCCCCTCTTCTTCTCCCCCATCCCCCCTGATTCTACCAGGGGGTGTTTGTATTGTGTGCAGAGGAGTGTTTCTTGTGCATCACAATGATTGGGGGATGCAAATAGCTTTTATTGGGTGGGGTCCAGGGATGCTGAATGTCCTGCAGTAAATGATCCAGTCCTCACAAAGAATAAGCATCTCACTCAAAATGTCAGTTTTGGTCTGATTAAGAAACAGTAAGCAATGGGTTTCTTGGTTTGAAGCAAAAGAAACACCCTGACTCATTGTGAGATCCTGGCATGTGAGACATTCCAGCTCTTTGTGAGGGACTTTGATTATGGGCCATGCACTAAGCTCATCGTGTGGCCAACAGATATACGGAATCTTCCCCCTTGCTTTTCCCATTCCTTCCTCAGGTAGTGGAAGCAGTTAATGGGACCACCAACAACTGCCATTACAATGAGACAGTGATTCTGACGCCCACCATGGACTCTCGACTCTACATGCTCGCCTTCCTCCCCTTCCTGGTGCTGCTGGTCCTCATCCGGAACCTCAGGGTTTTGACCATCTTCTCCATGTTGGCCAACATCAGCATGCTGGTCAGCTTGATCATCATCACCCAGTATATTGCCCAGGTTAGTGCACACCGCACACCTGACTTCTCCAGTGGGCAGAGACTTTTCTCAATAATAGACTGACACCTACCTAGAACCAGCCCTGAGGGGAGGCATATACCTCACTCTTCAGCCCAGTACCATTGTACCATTGTTTCCACAAAGGTGTCTCTGTGAAATCCCCTTCTTCTGGATATCTCCTCTTTTATATTGCTTCCCCAACACCTGTCAAATTCTGGGCTTTGAAAAAAAATTATACTTTGTGAGGAAAACATCTTGATTGGTGAACTACAGACCATTCCTATAATGGTTAGATAGTAGCAAAAGTCAAAAGAAAAGTAGGATCTCATACCAAAGCTGAAACTTACCAAATTACCCATGGTCTTAACATCCTCAAGCCTACAATTCTAGGAATCCAAAATTATCCATAGGGGACTCGAGAGGAAAAAAACTAATACTTAGTCACAGAGACATAAATAATCTCAGAAGACCACAAGCAAGTCTATCACAATGCAAATTACAATGCCTCTGAGGTTGAATTATGGATATTGATTTTCCCTCAATTTCTACTTTTCCATCCTTTTTCATTTTATTTAATGGACAAGACTGCATAAAAATGTAAACACTTGGCATACCTCATACCTTTCCAATGTTTTCCTCTTTCAGAAGTCAGAAGAAAAAAATTTATTTTGCCCATGGAATTTAATAAAAATAACAAATTAGTTGAATATTTTAAGATAACTACAAATAGGTCTTATATTCCTTAAGACAATATTGATAAATGCGACAGAAGTGAATTTCCTAATGAGATAGCTACCTTCAGTTCATTTTAGGACCATTCCTGATGTTGCCCAGTTAGAAAAATCACTCTGTAATTATTGTCACATTCCAGGTCACAGGGCACATAAAATATTTATTCCAGTACTTTTCTCTTTGAAGAAGAAAAGGAGACTTTCATATCTATCTAACTGCTTTGGACTCCCTAGAATATCACTGTAACTATAGACACAGTACTTTTTGTCACCAGCAACCTCTGGTACATACCAAGTGTCCAAGGGCACTTTAGGCTGGTACCAACCTGTGGTGTGTAAGATTTTCATTTGGAGGATTCTGGTAAACCATACTCACCTCATGAGGTACTGACCCTTCAGTACTTTGACAATACCTCAATGTCTCTTACCTCTGGCTCTTGGGTATTGTGTGGGGTTAAAATCAACTTTGGTGCCTACTTTCTTTTGAAGCTTTCTGAATTTCTTGACATTCTTTTTTTCTTTTTAAATTTAAATCTACTGTCAGAATATTCCCCTCTTAAATGAACCCAAACATGCTTTAAGAGTAAATGTCTTACTACATTTCTCTCTCCTGTAGGAGATTCCACACCCCAGCCGGTTGCCACTGATAGCAAGTTGGAAGACCTATCCTCTCTTCTTCGGAACAGCCATTTTTTCCTTTGAAAGCATTGGCGTGGTAAGGTTGGCATTGGAGTAGACTTTCCCTGGGTCTGTGGGTGGCCTTCTAAACAGGAGCCGGGAGCTCTGAGTTTCTGGGTTTCTGTGTGCACATAGGAGAAAGTAACCCCTTGTTCCAACACATCTATTAAACATTTATCTCATACCAACATGTGTTTCCTAATCTTTTAAAATCAAGACAAATGGAGGCATACAATTTACAGGATCTAATGATCCTGTAAACAAAAGGAGCTTTAATCTGGAAAGTACTACATATTTACAATGGATTATTATAGTTGTGCTTCCACACTTGAGGAGGGAAGTGCTGTGTGTGTAATTTTTATTTACTTTTAATTTACATACAGTGCAATTCACTTGAGGGGTTGGGAGTGTACATCTCCATAAGTTTGGGAAATGCAGAGAGTCATAGACTCACCACAATCAGCACACAGAACAACTCCTTCACCGCAAATAAAAACCCTTTGTGCAGCTCCCATCGAAGTCAGCTCTCACTCCCCACTAACCCCTGGCAACCACCTTCTTTCTGTTCTCTGTTTCTATTGTTTTCTCGTTTCCAGAATGTCATATACATGGGGTTATGCAGTATGTAACCTTTTGAGACTGCATGTAAGATTAGCTGTGCTGTGGGGCCTGGGTGGCCCAGTCAGGTAAGCGCCCCGCTCTTGATTTCAGCTCAGGTCATGATCTCACTGTTTGTGAGTTCGAGCCCCATGTCAGAGCTTGGGATCCTCTCTCTCTCCCTCTCTGCCCCCTCCTCTGCTTGTGCACACATGCACTTGTGCTCGCTTGCTCTCTCTCTCTCTCAAATAAACCTTATATATATTTTTAAAAATAAAATCATCTGTGTTGTTGCATGCATCAATAGCTCCTTGCTTTCAGTGGCTGAGGATCCACTGCGTGGGCAATACCAGGATTTGTTTATCAGTTCACCTGTTGAAGAACAATTAGGTCGTTTCTAGTTTTTGACTATTATGAATAATGCTGCTGTAAGCATTTGTGTACAGGTTTTTATCTGAACATAAATTTTTGTTTCTCTAGCAGTAGGTTTGCTATTCCCATATTAACATCTCTTTAGCTTTACAACAAACCGCCAGACAGGTTTTCATAATGGCTGTACCATTTTGCATTCCCACCAGGATGGAGGAACATTCCAGTTGCTCTGCATCTTTGCTAGTTCTGATCTGTATTGTCAGCTTTTTAAAATTTCTACCATTCCAATAAGTACATAGTAGTATTTGATTGTGATTTCATTTGAGTTTTAATTTTTATTTTATTTTTTAGAGAGCACGCAAGTGGGGGAGAGAGGAAGGGGTTAGTGGGTGGGGAGAGAGGAAAATGAGAGAATCTTAAGGAGCTCCATGCTCAGAGTGGACAGAGCCCAGCGTGACATGGGGCTTGATCCCACAACTCCGGAATCATGACCTGAGCTGAAATCAAGAGTCAGAAGCTCAACCAACTGAGCCCCCTAGGCGCCCCTCACTTGCATTTTATTAATGACCAGTGATGTCCAGCATCATTTTGGGGGCTTATTTGTCATCTGTACATCCTCTTTGGTGAAGAGGATGTGTTCCAATCTTTTGCAGACTTTTTTTTGCAGAGTTGTTGAGTTTTAAGAATTCTACATATATTCCAAATGCAAGTCCTTTATTGGATATATAATTTGCAGATATTTTCTGTAGTCTGTAACTTGTCTTTTCATTCTCTTAACAGTGCCTTTCATAGAGTGAAAGACTTAAAATTTGATAAAGTCCAATAGATCAAAATTTTGGTTTTATGGATCCTGCTGTTGGTGTTTTATCTAAAAACACTTTGCCTAACACAAATTAACAAAGATTTTCCCCTATATTTTCTTCTAAATATTTTATAGTTTTCATTGTACATTTAGATCTATGACCCTTTCTGAGTTAATTTTTGATAAAGATGTTTATATGTTGGGATCATTTACTTTTCAACAGATGGCCAATTGTTCCAGCATCATCTGTTGAAAAGACTGTCCATTCTCCATCGATTTGCCTTTGCATCTTTACAGTATTAGGTCCTTTAATCCATGAACATAGGATGTCTTTCCATTTATTTGGGTCTTCTCTTATTTCCTTAAACAATGTTTTGATGCTTCACATCACTTCTGTATGTGCACAACTTAGGCTAAGCCCAGGACTTCACCCACAGATTTAGATCAGTTTCTCCAGCATCCTCCCGTCCCCACTTTGCTGCACACTCATCAGCCTCCAATGGCTTTTTTTTCCCCCTGTTTCTCTAGTTAGAAAGCAAGGGATTTAGCCTCCCTGTAGCGCTCTGCATACTTCCTATAACTGAGACTGACTGGGGTTAAGCACTGAGAGAAAAGAGAGGGGAAAATTAAAATAAAACTGAATGAACGAATAAATGAATGAATGAATAGGGATTCCTTCCAGGGCCTGCATTCATAGACATGCAGCCTGTGCGATCACATAGAGACCTGCCTTTGGAAGGATCCCACACATGGTTTAATGCTTTGCTTTCATCATCTTGAAATTCTTGATTTTTGAACAAGGTGCCCTGCATTTTCATTTTGCATTGGACCCTGCAAATCATGTACCAGTGCTGATTTATGCCCCCCATATTCTATAGACTCCCAAAGCCCCCTCCCCTAGTTCCTTTGCTCAAAGAGAAAAGATCCTGTGTGTCAGATTTTTAGGTGTCTATGTGACCAC
Source organism: Crocuta crocuta (assembly GCF_008692635.1). Lineage (NCBI taxonomy): Eukaryota > Metazoa > Chordata > Mammalia > Carnivora > Hyaenidae > Crocuta > Crocuta crocuta. The sequence continues at coordinate 2,407,432 of NW_027530642.1, forward strand.
CACAGCCACTGGTCCACCAGGATGCTGCTTTGTGATGGGGACTTGCCTTGGGTGTGTGGTGTTGAGAGTGAAAAAGGAAACAAAAAAATAGGGACCCTCTTCATACTCTCTGTCCCACTGGGACCTCTGCTCTAGGTCCTCTGGCCAGAAAAAATGGTTTCTCTTGGAGTTTTTTCTGTCTGCATCCACTGTGTAGGATTCTAGGATTTGAAGTCCTTTTTGTATCTAAACTGGGAGATACAGGAAGAAAAAAAAATAAGGAAATCAAGTACCATAATGGTCATTTTTACTGGTTTTCATCAATCCACATGGTACTATATACTTCTCAGAGTCCATGGGTAGTTGTTGTATGTATTTTTCCCAGGACCTCTAGTTTTCATCAGTAAGAGAGCTATGGTGGAACGTGCTTACACCATCTTAATGGAAGTGGAAGCACTTTATATTTAGAATGTTGAATACTCATGGCAAAAAGCAGAGTGCAGAAGTTGAGAAAATGACTTTGGAGGCAGACTATGCTGGAATCTTACTTTGGCCATGGGTTACTCTCTGCATTCTATTTCCCCAGCTAAAAAATGGAATTAATTGTTCAGTAAGTATCAAGTACCTACTAGGTGCTAATGATGATTAGTATCAGAGTGCAGATTACCACTAGAAATCTTCCAGCCCAGTCTCCAGCTTTACAGAAGAGGAGCCTCAGCCCTGAAGAGGAGAGGGACTTGAGTCAGGTCACCAGCTGGGAACAGCTGCAGCTGTGGCTAAAACCAAGAGCTCCTTATTCCCAGTCCAGGGACCTCCCTACTTCATGTGAATGGCCATTTATCTCCCTGATTGATTGTGGGAGGAGAGAAGGAGAAATCCAGCTACTGAGTAAAAAAAGTCATTGTGAGGCTGGAGACTTTATGCAGCAAAAATGTATTACAGGGTGGGAAAACTTAGCTTGGATTATTCACCCTCCATACAGTCCCCCAGACATTTTCCTGAGCACCTGCCGCAGCTAGGAACCTGCCCCTCATCTGGAAGAAAGTGGAAAGATACAACCATGACCCTGACACGGCATTCCCCTCAAGCATCTTCCATTTGCATGGAGTTGGGATGTGTACAGGACAAAAAAGGAGTTAACAGAAGTAGATACTAAGATCCTACCAAGTACCAAATATATCCAGTGCTGGAGGGGTATAGTCAAGATTAGGTAGAAGCAAGTACTTGAACTTTGGAGGACAGGCCCAGTCTGCAGCCTCACTCTGCCACTTTCAAGCTGTAACTTGGAGCAAGTTACTTCATCTTCAGAGACTTATTTTCCTCATCTGCAAAATAAGAATTATGCAAGCTCTATCTTCATAGAGATGCAGTCTTCACTTTATGAAAAACAAGAACAGCTAACATTTACTAAGCCCTTACTGCATGCCATTATGATCCTCATGTAAATCTCAAAAAAATTCCAATAGGTAAGTTTTCAGATACATAAATTGAGACACAGATCAGCCTAATAATGCATGTAAAGTATGCTTTAGCCCACGGCCTGATCAAGGAGAAGAAGAAGGTGGAGGGGGACTATCAGCCAAGAGAAACTTAAGGAGGAATGTATATGGGGTGGGAAACCAGAGGTTGTTTCCAAAGACAGAAGTGACCTTGGGATGCCCAGCAGGCTCCAGGTAGGCTGTCTCAACTTGGATTCTCTTAGAGCCAGATAGACACCTGCAGAAAAAGGATCCTGAGAATATGATGTGTAGGGAAATGTCCTGCTGGGGAACCAAGAGCCTCTAGTCCCAACTCTTGTCACCAGCTCACTCTGTCACCTGAGAGTCAGCCTCCCCTTCTGAACAGAAAGCAGCAAATGCACTAGAATTAGAAGTCTCAAACTCAAATGCCTTTATTTTTTTTTAAATTTTTTTTAATGTTTTATTTATTTCTGAGAGAGAGACAGCATGAGCAGGGGAGGGTCAGAGAGAGAGGAGACACAGGATCCGAAACAAGCTCCAGGCTCTGAGCTGTCAACACAGAGCCTGACGCAGGGCTCGAACCCACGAACCGTGAGATCATGACCCGAGCCGAAGTCGGACACTTAACCGACTGAACCACCCAGGCACCTCTCAAATGCCTTTAGAGGGCAGTGTGGGTGAAGAGGCCAGATATATGTCAGTGGGAGGGGAGAGGCCAGCCTGGTGAATGGGGCAAGAATATTGTTGCCAAAGGTATTCACCTTCAGTTGTTTAAAAGGCTATGCTGGCCAAACAAAATGCATCTGCTGGCCAGAAGGGGCTGCCCCAGGGACTGAGCTCCTTGGTCTAACAACCTGAAAGGCTCTTCTAGCTCTGAATGTTCCAGAGCTCATCTTCTGAGTCCAGGCCTGCCTGCCTGCCTTCCTTCCTTCCTTCCTTCCTTCCTTCCTTCCTTCCTTCCTTCCTTCCTCTTTTCTTGTGGTAAGATATACCTAACACAAAATTGACCATCTTCACCATGTTTAAGGTCAGTGATATTAAATACATTCACATTATCAGGCAACCATAACCACCATCCATCCCCAGAACTCTTTTCTTCTTGCAAAACTGAAACTCTCTACCCATTGAGCAATAACTGCTCATTCCCCCTCCATGAGTCCCTAGACCCCAGCATGCTACTTTCTGACTCCATGAATTTGACCACTTCAGGCACCTTATGTAAATGGAGTCATGCAGTATGTGCCATTTTGTGAAGGGCTTATTTCACTCACAGTAATGACCTCAAGTTTCATCCATATTATGGCATGTGTCAGAATTTCCTGTTGTTGTTGATTTTAAGGCTGAATGATATCCACTGTATTTCTGTACCATCTTTGTTTATCCATTCATCCATCAGTGGACACTTGGGTTGCTTCTACCTTTTGGCTATTGTAAATAATGCTGCTATGAATATCAGTTCAAGTCCTTGCTTCCAATATTTTTGCGATATACTCAGAAGTGTCATGCCTTTCTTCTTGATGTTTGTGTTCCTCTTTCTCCTTCCCTCTTTTTACTCTGTGATGCTTCTGTAGGTTCTGCCCCTGGAAAACAAGATGAAGGATGCCCGTCGCTTCCCAGCCATCCTGTCTTTGGGAATGTCCATCATCACTGCCCTGTACATTGGCATTGGGACTCTGGGCTACCTGCGGTTTGGAAACGACATCAAGGCCAGCATAACCCTTAACCTACCCAACTGCTGGTAACTTCACAGGCCCTCAGGTGGTGGGGACTTGGGGCCAGGTAGAAATGTGTGGGTTACCTCCTCCTCCCTTCCACAGATGGCTACTGAGGTCTACAGGGCCTTCACAGTGAGATTCAGAACCTGTCATTGGCACCCTGGGCTCTGGTTTCTCTGTCCAGGGAGCTCCTCTTTCAACAACAGCCTCCCATGTTGAGTGAGGCCTTGATGGCTTTAGTATGGAGGACATGATTTAGGAAGAGAAAGAAGTGACAGTCCTTGGTCACCTAAGGAGGGAAGGGAGGGCCCCTCAGGGAGAATCAGAGGCAGAGAAAGGAGTTGGTGGGCAGCAACAGCCAGAAGTACACACCCTCCAAGTCAGAGTAGCTAGGAGAGAAAAGTAGTGAAACAAGAACAAATCTGGGAAGACCACTGTAAAAACTTTACGTTCCAATGCATCCAATTCATGCAACAGTTAGCTAACCCAAACTTCAGCCAGTACTTAAACAGACAGATAAACCCATATCGCATTGTGTGGCATCGTCTCCCACACCCAGCCATATCATTAATGACAGGGTGCTTGTCTTTTTAAGGGTCACTGGAGGCTTAATTTGCCTAAATGGGGCTCCTTTCTCAAGTTGATAATGTCCTGCATCAAGCATTTCCTGCATGCCAATTACATGAAGATGCCAGTCTAGGCACAAGGGAGCATGGGGGCGCTGACTGAGTAGGCTAAGGTCTTGAACTTCACTACCTTCCCCAGCTCGTGATCCAGTGAGAATGCAGGAGGGATAGAGAATGTATATACACAAATAGAACAGGAAAAGGAGCCCTCCAGAGTAGCAAAGAGGCTTTGGGGACCTTTGAGGAAAGAAACCCATCAGAACGGGAATCTTTTTGTCCAACAAGACAGCTCTGTCCAGACAAGGACAACTGTGTCACTCACGGGCCCGAGTCCCCGTTGCTCCTAGCTTGTGGTCATGGATGATTTACGCAACCTTTCTGACCCTCCGTTTCTTTGTCTACGATGCAGAGTTGCCCTGGCGATTAAGTTGGGCATGTCTAAGAGTATCTGGCATGCAGTACTGCTCAAAAGATGGGAATTTCAAAAAAATCAGTGGGATTTGGACAGGTGGAAATGGAGTAAAGTGGTGTTTCAGGCGGAAGGACTAGTGAGAACAAGAAACTCCGAAATGTGGAAGTTAATCTAAGGAATGGCTCCTGATACACACACACACACACACACACACACACACACACACACACACACACCCCACATGTTTCTTAAGTATGTGAGATGTAGCTACCACATTAGTGGACTGAAGGAAAAAGTCCTATCTCTATAGGTCAAATGCTTTGGTAAAACGCGAAATCCCCCGTCACACACTGTCTCTGCCTCAGTCCAAGGCCTGCAAGGGTTACTTTCACCCCCCAGCCTACACACAACCCTGTTTGTAGACTGCGTCTTCCTCCAAGGATTCAGGACTCTGCAGTTCTCTCAACCCAGTAGAAGTGTTTGTTGTGGGCTTGTTATGTGCCAAGAGCTTTGGGGGAATCCAGAGAATTGCTAAGGACTGACATTAGATCACAAAGGACTAGAGTATTTTAGATCCAGGGTTTTTGGTCTTCATCACTTAACACTTCTATCTTCTTGCACGGGGTACGTGACCTAAGCCTGTAGTTCCTCAAACCTGAACTTGACCACCAAGTGATAGTGGCTTGTGAAGATGTTACATCTAACCATGTTCAAGACTCTTTTTATTTGGAGATGACCCGTTTCCATTCGAACTCGTGACACTTTACTCTGTTTTCACTGTGTGCTCTGCTGTGACTCCCTCTTAGCTCTGAGAAGCCCCCTGCCCAACATCTTCAGACAAGGAAACTGCAGCCCAAGGGACTATCCCAAGGTCAGAGGTTACTGTTCCAAGGGCCCAGGTGTCAGAGCACGGTGGCCTCAGGGGGCATTGCTCTGCTTCGTCCTGCAGGCTGTACCAGTCGGTCAAGCTCTTGTACATCGTTGGTATCCTGTGCACTTACGCCCTGCAGTTCTACGTCCCTGCAGAAATCATCATCCCCTTCGCCACCTCGCAGGTATCAAAGCGCTGGGCACTGCCTCTGGACTTGTCCATCCGCCTCGCCATGGTCTGCCTTACATGTGAGTACAAGGCACAGTAAAATGTTATTCTTTCCCTGAGGGCTATCAGGAATCAGCCAGATGGTAAAGGATAGTCACGATAACCAGCATTATTTGAGCACTAATTGTATTTCAAGGACCATACTTTGCAAGTAGTAACTCACGTAAGCCTCAGGGACAACCTGATTCTCACATGTACCTAATTAGATTCACAGGTGTCCAGCCTGAGGGAGTAACAGAGCATATTGAGCAATAATCATCATAATAAGAAGTGGTATTAAATACCTACTGTGTACCAGCCACTGTGCTCCTTTTAGGCTGTATTTCATATTATTTTATTCAGCCTTGCAGGAGCTCTAAGGAGGTAGGACTATGATGCCCTTCATTTTACAAAGGAGAAAACTGAAGCAGGCGGCAATAAATTATTGGCCAGGAAGTGCCAGAACTTGGACTTGAACCCACATCATCTGAGCCCAGAGCCAGCACCCTCCGCCTCAAAGACAGGGGTTGGTGGCCAGTGAGTCTAACCTGACAGCAGAGGTGTGTTATTTGAGCCTGAGTGTTGTATAAATTTGAGCCAACATTTAAAATGTCTGAGATCTCATATCCAGATTTCTAACATTTTGGGGGAGGAAACAAAATGATTTAGGAAGCCTAGACTCACATTTCCCACTGGCAGCAATGAGCTCGACTTGCCCCCTGGGCTTCAGCTGGCTTCAGTCACCCCCCCCGGCCGTCTTCCTCATGCTCCACGCCCCATGATCCAGGGCACCCCACTTGTGCAAGTGTTTTAGCAGGGACGAAGGAGATGGTAGATTCCTGTGTGAAGTGTGGTACTCCCCAGCTATCCCTAAGGCTCCTCTCATGTTTATTTCTGAGAGAGGGAGAGAGAGAGAGACTGAGCACAAGCAGGGGAGGGGCAAAGAGAGAGGGAGACACAGAATTTGAAGCAGCCTCCAGGCTCTGAGCTGTCAGCACAGAGCATGCTGATATGGGGCTCGAACTCACAGACCCCAAGATCATGACCTGAACTGAAATGGGATGCTTAACCGACTGAGCCACCCAGGCACCGCTCTAAGACTCTTTTTAATTGTGATTCTAAGACTCCTCCTCGGGGAAATTCTTCCTTCTTGCTGTACCAGACCAACCTATGCAATTCAATGGACATTGGTTGTCTTTCTTTGAAGTAGTTTGTCTGCAGTTTACCCCAGGAAGCAGGGACACTACCATTCGGGGACCTTAGAGATCAAAGACTTTTGTCCTCAAAGATAACTGTTCCCGAAGCCTCCAGCTTCCACATGCATTGCCCCACTCAGCACAAATGAGGAAATAAATTGAAGTAACAATGAAGATAACTTTTCTAAGGGCTTTTACATCAATTAACTCTGTTATCTCGGGACATAAACCAGTTTAAAACTTTAACACCTTCTGCGGTGTGAGCCACAATACCTGAAGAGGTAGATCGCATTTAGCCCCATTCTGCAGAGGAGGCAACAGGCTGAGAAGGAGGTTAGGGACTTACCCAAGGCCACCCAAGGGGAAGCCAGAGTCCTGCCTTCCACACCTGTTTGGGTTCTGACACACCACACTCCTCCACAACAGGCCTGGGGGAGGCTTTGGGACTTTCTTTTTTTTTTTTGGATTTTCTTGGTGAAAATCTGTCAACAGGTCAACTAAGAAATGTAGAAGCCCAGGCCTGTAAAGTAGCCAACTAAAAACTGAATAATCTCAAAATCTTTAGCTTCTAGTGTCTATTAGATGTTTTCTGACATGGAGGTAAAACCTGGAGAAGATATTCTTTGAATGAGACCCTGCAATCTTGTCCCAGCTGAAGACCCTTTTCACCCATAAATAATTTCACATTCTAATTGTTTGCAAGTAAGAGGTGCTTATAGTTGTGTTAATTATTAAAATGTTAGCTCTAAAAAGGCTCTTTTTTTAAATTTCTGTCTCTTTTGTACATTGATATGTCCCAAATGGGACACTTGCCAGCACTGATATTTTTTTAAATTTTTTTTTCTTAAATAGTTTATTGTCAAGTTGGTTTCCATATAACACCCAGTGTTCATCCCCACAAGTGCCCTCCTCCATGCTCATCTCCCCCCACCCCCCACCCCCATCAGCCCTTGGTTTGTTCTCAGCATTCAAGAATCTCTCATGGTTTGCCTCCCTCACTCTCCCCCACTATATTTCCCCTTCTTCTCCCCTATGGTCCTCTGTTAAGTACCTCCTAATCCTCCTATACGTGCAAACATATGGTATCTGTCCTTCTCTGCCTGCCAGCACTGATATTCACTGTTATTTATCAAGTAAGAGCTTAATCTTGAATAATGTAGGATTCAAGGTGTGCCTTGGCAGCATAAAAATTATCATAAGCTAAATTTGAACAAACAGCAGCCACAAGGAAGGGAAAAATAAATCCTTATCTAAACTTCCTTTGCTGAATTAGCAGGATCCTCAGAAGAAGCACAGTGTCTATAAATCCCCTCTCTGGAAGGTTTCCCACCAGAAAGAGGACTAACCATCAGCACAGACTAATTCCTTAAATAAAGGATAGGAACCAGTCATAAGTTCCACTTGTTCTTACGTAGATGTCCTTTCTGTCCCCTCCTTTCGTCTTATGAAATAGTCATGTGAACCCCTAACTTTGGCTGTTACGGGAGGAGCCAACTCATCTGAAGGCTCCCTAGCTTGTCTTTTGTCCTGTTAATCTATCGTCAGTTCATCCCCAGCCTCTGCCTCCCAACCCAAGTAGGCAGAGGGAAGATTTCTGTTCCCAATAATATGAATATATATTTTGGAAAAATCATTAGAGACACACCTTTTTTTTTTAAGTTTATTTATTTTGTGTGTGAGAGAAAGAAATCCCAAGCAGGCTCTGCAGAGCCTGATGCGGGGCTCGAACCCATGAACTGTGAGATCACGACCTGAACCATGATCAAGAGTCAGATGCTTAACTGACTGAGCCACCCAGGTGCCCTGAGACACACCAAATTTTTAATGTGTAACCCCTAGTGGATGTGATTAGGGCATTACAGGACTTTCAATGTTTTCTTTATGTAACTAAATGTGAAAAACAACTGGTCTGTGTTTTGATTTTAAAACCAAACTTGAAAAACCTGGCTAAGTCCCAAAGATCCATGTATTCCGCATTGTCTCCTGCAGGCACCTTGGCCATCCTGATCCCCCGCCTGGACCTGGTCCTCTCCCTGGTGGGCTCCATGAGCAGCAGCGCCCTGGCCCTCATCATCCCACCCCTCCTGGAGATCACCACCTACTACTCGGAGGGCATGAGCCCCCTCACCATCGCCAAGGACGCCCTGATCAGCATCCTGGGCCTCGTAGGCTTTGTGGCGGGAACCTACCAGGCCCTGGACGAGCTGATCCTCTCGGGAGGCCCTGTCACCTTTTCCAATTCCACCGTTTTTATTCAGTGAGAATGGCACTGTCCCGTAACCACCAGCACCTGACTTTTATTGATGTGGATATCTTTTATATGCATTATCTTTATTTTGCTGCTTTATCTTTTCTTCTGGGCCAAGTCATGGTGAAACGAGCAAGGACTCACTGGCTATAGGGTCTAGATGGCAACTTAAAAATGTGGTTTTGTTTATTCCTTTTCTTTCCATCTCTAGCTTTCCATTAAGTCAAGAGCTCTCCCATGGAAGGCTCTTGATTCCATCCAATTTTTTGGCGATTCATGTTGCCTTGAGTGGTGCTATGCAAGAAGAAGCCACCAGGGGGCAACCAAGTGACAGCAACTGGCAGAAGGAGGTGCCACTGGCTAAGGCTGATCCTGATCTGGTAGACTAAGAGTTTCCCCTTTTCCAGATCTGTTCAATGAGCAAAGACTAGGGGACATAACCTATAATCCAGCAATGTATGCACAGCTCCTGTGTCAAAATGGATAGGGCAAAGAGGTCCAATGTGAGCTGCAACTCTGAAAGGAGCCATCGTATTTAAGCCCAGGGCAATAAACTTTCTGAACCACTGGGTAAAGTTTTGGCCCAGGTCAAAGATCTCAACAGTAGGTAGGAGGCATGGAAGTGGATGTGTCAATGGCAGGGGGTGGGGGAGTGGACAATGTCTTTACAGTATTTGGCATTATCCACCTTTTAATTCTTGCAACAGGCCTTCTACCTACTGTGTGTCAAGCATAGCTCAAGGTTCTTGTAGTAGGTTGCAAAAATGGCCACAGATTCTTCTTGACAATGTGACTTTACAGCTCCTCCCATCAAGAGGTGAAATCCCCGTCTCCACTCCTTGAATCTGGTCTTGCCCTTGTGACTTATTTGGGCCAGTTGGACATGAGTAAATGTGATGCAAGCAGAGGTTTGGTGACGGCTTGTGCATCAGGACTTTCATTTCTCATTGTGCTATGGAGTGAAGGCCACCAGGTGAAGAAGCCTGAGCTAGCCTACTGGAGGATGAGAAGGCATGTGAAGCAGAAATGAATCGTCCCTGTTGAGCCCATCCCTCAGATCAACCAGCCTGCCAACTTCTAGACACATGAGGGAAGCCTCCTAGACCACACCCAGCTCCAATCAGGCTGACCCAAATCATAAGGAATGCCCAGATGATCCACAGAATTGTGAGAAATAATAAATGTGGTTTTAAGCCATAAGCTGTGAGAGTTTTTATGCAACAAAAGTTAACTGATACTCTAAAGGAGATATGCCAATGAGTGAGAAAGCATCCCTGCCCTAAAAAAAGCTAGTTTACTCCCCACAGGGGAAGAATTATGGGTAATCACCTAAGTCGATACCATCACATGTCCCTATAAGGGCAGAGGGACACTAACTGCTCTTGAGGACAAAGTACAGCTTTCCACAGGTGGTGCCATTGAGCTGGATTTTGACTAAAACCTAGATCTCCTGACACTGAACCTTGCCCTACTTCTACTCTGACCTGCTTCCTCGACAGTCCTGGGCCTTTTCTCGTGTCTGGGCTTGGCGGACAGCAGGAGCAAGCTAGCCCGAAGCACCAGCTCGACCTTCCAGGCAGCATCGCTCCTTCCTCCCTAAAATTACTAAAACTGGGAAGGCGCCCCCAAATAAATGAGGAGATATTATAGGCAGATCTATAGTCCCAAAGGAGAGAGTTTCTCATCGGACTTGCCGTAATTTATGGGAATGGCCCATGCTTGTTTTAGTCTCCGTTTTAAGACAATGTTTGAAAGGCCCTTTCCTGCTTCTTTTCAACCGTGATCCTCCCCATATGACCGAGGGAAGATGTTGGGGGAGAGTGTCTGCCCCAATTCCTAAACCCTGGTCTGCTCCTTTTGTGTGTTACTTTCTACCTGCTATACTTCAAGAAGGTTACTTCGTGAGCACCTGCTCAGGTGCGAGGAGGGCCGGCAGACATCCCATAGTCTGTCTGCAGAGCACTTGCTTGGGGGCAAGACACCCTTAGCCTATGCAGTGGTACACAGCCCACCCGGCCAGGGTTCTGGCTTATCACTTCCACCCTGTACTTCTCTGTTTCATCAGCAGACCCAAAGCCCTCCCACTGACTGGCTCAGAGCCGCAGCAAAGCGTTCTTTCTCTGAGCTCGCCTCTCCCACCATATTCCACCATCACCCCAACCAGCCTTACTAAGTTTAAGATTGTCCTCTCTGTTATTAAAAAACAGTCACACTCATTGTCCCAGCACAAGCCCCTACACTGTAAGATGCTCAAGCTAATCTTATCACTTCGGCTAATCTGGTTAAAGCTCAATTTTAGAAAGAAAAAATAAATTTAGTAACATACATGTAACCAGAGAAAGCTGGGGAGACTCATTAGTCATTGTCAGCAACACTAAAGAAAACCAAGTATTAGAATTGTGTCTGAGTGTGAGGATATTAAAGGTTTTTTTGTTTGGTACTGGTTTACACACACACCACACACACACACACACACACACACACACACACACTCTAGCCTCTCCTCATCCCAACTGATTCTTTAAGTTTCAGAGCTTACACTTAAGTCAAGAATCATAGAAAATCCTTTCTTCCTTCCCTTACTGAGACCTTACCGTGTTTTGCATGGGATTATCTCCCTTATCCTTACAGCCACCCTAGGAGGTATGTACTGTCATTGTCCCTATTTTCAGGTAAGGAAACAGGCTTAGAGACATGAAGTGACTTGCAGATGATCAGGCATGCAGTGACAGATGGGTTCAGGACTCACACAGTTGTGCACAACACCCCTCACTTTGTAGGGCCCAAGAGAGGGCTCAGATGGTGGTGGTCAAAGTGAAAGAGAGCAAACATGTGTCTGGTGAAACAAGCCAGTCACCTAAAGACAATTGATGCATTGCGTCAGTTTTATAAGGTACCTGGGGTAGTCAGACTCATAAAAACTTAGAAGGGTGGGGGTGGTACGGAGGTTCATTTTTGCAGGAAGAAAAGAAGGTTGGAGATCGGTGGCATGAGGTTGGGGATCATTTAGCATTACTGAACTGCACTCTTAAAAATGGTTAAGATGATGAATTTTTTATGTGTATCACGAATTTTTTAATTATGCATTAAGTTGGTGGCGGAATGTGAGCAAGCACTGGCATGTGCGTGAGTGAAACACATCAAGTGTTCACAGTTGTCCACCCTGGATGGTGACGGTGAGTCTGTTTTCTCTTTGTACTTTTGAGTTCTGTTTTGCTTTGCTTTAATATGAGCATGGCATTTATTATCATCTCTCACTGTCTAGTTTTCCGGTTTAGGGTCATCTTCCTACTTTCCACCAAAGTGCAGACTCCTTGAAAGTGTTCATTGCTAAGCTTGCAGTGCCTAACAGGGTAGGCATATACCAGAAGTATTAAAGCAGCAAATAAAAGCAGTAGGGGAGGGGAATTCTTCTCAACAGAGGAACAAGCCTTTAGGGCATCAGAGGAGGAAGAAGTCTCATTTGACATTCAGAGGAAGGGAGAAGCTCTGGGAGTTGACTTTGCGGCAACGCCAAGTTGACATGGGCAGCACTTGGCTGCCATGCTCTTCCTACGTGGCATGTCTAGACCATCGCAAATGAACAAGCAGTCAAAGTAGGGTGTGCCTGGGCTTGCTCTGCAAGTGCATCTTCAAGACAAGGTTTGTGCACCCCAACTCCTTCCTTCCCACTTGTGCCGAAATTCATGAGGTCCTTTTGACTCCTCTCCTCTTCGATACCTTGCTCACACCCATCAGCACATCCTCTAGGTTTATCCCTTAAAAATACACAGACTGGGAGGCCCGAGGGGCTCAGTTGGTTGAGTGTCCAGAGACTTCAGCTCGGGTCATGATCTCATAGCTTGTGAGTTCGAGCCCGGCATCGGGCTCTCTGCTGTCAGCACAGAGCCCACTTCGAATCTTCTGTCTCTGTCTCTCTCTGCCTCTCCCCCACTCATGCTCTCTCTCAAACATAAACAAGCATTTAAAAAAATAAATAAAAATGAAAGTACCCAGACCTCAGACACTTCCCATCCCTTAGCTACCACCCTGGTCTAAACCACTGTTGACTAGCACAGGGCTCATTGCAGTGGCCCCCTAATTATCTCCCCACTTTGGCCCTTGCCTTCCTTCCATCTGCTCACAACAAATGGCCCAGAGAGATCTGGTTAAAATGCAAGTCACATCACTTCTCTTCTCAAACCCTCCATGATTCCTCATCTCAGAGTGAAAATTAAAGGCACTAGTGGCCTACAAGTTCCTGCCCGTTCCATTCCACCCTTCTTCCATTACTTCCACTTACGTTAAGTACACCTCTGGTGTGACCATGTAATTTCTCATCCAAACCAGGACACTTTTAATAGTGAAAAGAAGCACTGTTGGTAATTATATCCAGGCAATAAACACACATCAACACAGTCCTGGGCAAACCAGACATACACCCACTCTACTCATCTCCCCTCTCCTTTGTGAATGCTGAGCCAGCCACATGGCCTTCTTACCATCCCTAAATTACCCAGGCCCTCTCCTGCCTCAGGACCTTTGCACTTACTGTCCCTTCTGCTTTAAGTTTCTCACCCAAGACATATATAAGTCATGCTCCCTCATCCTGTTCAGCCCTTTACCCATGTGTCACTTTCTCAGTGAGGCTCTCTCTGACCACCCACTCTAGAATTGCAGCCTTCCCAGGGTGCCTGGGTGGCTCAGTTGGTTAAGCGTCTGACTCTTGATTTCAGCTCTGGTTGTGATCTCACAATTTGTGAGTTTGAGCCCCATGTCAACTCTGTGCGACAACTGTGGACACACGCAGAGCCTGCTTGGGATTCTCTCTCTCTCCCTTTCTTTCTGCCCCACTCACACACGTGCACTCTCTCACTCTCAAAATAAATATATTTTAAAACTTATGAAAAAAAAAAGAATTGCAGCCCTCCCCCCAACCAGCACTTCCCTTTTACTGCATTATTTTTCTTTACAGTACTTATTACCAACTAATACATACTTGGTGTATTGTCTGTCTCCTCACTGGACTGCTGACCCATGAGATTGTAGTATGTTTCTACTCTAATGTATTCCCAGCAGGCAGAACAAGTGCCTAGTATATCTTAGGTGCTCAGTAGATATATTTCAAATAAATATATCTTTGATATATTTATTCAATAGATAGATAGATGATAGATAGATAATCATTGAATAAATGATGCTTTTTAAGTTTATTTTTGTGCTCCATTCCAAACAGGTGGCAATCCACACACCATTCCTGTACAGGAATTCTGAGCAGGTAGCACTGGGGCCTGAAAAGCCACTCTTCATTCCCACCCTGGGCTGGACCACACCTGCATCCTGGGATTCTGCGGCACCTTATTGGCTGGGCAGCCTCCATTGTGAGGTAGCTCTGGCTTCCTCTCGCACGGGTAGACGGCGCTGAGCCTGGCCCCACATCCGGGCACCAGGACCTGCGGTCCAATGGTTCCTCCCTCCTCCCAGGTACACTGTTCACTTTGCCCTATAGCATTAAGGGCTGAACTGGGAGGGACTGGAAGCCCGAGTGAGTCCTGGCGTGTAGTCGACCAATCGTGAGGGGCCCTGGGGGTCGTGCTGAGATGAGATTCCCCTAAGTGTCTCCAAAACCAGGTGATGCGCAGTAACATCAGCTTCTCCTGCCACCAGCGCCCCACTGATTTGCACATTTGGGCCTCAGTCTGGGTCAAGCGCCCTCGGGAAACGGGAACCAGCGTCTAGGCCTGCAGCCTTGGTTTCCCTGGAGGAAAACTCATGGGAGGCTGGGTCAAGGCTGTCTCAGGCCTTCACCCTGAGCTGCCACCACCTACCCACCTTGTTGAAGATGTCACTGCTTGGAAGGGACCTCAACAGTGACTCCAGCTCCCTGGACGATGGGTCCAAGGCGCTCTTGGAGAGGAGCAGCACGGTCACTGCAGAGAACGCCCGTCCTGCTGAGGAGGCCAATGGCTTATCGTAAGTGGCTGTCCCGCCCCTCCAGCTCCGAGGCAAGCACGGCTGCCTTCACAGCCCTGGGCCACACCTGCCTAATTCCCTCTTCCTAACACCTGCACCTCCACTGAACAGGAGATGCACGGAGGAAACATGAGCGCAGAATCTGAGGAGGTTGATCCGTGTGGCTCTGGGTATCACCGTGCTTCCCGGTTGTTGCAGAGAATCCAGATAGAGGGACCGTCCCCAACACGAGCTTGCTTCTAGCAACACTTTTCTCAGAGGCTGGCTGCTCACCCTTCCCGTTTCCTCGCTTTCCTCTCTTTCTACATCTACTATTATTTACTCTCTCCCTCACTTTCCCCTATAAGCCCTCCTAGCCCCATGTCCCTACTTTCACTGCTATAAACTCAGACACATGGAACTTTTTCTTAGAACTTTATTGCCGGTTAGACTCTTATCTAGTAATCAGATCGGATAATAGCCTTGGGCATAATGAGACTGTAAGTGACAATACCCAGTGTTGATAAGGATGTCGGAAAATGCCCTTCCTCTAGTCCTTTTAGGAAGAATTAAGCTGAGACCTTTCCAGATAGCAATGTTGTAAGGTATGTCAAATCCTAACGCATATTTATATCATACAAATGCTATTCCTGAAACTAATACTACACTGTACGTTAACTAACTTGAATTTAAATAAAAACATTTTTACAAAACATGCAAATACTTATGGTATATGCTTCCTTTGGAAGTAGACACATGTGCGCACGCGCGCGCGCGCGCGCACACACACACACACACACACACACACACACACACACACAACTGGCTTCAGTGGCTCCTTGGAGGTAAGAGAATTGGGAAACTCAGAGGCAGAGAGATTTATAGGAACTATGTAAGGTTTTTTGGTTCTTGTTTTTGTTTTACCTTTTGAATTTCATACAGTTGTGTTACTTAGGTATTCTTAAGTATAGATATAAATAATTATATCCTTTGATTGATAAATACCACTTCTAGGAGTTTTCCTAATGACGTAATAACACACGTGCGCGTGATCATTTTATTGAAGCACCGATTGTAATATTGACAATTTGGAAACAGTAGGAGATTATTTAAATAAAATATGATACATACATACAGTAGAATACAATACAGACATTATAAGTGATGTTGGTGGAAAGTGTGTAAGGTGCACTAGTCATAAAAGTAACTTAGGATACAGTATTATAATGGCTCTCCTTGTGTAAACCTGTGTGCATTTAAAAACAAACAAACGTCCAGAGGAATGTTAGCCAACATGCTAACAGTGGTTATTTCCAATTAGTGGAATTCCACTATTTTGTTTTACAAGGGCAATGTATCATTTTTCAAGGAAAAATAAAGTTATGTTTTTAAAAATCCCCACATGTGCTTTACCATCCAAGTCCCTGATGCGGAATGCTGTTAGCCAGGGCACATAGCTTCTCCAAAAGCTGGTCTCACTTTTTCCAAGAGATCTAACTCAACTTGGACAAGATGCTGCTGTAGGAAAGAAGTGAGGGATGGAAGGACAGAGGACAGGAAGGGGTAGAAAGAGCAGATCTTTTGGAGAAATTACTATCAAGTAATTGACAAAAGATAGAGTGCTGTTTTGTTTTGTTTTGTTGCTTTGACATATTTTCCAATAATTGTAGTTATCAAGAAATAAAGGTTATAAAAACGGCCTCTTGGAAGTGAAGGTACAGCAGGTGCCCCCCATCCTCAGGTGAATAGACTGAACTAATGAAGATACAAGAAGTCAGGGGGGTCCCAGGCCTCTCCCAGGTCAGTACTGAACTGTAAGATTGGACATGGCCCTGATTCCCTAACCAATGAGACAAAGACCTAGAGACATGAGCTCAGTCTCTAAGGGACTTGCTGTGTGACCATGCTAAGCTGTTTCTAGACAGTTCTAAGACTGCACAAGGAAGACCTCCAATGGCCTCCTCAAGGCACCTTGTATGTCTTATATGAAGGAGGGGACACGTCTACCCACTTCAATCAGCCGTTACTTGCCTGTTTGCTATCCTCCCAGCTCCACTTCCCCTTCAAGGAGGCCCTTCTAGCAGGTGAGCACCATAAGGTCAGACCAAAGGCAGTAGTATTGCTGAGGAAGAGGAGGAGGATGTGATGATGATGGTGGTGGTGACGGTGATGATGCCTTGCATCTTAGAAGCATTTCATGATTGGGGCACCTGGGTGGCTCACTCGGTTAAGCGTCCAAAGTCAGCTCAGGTCATGATCTCACGGTTCGTGGGTTCGAGCCCTGCATAGGGCTCTGTGCTGACAGCTAGTTCACAGCCTGGAGCCTGCTTCAGATTCTGTGTCTCCCTCTCCCTCTGATCTTCCCCTGCTCATGCTGTCTCTGTCTCTCTCTCAAAAATAAATAAAATATTTAAAAAAAAAAAGAAGCACTTCATGATTCTAAGATTCATCATGTCATTACCTCTTCTGATTCTTATCACTTCCCTGGGAGGTAGTCAGGGCAATAATTATTCCCTCTATCTTTCTTTTTTGGCAGATGAAGAAACAGAAGATGTAAGCAGCAAGGGTCTTTCCAAAGTAGGAACCAAATTTTGTAGGTTAACGGCAGATCTAGAACTCAGAATTCAGTGCTCCTTACCTCTGAGCTCATTGCTCTTGCACTCAGCTTTTCATTTCAGTTCCTTCTTGATTCTCTTCTCATGATTCTGCTCCCCCTTCCCCCTCTCCAGTGCATGGGTGGTGCCTGAGCAGAAACTGCCAGCACAGGCATGGAGAGCATTTAGAATGCTCTGGTACCCAGCACTCTACAAGGCTCATAGTTAGCATTCTGTACACACAGTAACAATTGTTATTAAATTGCAACCAGTGCAGAGCATGGAACAGTTCACTGGAATATTGGTTGAGTAAATGGATGAAGGAATGAACTAGAACCAGTAAACACTCCACATACCAAGAGAGGTTGTTTTTCTTCTAGTGAGTGAATTAATAAACAAACTGGCATCAATAATTACTCTATAAACTAAGAAAATTTTTAGTTTTTTCATTGTCCACCTAGATACCTACCAAGCATCTAGAAAGTCTCAACACATATTATTTGAGTGAATAAACAGTAAAATAAGTCATTAGATGAATTAATGAATAAACTGGTACTAGGGGCTTATCCAGAATGGTAGCAATTGTTAATCTTTTCTTTAGAGCCTCTTGTGTGTTAAATATTTGTTGAGTCACCTAAACTAGCACCAGCCCTGGACCAGATGTTCTAGAATTCACTTCATCTGATTTTGTCCTCCTCCCAAAGGGCGGAGGGTGCTGAAGATGCTAGAAGGAGCCTGAGCTTTGGATCACCTTTCCCATCCGCTAACATACCCGCTTGTCTCCCTACTCTTCCCTACAGGAGGATGCAAACCTTGATCCACTTATTGAAATGCAACATTGGCACAGGGCTCCTGGGGCTTCCCCTGGCCATGAAAAATGCCGGCTTATTGGTAAGAAGGATCTGTGTGACAGAAACTAGGCTTACCCATTGGGGTGGGGGATAAGAGGTGGTAGGCCCTGAAGGCCTTTGCACTGCTGATCAATGGGCTATTTGGGGATACCTTCTGCAATAGGAAATGTGCTTCTTGGCATCAATCCACTGGAGTCAAATGGAGTGTGCCTGGAGGTGACAGGCCATTACTCTCTTTTGTCCCCTCAGTTCTACTGAGATATAAATGACATAGAGTACCATGGAAGTTTAAGGTATACCACATAATGACTTGACATACACTGAAAAAAGATTACAACAAAAGGTCTAGTTAACATCTATCTCTTCATGTGTATGTATATATATCATCTATTTTGCAACTTTCAAGCAAGCATACCATATGCCCGTGTTAACTACAGCCATCATGTTAGACATTACCCATACCTGTTTATCTCCTAACTGGAAGCTTGTACCTTTTGAACCCCTTCATCCAATTCCCTTCATCCAATTCCCACCGCTATTCTTAAAGACCAACCATACTCACACACCGGCACACGGTCTACCTTGCCACAGCCCACCCCACGCCCCCAACCCATCTCACTCATTTACCCTAGTACCTGGTCCCTGCAGATACGTGAGTGTGAGCTCTTGTTTCACACCATTACAATGGTTGACTGTGAGAACAGGGCTTGAAAGATGAGGATGACAAAGGCGTCATCAGTCCCCGGACACCCGGTGTCACCCCACCTCTGCCTCTTTGCTTGTGATGTTCCTTCTCCCTTGTTTCTGCCTTTTGAAACTTGCCTCCTCTGTGAAACTTTACTGTTTCCTATTAAAATCAATGTCACCTTCACCTTGTATTTTTCTAGAACTTCTATCTTTCTCACCTGGAATCTTTACGGCACATACAAAGATGAGACATAACATTTTAGCATACCTACCTTCCTCACTTCCGTGAAAGCTCTGAGGGCAGGAACTCTGATGTATTTTTACTCTTCCTCACAAAGCCTGCTGTAGACACAGGAACACACAGGAAGTCCCAAGGCATGGCTATTGAATTGAGCCGATGGCCAAGTATATGATTTCCATTTAGGTGATGCTAATTTCCCCTTCTCTCCAGGCCTGGTAAGTGGTCCCCATGTCAAAAGAAGGCATATCAAGACCCTGGCTTCTTCTGACTTCCAGTCTGTAACAGTTCTAATCCAGAGATGAGACTCTCCCCCTTTGAAATCCTCAGGGTTCTAGAACTTCTGAAGAGTATTATTACCACATGGCCCTCAGCCAAACTATTTTTGCCAGTGGAGTATTTGCTGTTAGTTCTTTTATCCTCTGATTTTTGCTCCCCAAGAGTCATTAGATGATTTCTCTGCCGCGCATCTCCCATTATACCATCTTGCCATGATTCATTTGAGGAATACATATTCAGCACCTACTATGTACATTCTTAGACCCTGGGAATGGGGAAGCAAACAAGATCAAAGGAAGTTTCCATTATAAGGAGGCTACATTCTAGTGAAATCTAGTGGTGTTCTTGATCTCTCATTTGTATCTTTGTGATAATGTTACATCAGGTCATATCTATAAAGGCACAAGTGTCCAGCACAGAGGATGTGAGAGTCATTCTTTACTCTGTGCCCTTCTGATCACATCTGGGAGATTAGAATTAACAATGAGCTGGCTCTGCTTTTTAATCTCATCACACAAATAAAAAGTGGAAACTATGTGAGCATAAAATATTTTTATTAGCTTGACCGTAGTAATCGTTTTGCTATGTATATGCATGTCAAATCATCATGTCATACACCTTAAATATATACAATCTTTAAAAAAATAAAAGTTAATGACCAATGAGACACAGTAGACCAATGATTCTTGACTGGGGACAAGTTTGCACATACATCCCCCAGGACATTTGCAGTGTCTAGAGACATTCTCAGCTGTCACAGCTCATGGGGAGAGCGCGTGCTACTGACATTTTGAATAGAGGCCAAGGAACGTGCTGAACTCCCTACAATGCACAGCAGGGCCTCCACAACAAAGAATCATCTGGAAAATATCATAAATGCCCCTGTTGACAACTCTATGCTGGAGGAAGAGAACCAAATCGTAAGAGGAAAACCTGGTCTTCAAGTATCTTGGAAGAGGTGGGGGCCAGGGTGTGAAAAAGGAACAAGGGATCTAGAAGGCAGGACTCAAGGCAGATGAGGAAAGGCGTGGGCTGTCTGTGGAGGTGGTGGAGTAGTCACGGGAAGTATCCTAGCAGAGAATGGACAGCCACTTTGCTGTGATGCTAAGAAGGGCATTTGAACTGGAGCATCTGGGGCACAAGGACATTCAGGCAGGGACCGTCATCCCAGACGCAGCTGTACGATGAGAGGGGTCCAACACCCAGACTGGAAGAGGGCCGGTTACAGGAATGATCAGTGTATGGCTCACTGTCTCCACTTCTTTTTCCCTTCAGGTGGGTCCTATCAGCCTGCTGGGCATTGGGGTCCTCACCGTGCACTGCATGGTCATCCTGTTGAACTGCGCCCATCACCTCAGTCAGAGGTGAGAATCCTGCTTCTCTATCACTCCAGTGTCCAGCCCCGTCTGTGTTGAGTTTCCTTTGACCACTGACCCCATTAACCGGCCACTTCTCCAGCCACTGCACCTGCTCCTTTAGATTCTATAGAGCTGGTGGAGAGGATGATAAAGTCCCAACCGGAAACCCCTAAGTCCAGGCCCAGCTCTGCTAACCTGCTGGATGACTTCATCAAGTTCCTGCACCCTCAGACCCTAAATACCCGTAACACGGAAAGATCAGAAGTGAAAAGAGATGCAAGCATGCTCTATACGCTACCATGAATATGCAAGATACTTAGGATGCCCTTCTTTCCCTCTTAACTCCCCACGCCCACCCTCCCCCAGCCCCAAGACACACACCTTGAAAGGGTGCTTTGTTCTAGGGAAATTGTCTTTTGGGGACAGTTTAATAAAAGCAAAGAAACATAGTTGAAATGAATAGTTCACAATGGCCCCAGTCATTAATAAAGCATACATACAATACTCAGTGTTTACGTATTTGAAATTCCAATGCAAAAAAAAAAAAAAATTCATGAAAGAGAAGTCAAATGCAATGAAGACATACCATGGTGAGGGTTTTGTATTTATAAACCAACCATCCATGAGTAATTAGTAATTCCTTATAGCCAACTGCCTGGTGCTTCTCTGTCTGCGGCACTTAGACGCTCCCACAGCACACGAACCCCAAGGGGTCCTTGTAGATGTGCAGAAACTGACCCCAGGGCAAAGTAGAGAGAGATGGTAACTGAAATTCTTCATAAAGCCAAATTATCAAAAGCAAATAGGTGTATCTGGAGTATACATTAGTCACACCTAACTTGTAGGGCACTTTCCAGCTGGCAAAACACTTTTAAGAGCACTTACTTATTCAGCAATTAAATGTATTGCCCCGTTACATGTGCCAGGTACATGGCCAGAGCTTTACAAGCCTTCTTTTATTTACTCCTTACAGTAAACCTTTATGGCAGGCACTATCATTATCCCCATCTCACAGATGAGTAAACTGAGATTTAAGTGAGTTAAATGCCTGGCTCAGGATCACACGACTAGGAAGCAGCAGAGCTGGTATTCGAAGGCCTGTCTGACCCCACTCTAACCATTTTGTGTATTTTTACTCCCTCAAAAGCCTGCTGGGACAATTTTATAACCATGTAGGTTTCTGACACCTAAGCCATTCATGATAGCCTTTTGTGATTTTCTTTTTGATGACTTGTTTTTCTTTTCTTTTCTTTTCTTCTCTTTTTTTTCTAATATAATGGTAATAGACTGATGGCCTAAGAGCTTCACAGTTTTTGTTTTGTTTTGTTTTAGCCTGGAGATTTCATATTAGAAAAAAAAAAAAGCAAATTCCACCTTCTCCTTGCCAATTAGACAATCTGGCACCTCTGGGGTCTCATTCCTTCATTCCTCAGGGGCACCGAATCTCAAACAGTCCCTCTTTGGGCGCCTGGGTAGCTCAGTTGATTAAGCATCTGACTTTGGCTCAGGTCACGATCTCACGGTTTATGAGTTCAAATCTCACTTCAGGAGAGCCCTGCTTCTCTCCCCCCCCCCCCCNCAATAAAAAAGTCCCTCTCAGAACAGACAGTGGTTTGCCACTGTCTCCCCTCTTCCCCCTCTGTGGCACAACCAGCCCCTCTCACCATATTACTGATACCTGTCTGGCCCCATACCTTTTGAATTTGTAACCCTCATACTAATATGTTTGTCACTTCTATACAGTGTGACCTCATTTATATTTGGAATGCCAAGCACAATGAGCAATAATAAAAATAGGATTGAGCCATGTTTCCAAAGCATCTCTACATTCGTCTGTCACTGTCCCCTCCCCCACCTCCAGACTGCGTGTGAAAAACACGGAGGCTCAGAAGTCAAAGGAGACTTGCTCAAGGTCTCCTAGCCATCTGAGGGGGTGTGTTGCGATTTAAACCCAAGACTCAAGTCTTGGTCTCCTTCCATCTCCCAGCTACTCCCCTCAGTTATGCAGTTAGCACTGGGGATCCACTCCTTGGCCACCTGCTCCTCCCACTTGCTCACAGATGGCTCCTCACTAGGGCCTTCCCTGCCTTTAGGAAGGAGCACCCAGGGAAGAGGGACAAGACAGACTGGAACTTGGGTGTCATATCCTACAGGGGTGCTGGGCCAATGCCTAAGTACCACATTTGCATGGGATCTGGTCTGAGGAAGGCATCTCAAGTGTCCCAACGTCCTCAGCAGTGGGAAGGAAGGAATAAAGTCCAGGAAAGAACATTACTGGCTTGGCCATACCCACAACCCCTCTTCCCATATTTCCTCCTCCCCCTACCTAGGTGTGCACACCTCAAAACTTTCACATCCCTGCTTTCCTGGTTTGCAGACCTAAGTCAATGCACAGTTACTATTTACTTAAAATTTTTCTTTTACATAAATATTAGTGTTTAAAAGGACAACTACAGTGGTGCCTGGGTGGCTCAGTTGGTTAAGCATCCGACTTCAGCTCAGGTCATGATCTCACAATTCATGGGTTCAAGCCCTGCATTGGGCTCTGTGCTGACTGCTCAGAGCCTGAAGCCTACTTCAGATTCTGTGTCTCCTCTCTCTCTGTCCCTCCCCTGTCTCTCTCTCTTTCTCAAAAATAAATAAACATTTAAAAAAAATTTTAAGACAACTACAAAAAAAAAAAGAAAAGGCAGATTCCCAAAACCTTTTAAAGTGTATTATACAATATCCCATTAATACCATTCCTGGAAAATTTCCAGGATATTCCATGTTAACACACAAAGATATAATTACTCATTTCAGATGTAAATTGCACCTTTAACAAAAATGGCTTAAGCTACACATTCTTATCCTTTCCCTAGATTGCAAAAGACTTTTGTGAACTATGGAGAGGCCATGATGTACAGCCTAGAGACCTGCCCAAACGCCTGGCTGAGGACCCACTCGGTGTGGGGCAGGTAGTACTCATTGCTGACATACTAGCAGCATAGTAATAACACTGATAATCCTCACTTGACCTTCCTTTCTTTTTGGTTACACAGGCCTAAGTGAACATGTTCTTACAAAGCACTGAACAACACAGGGAATCTCCCGATAGCTCCATCCCCGACCCACTCTTCATCCAATATGTAACCACTGATATATCTAGGTGGTAACTATTCCTCTAAATGTTTTCTCTGCATGTACTTGAATATGCCTGCATGAGTGGAAATGTAGATTTCATTTTGCATTTTCTCTTCCACTAATTAGAATAGCTGTTTTGGGAAATTGGCTCTTTCATTTAACAATATGTTTCTCATTTCTTTCCACACTGGAACATAGAAATCTACCTGATTATATATATTTTTTTGTCATTTAATAAAAATGTGGGGTTTCTTTGTCAACTACAGTCACAATACAATCACTGCATATTTGCCCTTCTGTATCCATCCTGCCAAACACAAAAGGAAGCATGTACCAGTCAGGCTTTCCTCAAGTGAATCACCACCACGGGCCACTCCTTTGTCAGCGGGGTCCTCTTTCTCAGTATCACAGCTCAGAATGAATGACAGAGTTGGAATCTTCTTTCTTAGAGATCACTGGCCATGAAATGACACAGGTGGAATGATCCAATGGGCCAAGGGGTAGAACACTGTCAAGGTTAAGCAAGGTCCAATGCTGCTCTTCTACGTGATTCTGATCCGTGGTGTCCAGTGCTCCTGTGGGAGTCAGCCCCCCAGGATAGAGCTGAGTGGGCCGCACAGCCTCTGGGAGGTGCTCCATGGGACTTAGCTTCTGCCACATGTCATTTATATCAAGATGATATCATCATAAAATGTGCCCCCCTCCAAGCCTCCAAGGACAGAGAGCTTTGTCCCTGCTACCCCCACCACATGATCATGCCAGGGGAGTGGAGGTTTTCCAAGTGCCTCTGTCTGTGACCAAGTCACAGGGTTTGCATCAGACACGTGTAGCTTCACATCCTGCACGGGCCAGGCACCTCTCTCTCTATCCGCAAAGACATACAGCTGGTTTCCGATGGCTGTGGATGATGTGTGGAATGTTCTTGGGGTCGGCAGGGGGCTGGTCACGTCAGGCATGGTCCACATCTATTTTCAGAATTCAGAACTTGCAGGCAACTTTGATTTCCTCACTAGTCAGCATGTCCCGACACCCAGATGCTATGAGGTACACAAGAGGGAACAAAGCTGGCATGCTCGTCACAGGGCAAAAGGCCCTCCAAGGAGGCTAAATCCCACTGGTATCTTCTCGGACCCATGGGGTGGACATCTGTGAAGCTCCTATTTGGATCTGCTCCCCCAACAATGAAGACCTTCCCTCTCTTGACGTCACCAACTGGGGATAAATATGAGCAGCTGTGCCCAACCCGAATACAGGAGCTGTCTCTAGGGGCCGGGGGTTATGGTGTACCATGTTGCTTTCCTGGGCTTGTCTCTAGTCTTCAACACTGGCAGCAGCTTCAGGGTATCCTGTGGCAGCTGTAAGGTGGTCCCGGGGTTACCTGATTATTTTTTAAGACTCACGATGTTCCTCAGTGGGGATGTGTGCCAGGTTCATTGGAGCCTTCCCTTAATGGTGAACATTCAAGCTGCTCCCTTGCTTGGTAAAAAGTGCCTGGTATACAAGATGCTTTTCCATTTATTAGCTCTTCTGATCATCTTCTACAAGGTTGTGGAGATGGGGTCTTTATTGTCCTGGAAATATGAGATGACCAAGGCTCATATGGAAAAATATAATATGTCCACACACAGATATAGATAGTGGTTGTGCAGAAATTAGAACCAAACCTCACATTTCGGCCTTTCCCAGCAGAGCCCTTCAGGAGGTAGTGAGTCAGTACTGGGGCTGCCAAGATCACTTCTGCAGCTCAGAGGAGCTTGGGACTCTCAGGAGGTCATTGCTCTCCTGATCAGGAGTCACTCTAATTATCAGACAGCAGAGGTCATGAGGCAGCAATGAATGACTCACAATCACTCATCCTTTCTCACCAAGGTTTGTGTTTCCGATAGCACCCCAAAAATAAAACTTTGGAGTAAGAAGCATTCTTAGAGACCACCATATCCATGCTATTCAATGGAGGAATATAAAGCCTAGATAGGGCAAGAAAGCTGCCCAATGTTACATAGGAATGTAGTGGCAGAGCAAAAACTAGAATCCAGAACACCTAGCTCCCACCCATTACATTGCACCATATCTCCAAAGGCCCAGTAACTGCAGAAGAGTTTGGGGAAATATTTCAAGCAATAATTTGTAATTTTGAGTGTGTTAAGGGATACCTGGGAGCTTGATGTAGGCAACAATCGTCAATGATTACTCAAGCCGTTAGGTGAAAGGTCATCGGGAACCTTTATAAAGGAAGACCACACTACCCCACCTGACTCCAGGTATCAATCTTAGCATCTCATATTTAGAAATGAGATAACCAGACACAGTGTGTCTTATAATGAGATACAGTGGAGACTCAGAAATATGTTTACCAGAGAGATAAATAAAGAACCTCAGTCTAGTCAAGCTGCTAGATCTAATATCCATTCACAGGAGACACAGGGGATGGAGAAACATGATAACTGACATTATGAAGAAGTCATCAACCAGAAATCTAGTAAGTGAAACACACTACAGGATAAATTCTCTGGGGTTTTCAACACCCACCAAAAAGTTAAAAGTTACAAGGAAAAAAAGAAAATGGAGCAAGGGGAATATAGCAGTTTTAAAAACTTAAGAGACATAATAACAAAATGCAATGTATAGACTTGTTTAGAAATCAGAAGTAAGGGACGCCTGGGTGGCTCAGTCAATTAAACATTTGGCTCTTGATTTTGGCTCAGATCATGGTCTCACAGTTTGTAAGATCAAGCCCCGCATCAGACTCCATGCTGGGTGTGGAGCCTGCTTAAGATTCTCTCTCTCCTTCTACCGCTCAAGTTCTCTCTCTCACTCTCTATCTCTCAATCTCCAATAAATAAATAAATAAATCAGCAGTAAAATAGATAGTTTTGAGACAACTGGAGAAATCTGAATATGGACAGTTATTAAATGATATAAAGAATTTTTCAAGTGATGATCATGGCATGTTGGAGATAAATACATATGTATTTTAAGTCCTTGTCCATAAGAACAGCATACAGAATTATTTACAGATGAAGTGCCTTGAGTTCTCTAGTTTACTACAAATACTCCAACTAAACAAGCATGTGTGTGGTAGAGGGAAAGGGATAGATGGAAGAGGACTGGCCAAAAGCCAATGATTATTGAAGCTGGAATGGGCACATGAAAAACCATCGGATTATTGTCCATTGCTTTTGTCTGTTTGAAAATTTCCATAATAGAGGGAGAGAGAAC
This sequence comes from Crocuta crocuta, assembly GCF_008692635.1. Lineage (NCBI taxonomy): Eukaryota > Metazoa > Chordata > Mammalia > Carnivora > Hyaenidae > Crocuta > Crocuta crocuta. Next base: position 2,434,426 of record NW_027530642.1, read on the forward strand.
GTCTCTGTTCTGGTCTCACATGATGCCACCAAGCTTCTGATTCAATAAGCTGATACGAGAGCGAGGAATCTGTATTTCTTGCATAAACCTCGGGCAATTTTGATGCAATTGGAACTACAGACCTGCTTTGCAAACCAGCGATCTAAACCAATCTAAGGTCCACGGCCATCCCACGCTGAATGCACCCGACCTCATCTACACTGACCTAAGGAACACATTTTTGTCCCCTTAAAAAAAAATCAATGCATCTCCAAATTTGAGACAATTGAAGAATCCAAAAAAATAATGACAATAATGAGTTCTTATACATTATACTGAAAAAATTAAAAAATTAATGTGCAGGGGTTTTTTTTTGTGCTACAAAAAAAAAAAAGAATAAATCTTTCTTAAACGCCAGTTGATAAATTCAGAAAAAAATGAAAGAATTAGGAAACCATCACCATGCTACCACTGATAAAAGAGTTGATTCAGACATGGGTCATCAATGAACTTTCAGAGGAATGGGATATTCATACCGTCTCAAAGTTTGACCTCTAGATTGTACAACAAGAGTGTACAGCTACAATGGAGAGATTTGACAGCCTTCACCACAGTGGAGCCACAGGATACCAGGTGGTTCCCAATACGATGGAAAAAATACAAAATATCCCTATGTGTTATGCTTGCCAAAAATACTTAACTGAATCTAATCACGAGGAAACAATCATCCAAGTCCATAATGTGGGACATTCTACACGATGATTGGCTTGGGCTATTCTCTAAAAGCCAGTGTCATGGAAAACCAAAAAATGTGGGTGTTCACAGGGCTGTTCTATGTGGATAAAGACTAGAGACAAACCCACACGCAATATATAACCTTGATTAGGTCCTGAATCCAAAAACTAAGTAACAGGGGGGAGGGGCAAGATGGCGGAGAAGTAGGGAACTCCGTACATTGCACTCACCCCATATCTCACACAGAGAAGACCTGAAGCCATAGGAACCCTTACAGAATCCAGGAGTTTGGGAGGAAAAGGAGACAGAGTCCACTGAGAAAACCTTCTAACGTGAGAACTGGGGAAGATAAAATCGGGCCGGGACCAGAGACACCCCGGTGATCCCCCTCTGCAGGGAGTTAGAGGGTAAAGAGAGGTTGAAACTACCCAAGACACAGTCCCTGTCACAGGGGAACAGAAAAACCTCCGCTCGGGACACAGAGGGACCCGGTCTCCCGCTCTCCAGCTGACCCTAGGCGGGACACACTCATCCCAAACAAGTCCCTGCACACCAAATTGACCTTGAGGGGCCGCTCAGCGACTGCGCCTTTGTGCTTCTGCCTCAGTTGGATCCCTAGAAGGGAGGAGAAGGGCTTAAAACTGGGAGATTTCCTGAGAGTTCGTGTTTCGGGTGACGAGACACAGAGGGGCCCGGTTTCCCGCTCTCCAGCTGACTCTAGGCAGGACGCACTTGTCCCAGGTGACCCCCTGGATGAAACTGCTCCTCGCTCGCCACCCTGACCTGGAGGAGACAGGAGCAGTGGCTTCTGGCTCATCCCCAGGGGGAAGGCAAGAGGCTTGGAATTGCCCTGAGGGGATCGCCTGTGAGTTTGCATCTCCGGCAATTTCAGTGGGGCGTGCAGACTGGGATCTGGAAATGAGGCCTGGCCTGGGATGTAGAGGGCGAACCACCTTGGCTGCGCCCCTGGCACGGGGAGTTTACACAGCCAAAAAAGTGAGTTGCAGCGCCTGGTTCAAGAAGGGACTGGGGCGCCACCACTCTTCTCCCCACAACCATAAGGCAGAGCTCCCACAGGTCGCGTTGGATCAAACCATGCCCATCCCTGCTAGAGAGCTGCCCTCATTCCCCCCCCCCCACCCTTTTTTTTTTATCGGAGCACTGCCCTGATTAATTCTGGTCACTGGCTTGCTTAAACAGTCACGTTTAATCCATTCTTTAGATGTAAATTCTACACCTACCTACCTTTTCATCTCTTTCTCTCAGGAGTAATCAGACTATATAGTTTCTCTGGATAACACCAGCATCTCTCTCTCACCTCTTAAACCATATTCCACCCTTTCGCTCTTCGAAAAAAGCTCCTAATCCCTTCTGCCTGTTCATTTCATTTCCAATTTTGCCTCATCCCCGCCCTGTCATCTCTCTCTTTCTCTATGCCCTTCAACGAGCACTGCATACAACCGGCTATTTAATTGTAGCTGGGAAATCTGGTTATATGCTTTAAACTGCTCTTTGCCTATTGGGTTTCTTCTTTTTTCCTTTTCTTTTCTTCTTTTTGAAATTTTTATGTATTTTTATTTTTTATTGTTCGCCTTCTCTCCTCCCTCTTTTCTCTTTATTTTTTCGTTTTCCCTTTTGGTTTGCATGTTTGTTTGATTTGTCTGTGCATTTGTGTGCCTTTGTTCCCTGTGTGCTTGTCTGTCTGTTTTCTTCTCCAAGGCTACCTCAAGAAAGAAGCCAAAGTACACATGGTGGAGAGTCCCAAATACCACTACGAGTAGGAAAATAAAATAACCAAGGTATCAACAAGAGAGACCAAGAGAGACCATTCAAAGAACACTTTCTGAAAAGATAGGCCCTGGACAGTCAAAGAGCCTTCTTGGATACAGAAGCACTTATAGGTGCAGAGTGCATAACAAGTTTTTAAAACTAACAAGAGATAGAAAGCTAAAAAAAATGATGAAATGAAAGAGTTCTCCTCCAAAGAAATTCCAGGAAGAATTGACAGCTAAAGAACTGCTCAAAACAGATATAAGCAGCATAACTGAACAAGATTTTAGAACAATAATCATAAAATTAATCGCTGGGCTTTAAAAAAGCATGAAGGACATCAAAGAAACTATGGCTACAAACAACATGGAGCTTAAAAATAGGTATGATGAATTTAAAAATGCGATAAATGAGATACATTATAAACTGGAGGCATCCAATGCACGGATTGAAGAGGCAGAGAGGAGAATAAGTGATTTAGAAGACACAATTATAGAAAAAGAAGAAACTGAGAAAAAAGGGACAAACCAATCCAGGAACATGAAAGAAGAGTTTGAGACCTCAGCGATATAATCAAATGGAACAATATCCATATCATAGGAATCCCAGAAGAGGAAGAGAGAGGGAAAGGTGCTGAATGAGTCCTGGAACAAATTATAGTAGAGAACTTCCCCAACCTGAGGAGGGAAGTAGACACTGAAATTCAAGAGGCACAGAGAACTCCCCTCAGACGTAATTTGAATTGATCTTCTGCACGACATATCATAGTAAAAATGGCAAAATATAAGGACAAAGAGAGAATTTTGAAAGCTGCTAGGGAGAAAAGGGCCCTNAACTTGACGGAGGAACAAGGGGGAGAAGAAGGGGGGAAATGGTGGGGGAAAAGGAGAGAGGCAAACCATGAGAGACTCTTGAATGCTGAGAAACAAACTAAGGACTGATGGGTGTTGGGGGGAGGGGAGGTGATGGGCATGGAGGAGGGCACTTGTGGGGATGAGCACTGGGTGTTATATGGAAACCAACTTGACAATGAACTATTTGTAAAAAAATAAAAATAAAAATAAATTTAAAAAATAAGAAAAACTAAGTAACAGCTATTAAAAGGCGTTTTGGAGATAATTGGGTTATTTAAAATATGGACTACATATTGAAGTTGATTTTCTGGATATTATAGTCTTAAGAGGGATATGCTGAGAGTCAGGGTTCAAGTGTTATGATATCTGTAATTGACTTTCAAGTGGTTTTGGAAAAAATGCATGTGTGGAGGGGCGCCTGGGTGGCTTAGTCGGTTAAGCATCCGACTTCGGCTCAGGTCACGATCTCGCAGTTCGTGGGTTCGAGCCCTGCATTGGGCTCTGTGCTGACAGCTAGCTCAGAGCCTGGAGCCTGTCTTTGGATTCTGTGTCTCCCTCTCTCTCTGACCCTCCCCTGCTCATGCTGTCTCTGTCTCTCTCTCAAAAATAAATAAAACATTAAAAAAATGTGTGTGTGTGTCTGTGTGTGTGTTTGTGTGTGTCTGGATAAATACATACATTCATATTTATATAATACAGTTATGGCCAAAAGTTAACAAGTAGTATATTTCATTTAAAGGATATATGAGTGTTAACTATACCAGTCTTTCAACTGTTTCTGTGATCTTGAAAAATTTTTAAATAAAAAATGTAGGAAAATATTAAAAATAACAACAGAAAAAATAAAAATACATAAAAATAACAACAATAGAAATAGTCATTTCAAAAAATAAAAATAAATTCATTTTAACAAGTAATATGTTTTCTCCCTCTGTCTGTCTCTTCTTTTCTGGTTCAGGTACACTGTCAGCTTCTTATTAATCACCACTCAACTGGGATTCTGCAGTGTTTATTTTATGTTTATGGCTGACAATTTACAACAGGTAAAGAGGTTTTCTTCTGGGCAGAGTGGGAGAAAAACAGACATCCCGCTGCTAAGGCTGCATTAGCAAAAGTATGGTGTTTGGATCATGGGAGAAAAATGACCTCATTTTACTCCCTGATCAGATAGCTTGGTATTTCTCTGAGTCCTGGAAATCACTTTTTTAAAGGATTACTGAGAAGCCAAAGCAACACCTGAGGAGTGTAACCAGGATGGAGAGAGAGGCTTGCAATCATGTCCAATCAAAAATAACGGAGAATTTGTAGCCTGAAAAGTGTCGGTGAGATTCACTTTTTAGGCACGTCAGGGTTGTAACACAGAAGGTGATGAACTAAATATAAGACAAACAGGCTGCAATGGTGCCCTCAGTGCATGCCCAAGAGGCATTACGAATCAATCATAGCATTCTCTCTTGGCTTCATGGGTTAGCGGGAGCATAATCAGTTTTATGCCCTCCAACAGCCAGAACTATGGCAAGTATCATAGACAAAATAATCAAGCAGACAGATTTCACTCAGTATTCAGAGCTTTCTAACGTTTAGGTCTATCTAAAGTTAAAGAAGATATTCTTGTGTCATCAACTCCCATTCTCTGGGTGAATGAAAGGAAGCCAGTTGGCAGGAAAGAAAAGGTTGAGTTAGATCACAAAAGGACCCTTTAGCCTTGAGATTTTAAGATTCTGAGAGTTTCTTATTGTGACAGCCATGGGCACTGCAGATGAGGTTACCAGATTTGAGAAATAAAAATATACAACACACAGTTAAAGTGGAATTTCAGATACACAGCAAATATTTTTTATTTTTTACTATGGTGTCCTATGGAATATTTGGGACATCCTTTTACTAGGAGTTACTTGTTAATTATCTGAAATTGACACTTCGCCGGGCATTCTGTGTTTCATCTGGCAACTCTAAATACGCTGCCCCCGTTATGTCTACCTCAGATGGTGGAAGAAGCCCACATGACCTCCAACAACTGCCAACCCAGGAAGCTCCTGGTGCTGGCCCCAATCCTGGACATTCGCTTCTACATGCTGACAATCCTGCCCTTCCTGATCCTGTTGGTGTTTATCCAGAACCTCAGGCTGCTGTCCATCTTCTCATCGCTGGCCAACATCACCATGCTGGGGAGCATGGCTCTGATCTTTGAGTATATCCTTCAGGTCTGTGCCTGAAACCGTGCAGGAGGGGGTGGTGAGACACCTGGGGAAGGTGAGTACCATTATGGGCAGGTGAAGGTGAGGAAAGTGACCTGCTCAGAGCAGCCTCTGCTAAAGTGACATCTGTGAACACTTCTGCCCCACAAGCTGTAAAAGCTAGTCATCACCTTCATCACCTTGGTTGTCACACTGGATAACCGTGAGTCATTCAACAGTTTGTCACTGAATACCTTCTGTGATCCAGGAATTATGCGAGGGGCTGGGGTTCAGTGTAAGCAAAACTGATGGGGCTCTCTGCTCTCGTGGAGGTTACGTTCATTTATGAAGATAAACCTCAACAAATAACCAACAAAAATTGTATCAATGGTAGGTTGACAAGAGACACATGTATGATAAATTTTCTTTACTTGGTGCCCCTTTACATGTATGGACTCATTGAGTCTTTATGATGATACTCTTTTGCAAGTACTAACTACCCTTATCTTCAGTTTACAGACAAGGAAACTGACAAACTGAAAGTAGTTTTTTCACCAAGTCCAGTCAGTTTCCCTCCCAAGCCCAATGCTTTGCTATTAACACAGGCCATGAAATTCTAACATTATAGCTTCATTTCTCTGAATCTGAAAGTCTCTGGGGCTATATATTAGTTTCCTATTCCTGCTATAACAAATCATCACAGGTCTAGCCACTCAAAACAACACAAATTTATCTTACAGTTCTGTAGGTCTCGCCAGGATAAAATCAAGCCTGGCTGGGTTTCTGTCTGGAAGCTTATGGGGAGAATCTGTTCTCTGGCCTGGTCCAGCTTCTAAAGGCTGCCCACGTGCCCTTCTCATGGCCCCCTTCCTCCTCCAAAGCTAAGAATGTAAGGCCGAGTCTTTCCCATGACACCATCTCTCTAGTTCTCTCTTCTGGTTCCCTTTTTCACCTTTAAAGACTCTTGTGATTACATTGGAACCACCCAGATAATCCAGGAGAATCTCTTTATTTTAAGGTCAACTGATTAGCAACCTTAATTCAGTCCAAAAAATTAATTCTCCTTTGCCATGTAATATAACATATTCAGAGATTCCAGAGATTATGATACAGACATCTTTGGGAAAGAGCCACTATTCTGCCCATCGCAGGAGTCTATTGAATAATCATTCTCGCTGCACCTGTACCAGCTACCAGACTGCACGGCCCTGGGGGCAGCAATGAGAAAGAGGCGTTGGAGAACGGGCAGACAGGAGACCTGAAGTCTTACCTGGGCCATGCCACTAATGTGCAGAGTAGCCTCCAGCAATTCCCTTCCCCTCCGTCGCTCCCACTTTCCCCACATGTAAATATGTGGGAAATAAAAATGTGGCAAATATTTACAATGTATTCCTTAAGAAGGAATGAACTTCTGATCCGTACTACAACGTGGATGAACTTTAAAGACACTATGATCAGGGAAATAAACCAGTCACAAAAAGACAGATAGATGATTTCACTTACATGAGGTGAAGGGGGTGGGGACGCTGGGTAATAAGGGGCTACTATTTCATGAATAATATAAAGTTTACATTTGGGAGGATAAAAAAGTTCTGGATATGGGTTGTGATGAGGGTTGTACATCAGTGGGAATGTAGTTAATGTCACTGGATTATACCCTTAAAAATATCCAAAAAAGTAAATGTTATGCTTGCTATGTATAGCTTACCACAATAACAAATGAAGAATTTTTTTTAAAAGACAAGAAGGCTGATTCATCTCTAACTATCTCATGGGTCTCTGTTGATGGTTCGCATGACCCAGCTTTCTACCAGGCAAAGTTTGAGGATGACTCCCATGCCATGGCAAAACCAATGCCCTTATTCTACTTCCTCTCAGGAGATTCCAGATCCCAGCACCCTCCCCTTGGTGGCAAGCTGGGAGACCTTCTTACTGTTCTTCGGTACAGCCATCTTCACATTTGAAGGTGTTGGTATGGTAAGATGGATGTGGGCTCTGTGTGAATGGTCCCTGTTGCCCTTTCTAGGGAAGCTGGCTTTTCCAGATACCCATGAGTATTTATGAAAAGTGCACAATATGGTCTTCTCCTGATGGAAGGGGGAATCGGGACCCATCTGCTGGGCACCAACTGCCCCACGCACCACACTAAGCCTTGAAGAGTGAATGTGAATTTACTCATTGGCCTAGACGGAGTAGGGCACCCCTGGCCATAGAAAATAGGAGAAAATAAAAAGGGGTGTGGCCCCTCCTGACCCTGGGTCACCTGGAGAAGGATGTCTGTGACTGTGGGGGAACTCTACTCCTTCACAAGATGCCCCACTTCTTACTACCTTTTTTTTCTTTCTCAATCTCCTTTCCCCTTTCAGGTCTTGCCTCTCAAAAATCAGATGAGGAATCCGCAGCAGTTTCCTTTTGTTCTGTACTTGGGGATGTCCCTTGTCATTATCCTCTACATCTGCCTGGGGACACTGGGGTACATGAAGTTTGGGTCAAGCACCCAGGCCAGCATCACCCTCAACTTGCCCAATTGCTGGTACGTCCATCCTTGTCTGCCTGGTGGGGAGAAAGGGAGGTGAGTCATGGGACCTGAGCCTCAGTAACAGAACGTGGCATTATCTTGGGTTATCATTAGCACCAGATCTTACCTGCTAATATTAGTTTTATAATAGCAGGAAGGCTTGATAATCCAGACATTGTGCATTGTCTCATTTAGTCCTACAGCAGCCCTATGAGTTACCATTATTATTATCGATTCCATTTAATGGATGAGGAAGTTGCTGTTTGGAGAAGCTGTATGGAACTTTCTCAGCTCACAATGTTTGTGAGAAGCTGAAACATGAAACTGAATCTGTCTGACTCTGTGGTTTGTTTTGTTTTGTTTTGTTTTTAATGTGTGTGTGTTTTTTTTATTTCTGAGAGAGAGAGAGACAGCATGATCACGGGAGGGTCAGAGAGAGAGGGAGACACAGAATCCAAAGACAGGCTCCAGGCTCTGAGCTAGCTGTCAGCACAGAGCCCAACGCGGGGCTCAAACCCACGAACTGTGAGATCATGACTTGGGCCAAAGTCGGACGCTTAACGGACTGAGCCACCCAGGTGCCCCTGACTCTGTGGCTTAACGACCCTAAAACGGAATGATCTGGGAGTGTGTGGGAGACACAGACAGCAACAACAAAGAGTAAAACTCCAGAACGGTGACTGAGAGTTCCGCCCATGGATCGATCACTACACAGGCCCCCAGTTTCAGAAATGGGCCTAGGCTGCCATTGCTCTGTCCCAGTTGGAAGTTAGTTTTGGAGATTTTACATCTGGTCACTCATTCATTTATGCATTCACTCATTCAATCATTCACTCATTCATTCATTCATTCATTCTTCTAGGTAACATCCGGGGGGCTGGCACACAGCAGCATCGAGCATTCACGATCATCATTGTTCTGGCACTATAGTGAGAGCATTGTGACTAAGCAGTCAGTACAGCCAAGTGTTTAACCACACAGGTTCTAAAACTAAATAAAAGAATTTGCATCCTTCTTCTTATTGACCTTGGACAAGCTACCTAGTCTTGTGGACCTCATTTCCATCCTCAGTAAAATGAGGATGATACTGATGCCTATTTGTATAGCCTCGGTTACACTCCAGGAATAAACAACTCCAAAATCTCCATGGCTAAACACACACAAATGCCTGATTCTATGCCCGTGTCGCATGCCTCTTATGAAGTGGCCAGGGCTCAGCTCCACACCGTCCCCACCCCAGGACACAGAATGCTGAGACAGCCACGGCCTGAAATGTTGCCATGGCAGAGTGCTGTGAATCATGCCCTTCACCGTGAAGCTGCTAAAGGTTCACTAGGAAGTGACACGTGTCTCTTCTGCTTGCACTTGCACTCAAAACAAGTCCCATGGCCACACCTCGCTCCCAGGGGCAAAGAAGTGAAATCCTATCACTTGTCTGGAAGAACTGGAAACACTGGTGAACAGCCAAGATAAATGCCTGCCACGTTATCTCGAAGAGTGATCATGAGGATTAACTGGTTTAATATACATTAACTGCTTAGAAAAGCATCTGGCACAGAGCAAGCACTCATTGGATATTAGCTCTGATCATTGTTATGTCTCCCCAGAGCCTTGTTCGTTCACAGGGAGTAGGATGATGGGACATCCATTTCCCATAAGGCCGCAGTTATAAAACGAGAAAAATGTCACCAGCCCACCCACCTCACTGTGTTGTGATAATGACTACATGGGAGAATGATATGGAATTTCTTTGAAGTCACGACTTACATTACACAAGCAAGATACCATTCTAATACACTTTTCCTATTCAGGGCAATCCAGGCTGCCACTAGCTACCTTGGGCAGGGCACTTTCCTTACGGGCATCTCAGCTGGAAAACGTAGGCATCAGGTGCCATGGGAACTTCACACCTGCTCTGAACCTGGCTGGCCATCAGCTTCTCTAGAGGGGCCTTAGATAAATACCCCTTCCCAATAAGCAAAGGACCCACAACCCAAGAAAATGACAGGCATGAGCACACAGTTCACAGGCAAATTTTAAAAACGGCATTTTATAAGTTTGAAGAGATAATTTGTTTCCTTCATAATAACAGAAATTCTGGGGGCGGGGACAGAATGGCAAAGACCAGCACACACTCACATGCTGTGTTTTGGCAAGGATGTGGGGAAGCAAGCACTTCTACATGGTAGGACAACAAAGGGGCAATATGTCGATAGCTATCAAAAGTTTAAATCACATATAGCTTTAAGTTAGCAGTTTTACTTCTCAGGTTGTATGCTAAATGTACATAAATACCTATGAACAAGGATATATATTTCACAGCATTCTTTACTAGCAAAAGACTGGGAATAATCTAAATATCCATTATTTGAGGACTAGTGAAACAAATAGTATATTTATGCTATAGGAATACCAAGCATCTATTAAACGGAAGCCACATCTGTGTGGACTGCTAGGAAACAATCTCTGAGCAAAGGATGGGTGGCTCAGTAGGTTAAGCATCTCTTGATCAGGTCATGATCTCACAGTTTGTGGGATTGAGCCCCATATAGGGCTCTGTGCAAATGGCACAGAGCCTTCTTGGGATTCTCTCTCTCTCTCTCTCTCTCTCTCAAAATAAATAAATAAACTTTAAGAAAGGAAACCACCTCCAAGAAATATCTAATGAACAAAAATGGAGCTCAGCATTGTATAGAGGATACTACCATGTGTGTGTAAGTGTATATTCATTTGGTATAAGCTTAATATACACTGATCATTTCTGAAAGAGCTACAAGAAAACCATTAGAGGAGTTGCCTATGGAAAGAAAAACTGGAGGCTGGGAATTAGTGGGAGGGAAGCTTTTCATTGCATGACTTTTAAGCTAGAAATTTTACTCTGTACAGATAGCCCTTTGTTAAGAAGTAAAAGAATAAAAGGCACAAATCCCTGAGCCACAGACCAGTTGAATCAGGATCTCCAGGAATGTGAACTTTTATAAGCTTCCCAGGGGGTTCTCATGGCAGGTTGAGCCTGAGTCAGTGGAGGTTAGCCAGTTCTGTAACTCAGTGACAGGTACCAGCTTCTGGGCAATGAATGAGTCCTGAATGGCCCTTCCCAGAGCCACATCAAACTTCACATCCTATCCATCTGTCTGCAGGCTGTACCAGTCAGTCAAGCTGCTCTACTCCATCAGCATCTTCTTCACCTACGCTCTCCAGTTCCACGTCCCGGCCGACATCATCCTCCCCTTCGCCATCTCCCAGGTGGCAGAGAGCTGGACACTGTTTGTAGACCTGTCTGTCCGCATAGCCTTGGTCTGTCTGACCTGTAAGTAGGATAAAAAGGGTACTCTTCGCCCAAAGCTGTGGCTGAGTCACACTGACATCTATCCCACTATCACTGTCCCTGCCACTTACCTTCTTTGTGACCTTGGGCAAGACACTTCACCTTCCTGAACCTCAACTTTCTACCTGAGAAATGGGCTTACTAGAACAATCACATGTTGCAGACATCTCTGCTGCCTACACATGGAAAGTATACATTGGCTGGTTTATGGGGAACCAAATATCATTCATTCAATCACACTCTTATATGCCTGTGGTATGTCAGGCATGATACTGACATTGTCTAATGCTCATGACAGCCTAGAGACGTAATATTACCAGCTGGAGGAACTATGGCCCAGTGACCTTGGGTAACACACTCAAATCATATAGCTGCTAAGTGACAGAGCTGGGATTTCAGTACAGGTTGTGTAGCACCTAAGCCTGTTTCTATCATGTGCCGTATTCCTTCCTATCATAAATTAAGATCAAGACCCTTATCTAAAGTGGTGTGGAACTGCAGGGGAAAACAAGGGGCTGATTTGTTATAGTCTTAGAGGTAATTTTTTGGGTGCAAAATTTTCTCCCCTCCACCTCCCATCTTCCTTCCTTAATGCTTCCTTCCATTCATTTATTCACTCATGCATCCTACATTAGGCACTGTTGGAGATATTTGGGAAATATCATGAACAGGGCTGGGGAATGTTTTCTCTGAAACATGTCCAGAGAAAGAAAATCAGAAAAGGTGCCCCATGAGAAAAGGGGGAAAGACCTCAGGATGTTTTGCCTAGAGAAGCCAAGGCTTGGGGGATTTCTGTATCTGTCCTTAAACACCTGTGGGATATTGTGCAAGAGAGAGAGAAAAGTTAAGTCTTAAAGACTCCAGGAGCCTTTAAAGTTGAGGAAATCCAGTCTCGGTTCAGGGTCAGGAGAAACCGTCATTCCAGGAGCCTTCTAGCAGAAGAACATGCCATCAGATGTTCTGCTTCACATAAATGGAGTTCTATTCACAGAAACAGCACATCGGCTTGGTTTAAGGTATCACAGAGCTTCCAGTAGGTACCAAGACATTTGGGACCTGTAGCTCCATTGGTTTGAGATCATTCCTACTAGGAATGATCTAAGTTGAAGAGAAAACCTGAATGGTTCAGTCCACTTGAGATCAGGGAAGGCAGTGCTACACAGAGCTGACTTTCTAATGATATGCTCTGCTTCTGTTATACCATGGATGACCACCTCCTCCTTCTTTATTTACCTGTCCATTCCATTATTCTTTATTCATTCAACAGTCATTTGTTGAGCACCTACTATTGTTGAGCACAACTGACATTGTGCTAGGCATCAGGGATACGATAATGAATAATAAAGAAGGCATGGCTCCTGCCCTCATGAGGCTTACAGTTGAGTAAGAAATATATGCAAGGAAATAACTACAGTGCATTGTGATGCATGTTAAGAGGGTACATAATGATGTACCATATGACGGTTAAGATCATAAGAGGAAGATGCCCTAAAAGCACATAAAAGGTCCTATACTTTAGCCTAGGTCAGGTCAGAGAGTCCTCTCCAGTGGAGTGATAGTTCAGTTAAGACCTAAGAGATAAGTAAGAGGTAGATGGAGAAGTAAAGAATGTACCACTTGTAGGAAGCATGCTATGCACAGATCTGAGGCAAGTACTTATAGCCTCTTTGGAGTACTAAAAGCAGCGGGGAGTGATAAGACATGTGGCCAGAGGATCTGGAAGGGTCCAAGTCATCAGGGGCCTTGTGCTAAGGAGACCAGGCATTGGGGAGCCGCAGAAGGTCTGTGAGCAGTGGGTTGCCATGACCAGATATGATCCTTCTAGAGAACTCCTGCAGTCTACCTTGCATTATAGCTTTACTGTAACATATTTTCTCTGCCCTGTCAGTGTGAGCTCTCTTGGAGGACACTGAGTTTTCTCTGTGCCTTCTCCAGTAAGCAATTTATTAAATACCTGAGGAGGGAAAACTGGACAGGACACAGGACCATCCCATCAAAAGGGTGACAAATTCTCGACTGCAAGAGTTGATGAGTCTCTCTCATTTTCTGTTTGGATGTGTTGCAGCAATTTCAGAAAGAGGTGATGTTTTCAGATCCAGCAAGCTAGTGTGGGTGTTTTCTAGGACAGTTTTTCCCTAATGTGTTCATAGGAAAATCATATGGTTATGCAAAGTGAAATCACATAAGTTGTATGTTTATTCATTCAAACATTATTGAAATTGGACTTCCCCAGTGAAAGAGAAGAGAAGAGAATGAAGGAGAAGAGAAGAGGAGAGGAGGAGAGGAGAGGAGAGGAGGGGAGGGGAAGGGAGGGGAGGGGAGGGAGCAGCCTAAGGCTGTTTTTAATTTACCAGAATCCTTCTAGGAGTAGGAAAACAAGTGGATGAGATTCTGACAACAACAAACCCATCTCTCATTTTTTATTCATTCTTGCTTCAAGAGAGTAGCTATTTTTTGTAGAGTAGTACAGATTCATAGTAGATTCAGTGCCTGAGTAAGAATCAAACGTTTATTGAGCACTTACTATATACCAAGTTCTTTCATATACAAAGGAGGCAGCATAGTGGAGCAGAAAGAGCTTTAGATACTAGGCATTTCCATGGATTCTCATCTCAGAGAATGTTTGACCTTGGCCACATCCTATTCCCTCTAGACCTTTAGATTTCCCCATCTCTTTAATGAGAATGTAATAATAGAAAAGTGGCAAAGGAGACTTTCTAACAACTATTATAACAACTATCAGTCAGTTAAGCATCCAACTCTTGAGTTTGGCTCAGGTCAAGATTTCACAGTTCATGGGATCAAACCCTGCATTGGGCTCCACGCTGACAGCACAGAGCCTGTTTGGGATTTTCTCTCTCTTCTTCCACTTCCACTCTCTCTCTTAAAATAAATAGATAAAATTAAAAGAAAATAAAAGGAGAGGATCTACATTGGTCATTAAAACAGAGGTGGGAGTCCACAACCACAGTGCCTGACCTGCTGTTCACATCCTCAATGGGAACTTTTCCCACCTCTCCAAAATGGTCAGTCAGGCATCTGTGGGCTTATAAGGCTCCAATGAAATGGTTTGTTTCTGAGCTTCCTTCTTGCAGTAACACTCCGTGATTCTAAATTTCTTCTCTCGTTGCAGGTGTCTCAGCCATCCTCATCCCCCGCCTGGACCTGGTCATCTCCTTTATGGGCTCCGTGAGCAGCAGCGCCCTGGCCCTCATCATCCCGCCCCTCTTGGAGATCATCACCTTTTATCCTGAAGACATGAGCTGTGTCACCATTGCAAAGGACATCATGATCAGCATCCTGGGCCTTTTGGGGTGTGTATTTGGAACATACCAAGCCCTCTATGAGTTGATCCAACCCATCAACCAATCCATAGCCAACTCCACAGGTGTCTATGCATAATTATCTATTTTTATTCTAATAGCCCTCCCATCCTCCCACCTCCAACTTGACTTCCATTGTGGATGTTATATACATTCATCAAACCCCAACATCTCTATATTAATTAGCGGCATCTTTATCTTTTCAAGAGACATGTACCTGACACAAGTCAGTACTCATACATCTCAAGGTATGCCTTTTTTAGTTTTGGATTTCTTCAGAGGTCTTTTGTACCTATGCACCAAAACCTCATTCAAACCATTTGTACTATCAGCCTCATTTACTCGGAAAAAGGATGTCATTCACTCATGACATCCATGGAAACAGACAAAGCATAAATGTAAATGCAAAAGCAATTGTCTTCTCTATTCTGCAGTTGCTGCCCTTAAAGCATGAGATTTAGAGAAGTGTATGTTGGGGGAAGGGGAATTTGCTATTCAAATATTCTTCTTTTTTAAAATTTATTTATTTATTTTGAGAGAAAGAGAAAGACAGAGAGAGAGAGAGAGAGAGAGAATCCCAAAGCAGGCTTGATGTTGTCAGCACAGAGGCCAGCACGGGGCTCAATCTCATGAACCGTGTGATCATTACCTGGGCCGAAATCAAGAGTCGGATGCTTAAAGTGACTGAGCCACCCAGGATGGATACTATTCTAAGTGGAAGAGTCACAGACAGAACAAAAACAGAACTTAGCAGTAATTTTACCCAGCCATCTGGCTCTGCCGCTAATTTCCTTTGGCATCTTGGGCAAGTTCCTCACTCTCTCGGACTCAGTTTTCCCATCTATGAAATGAAGGACTGGATGAATTTGTTGTTAAGGGTTTATCTAGATCTGACATTCTGAACGTGAAAAAAAGAAATTAATTTATATTTCAACCACATGTGAAAATCAAGGTGTTTGCCCTCAGGAAGACATGCTATTGCCCTGAAGATACGTGCCTACCAGAAGTAGGGTAGGGATACAAACTTAGTTCTTAGCAGTCTGTCATTATGGAGACTTCCCTACCTAGAAGGATACCGCCTTTTCCTTTCTCTTTCTTCTCTGATATCTTAAGTCCACTTAGAGCTATTTAAGCTAAAGAAGCTGAGTGATTTGTGTGAGGGAGAAGGATTTCATCATGTACAAGGATTATTAATAGACCTACTTAAAAAAATAATACCTAGTTTGAGGAAGGGTTTTGAAAAATAGGCAGATTAGTTCTGTAACCAGTATTATACTATATGTTATCTAACTAGAATATAAATAAAATAATAAAAATTAGAAATTTGGAGAAAAAAAGAAATCATCTTTTATACCAAGACTACAAAAAAAAAAAAAAGGGAATCCAGGGTTGGTTTCATATCATATTTGAAATCAATGTAATTAACCATTATTAACAAAAGAAAAAAGAAAAAAGAAATAATCATCTCAATAGACACAGAAAGGCATTTGGCAAAATCCAACATCTATTCTTAATATAAAACAGCAACTAGGAATACAAGGGAATTTTTCCCACTGGTAAAAAGCATCTATAAAAACCTACAGCTAATGTCGTACTTGATGGAAAAAACTAAGCACTTTCTCTGTAAGATCAGAAGCAAATCAGAGACTTGTATTCAATATTGTGCCAGATATCTAGACAATGAAATTAGGCAAAAAAAAAAAGAAGTAATCAAGATTGGAAAGGAAGAAATAACTGTCTTTATGAAGATGGCATAATACCAGTGCAGAAAATCCAGTGGAATCTACAAAAAAGCTACTACTAATTGGTTTTCAAAGCTTCAGGATACAAGGTCAATATACAAAATCCAATTGTATTTCTCCATACTATCTGCAAACAACCAGAAAATGCACTTATAATTGTATAAAAAATATGCAAGAATTGGGGGGTAAATCTGATAGCAGTTATGAAACACCTGTTAAAGACTATAATATATAATCTTTATAAAGACTGCAATATATTGCTATAAGAAATTAACACCTAAAATACGTGGAGAAATACACCTTGTTCATGACTCGGAAGACTCTTTGTGGTTAAGATATCAATTCTCACCAAATTCAGCAGGCTTTTTTTTTTATAAGCTGATCAGCTGATTCTGAAATTCATATGAAAATGTAAAAGAAATGTAAAATAGCCAAAATATCTTTTAAGAAGAACAAAGTTGGTGAGCTAATGTTGTCTGATTTCAAGAATTATAACAAAGCCAGGGGCACCCAGGTGGCTTGGTCAGTTAAGTGTCTGACTGCAGCTCAGGTTATGATCTCACACTTCATGAGTTCGAGCCCCATATGGGGCTCTCTGCTGTCAGTGCAGAGTCCACTTCAGATCCTTTGTCTCCCTCATCTGCCCCTCCCACATTTGCACCCACACATTCTCTCCCTCTCCCTCAAAAATAAACATTTAAAAAAAAAAAAGAAAACAGATGAACATAGGGAAAGGGAAGGAAAAGTAAGATAAAAGCAGAGAGGGAGGCAAACTACAAGAGACTCTTAAATACAGAGAACAAACAGTTGCTGGAGGAGAAGTGAGTCGGGGGATGGGCTAAATGAGTGATGGGCATTAACGAGGGGCACTTGCTGGGATGGGGACCCATGTAAGTGATGAATCACTGGGTTCTACTCCTGAAACCAGTACTACACAGTATGTTAACTAACTTGAATTTAAATAAATAAATTTTTTTAAAACACTCATATCCAGAATACATGAAGAACTCCCAAAGCCCAGTGATAAGAAAACAATTTTTTTAAATAGGCAAAGGTTTGAACAGACTCCTTATGAAAGAAGATATATAGATAGTAAATAAACATATGAAAATAATGTTCGCTATCATTTGTAATTAGGGAAATCTGAATAAAAACCATAATGGGACACCACTATATATCTGTCAGAAGGGCCAACCCTATTAAAAGACTGACCATCCTAGTGTTGGCAAGGATATGGAGGAAACGGAACTCCCCTGAAAGGAAAGGAAGCATATTGCTATAAAAAGACTTGTACACAAATGTTCGTGGTAGCTTTATCATAGTCGAAAATGCAACCTACGCTCTGCTGGGACAGAAAGCAAATCTGGTTGCTTAATGGGGAAAGGGTAGGCAGAATGAGTGGCCAGTATTTCAAAGGGGCCAAGGAAACTCTTGGAAGTGATGGATAATGTATTCACAACTCTGACCGGGAGGATGGTTTCCCAGGTATGTGTATGTATTTTAAAACTTACCAAGAATAGTCTTTAAGGTATGCACAGCTTAATGTATATCAACTATAGCTCAATATAGCTGCTAAAAAATAAAATGTGAAGCATGATTCCATTTGGGCTCTTTTTTAAAAAGAAGTCATATGCATATAGTCAAGGGATTTTGAAGGGTATGCAGAACACAAAACGTTATAGGAATTTTCACCAAGTTGGTTGTCTTAGAAGTGAAATTTTATTTTCCTTCCTCCCTCCCTCCCTTCCTCCCTCCCTTCCTTCCTTCCTTCCTTCCTTCCTTTCCTTGCCAGTGTTATTGGATTTTTAACAGTGATGTATTGATTTTATAACTAAAGTAACTTCATGTGAGGAGAAAATGTAACAATGATGTGTGTCACTCTAATGGAAACACCATTTTTAAGAAACTTTTTATTGTGAGCTATAACATGCATATGGAAAAGTATATAAAGTATAAGTCTGTAGTGTAATGCACATGTATAGGCACTTTTCAAAGTCACCCTCTATTACGTGATTGATTCTATGGAATCCCAGGAATCCCAGCTGGAGTGAGAGCCCTCATCCTCAGTGAATCATTCATTTACCAGTGAATGATTGGAGAATCTCTTGGAGGAGATGTGAAGTAGCTATGAAAGAGAGGGAGGTAGAGAGGAGCATCCTATCACTAAATAAAAAAGCTATACGCCAATAATAAAATGTTTACTCTTTTGAGGCCCAGACCATGCATGAGTGTGGAGAAGGTGAGGCTTTGGGGAATATATGGAAACCTTCGTATAGAATATAGAACAATAAAGTGCAGGTAAGAGAGCAGTGTATGACACGGGGGCGGGGGGAAATGGTCATATACCTTGTTGAGATTTTAACGGAAGCTATAGAGCTTCCCTTGTAAAATTCACATATACACATACATACTAAATATTACACGCAATTACATACAATCACAAAGCCCATAACGTTAACAGACCTTGTGTTGCAAAATACCTCTGGAAAAAGGAATGCAAGAATTTCTGCTTCTCAGAGCATTGAGCAATCTACAGATAGTTGGGTAGAAAACCCTGGCACTAAGGTTTGAATGCAAAGTAGAGCACTGAAAAGTCAGATTAGGGCGGTAAGCTACCAGACAAGGATCCCCGGGCCACCATGTGACTCGTACAACACACACCCTCTGCAACTGGCACTCTGAGATCACAGGACCCAAACTGGTCATTCCAGTTGCAACAACATAGGCTGAATTTTCCACTGCCATATGCCCCAGGCCCAGTTGTTGATGGAGGGGGACTCCTGTCTATCAAGACCTTCACAAATATTCCCCATTGCAGTTCTCTGTGGGACTAATATGATCGGTCTTAAAATGATGGAGCTGGACTCTGACTGGGGTGTAGAGTGGAATGATATGCAAAATCATTTTAAAGAGAGGCTTAATTTGGATCTTCCACAAGCCCATTGGAAGAAAGGACTGGGATTGCTACATAGAGCCCAAGCTGAGATCACTAAGCAACACAATCCCCCCATGGGCGAGTGTGGGTGGCGGGCAGCAGGAGTCACCCATGTGAAACTGAGGCATTCAGAGTTGGCTTCAAGTGGACACCAGTGACATAAGTGCAATGGTTTCCTTTTTTAAGTTGATTTGTTTTGAGAGAGAGAGAGCGAGCACATCAGCAGGGGAGAAGCAGCGAGAGAGGGAGAGACAGAGAATCCCAAGCAAGCTCTTCACAGTCAGTGCAGAGCCCAAAGCAGGGCTCAAACACACAAACCTCAAGATCATGACCTGAGCCAAAATCAGAAGCCGAAAGCCTATCTGACTGAGACACCCAGCAGCCCCAGTGCAATGCTTTATAAGCCACAGTGCCCCTTAGAAATGAAACTGAAAGGCAAATTCCTAAGGATGGACAAGATTTGCTCTTGGGAAACAATGTCCACACTGACTCATACCCACACAGGAGCCCACGCCTCAAGCACTTTCCTGTGTTTAAAGACCAAAGAAAGGTGGGTGGGGGCAGAACTTCTACCTGGTATGTCAATTCCACTCGAAAGTGAAAGTGAGACGACAGGACTCTCGAAAGGGAAAATCTTCAGGAGGACTCCAACTTAGGAAGCCGGATTCAAAGGTCAGGGAGGTAAGCCACCAGACACAGAAGCCCAGACACCCTGTGACTGGTATAACACACACTCTCTGATTGCAGTCAGCACTCTGAGATCACTGACAGGACCCACGCTGGTCATTCTAGTTGCAACAGTGTAGGATAAATTCTCTGCTGTCTGCGCTTCTTTGGAAAATCTGGGACCTGGCAGTTGAGACCCAACTGGAACCCAGTTGCAAGGCTCCCCATCACCTCCACCTCCCCAACTCCCCCTCCCCCACGCCCACTCCAGCCACTGCACCAGTAGCAACTTTCCCTTTCAGTCTTAACGGCCCTTGTCCATTTCCCTAGCACCATGTTCCCCCTTGCTACAGAGGTTTCATATACGCTGTTCCTCTCTTTACCTACTTAATTCCTCATTTTTCAGATATCAGCTATCACTTGCCCCAAGAAAACCCTCTGTGACTTCACGTATCACCCCAGACTCTGCAGTCCCTGTTAACCTCTATTTTGTAACATCACATATTTCCATGGCTGTCTCCCTCTCTGAAGTTCCATGAGCTAGTTCTCAAAATAGAAACCTCAGGAATATAGTTTTCAAATTTTTATTTTGAAAAAGACTTTAAGATGGCAAAAACAACACAGTTCCCAATATACCTTGCACATAGCTTTCACTAATGTTAACATCTCCCATAATCCTAGTGCGATGATCAAAGCCAAGTCATCTACACTGGTGAATCCTGTTTCTCAGCCTTTTTCTAACCCAGCACCCAATTCAAGAGGCCACAATTTCTTTATTCTCTGCCAGGCTGAGACTGTTCCTCCATATTTCCTTATTGTTCATGGCCCTGCACTTTTGAAGAATACTGGCCATTTATTTTGTAGTGTCTCTCAATTTGGGTTTGTCTGATCTTTCCTCATTATCGAAATTATCCATTTTTTGACAATCCATTTTTACCACAGAAGTCTCATTGTGCCTTATCAGTGCATCATACTGGGAAGTGCACAATGTCAATGTCTTATTACTACTGATGTTAACTTAGTGATGTACACTTGGTTAAGGTGGTGCCTGCCAGTTTCCCCACTATAAAGTGACTCTTTTCCCCTTTGCAATTGCAATCGTTTAAGGAAATATCTTGAAGCCATGCAAAATCCTGGTTTTTAAAAATTTTTTAATGTTTATTTTTGAGAGAGAGAGAGACAGAGCATGAGCAGGGGAGGGACAGAGAGAAGAGAGACACAGAATCTGAAGCAGGCTCCAGGCTCCGAGCTGTCCACACAGAGTCCAACACGGGGCTCGAACTCACGAACTGTGCAATCATGACCTGAGCCCAAGTCAGACGCTTAACTGACTGAGCCACCCAGGCGCCCCAGCAGACCCTTTGGTCTTTAGCTTTACAGCAGCCCAACAAAATACTGTCGCTTTAGTTAGTAATCCTTCTTACCTCCTTCAATGTGGTGGCATTCTTCATTTGAAATACAATTCATTTGTTATTTGTATTCCATTCTGAACTCCCCTCACTCGTGGTTGATTTTCATCATGCTTTGGGTATGAGGAACATTATTATGGTTCCAAAAGCCATAGTTACACGAAAAGAGATCTCAGAACTGTCCCCCCCACCCCCTTCATCCTTCACACCCTGCTATTGTTTCCTCTTCGTGCCACAATATTCCTACCTACCCTCTGTAAATAACTAATCTCTTTAGTTCCTGGCTTATCTTTCCTTATTTTCTACAAATGAGCCAAGACATTTGTATTTATTTACACGCACCTCTTCTTTCTTCCATGAAAAGTAGCACATTACACTTCTTTGCACTTTGCCCTTGCACGTAACAATGTATCCTGGAAATAACTCAACATGGATTCAGAGATCTTCCTCCTCCTTTTTCATAGCCAAATAGTACTCAGCGTGGACATGCTACGTGCAGTCACTTTCTCATCGACATTTACATTTCTAATATTTGCAATCAAAATGCTGCAATGAATAGTCTCGTGCAAGTTTATTTTTGTATTGTTGGAAGTGCAGCTTCAGAGAAAATTCCCAGCACTGAAATGCAGGGTCAAAGAGCAAGCACCTTTGTGTGTTTTTTTTTTAAGTTTATTCATTGATTTTTGAGAGAACCGGCGGAGAAGGGGCAGAGAGGGGACGGAGGATCTGAAGCGGGCTCTCTGCTGACTACAGAGAGCCTGATGAGGGGCTTGAACTCAGGAACCACGAGATCATTACCTGAGCCGATGTCAGATGCTTCACCCACTGAGCCATCCAGGTGCCCCAAGAGTGAGCACTTTTGAGGTTTTTTAGGTTCTGACAAATTCCCCACCAAGGATGGGGAATTTCACTCCCACCAACTGTGCAGAAGCACCTGTTGCCCCATAGCCTTCCCAGAAGTGTGGTTTGTACTTCTGTTTTCATCAGCCTGAGAGGTGATATTTTCTCACCATGGGTTAGGTTTGTACATTTTTCATGTTTAAGGGCCGTTTTTACATCTTAATGTGTGTGTGAGAGTTTATTTACGAACTTTCTCAATTTTTCTATCAGGTTTTTAGTCCCTTGAATGTTTCATTCTTTATATAGCAGAAATATTAGACCTTTGTCTATATGTGCTATAAATATTTACTTCCAATCTTTTGACTTTATGGTATTTCTTGCTGAGGGACTTTTCTATGTGTATGTAGTCACATGTATCCATCTTTTATCATCTCTATAATATGCTTTGATTTCCTTTAGTATATGTGTGGTCTCACTTTCGGACACTTAGACATTGGGTCTATTTGGAGTTTACTTTGCATACAGCGTAAGTTTACTTTGCATTCAACTTTTCCCAAATGGCTTTCAGTTGGCTCAGCACCATTTGTTAAAAAGTCTCTTTTGCCTATGATTTGAGGCTTCTCCCCCCTCCTGAGACCTGGGGGAGCATTTGACCCAAGATCCTGGCATGAGATGGAAACATTAACCAAGACAATGAGATTCCATTCTTGGGTCTAAACGAAAGAGCAACTGTCAGAAAAAGCCCCAAAAGGCCAACAGGGGACAAGGCTGGAGCTGAGCGACAGGAAAGAAAGCAAACCAAGGAAAGTCGGACGGTGCTGAGGTGGAATGAAGCAGAGATACCAAGCAGCTCATGAGGCAGAAACAGAAGAGATGGTCCCTGGGATCTCCTCGGCTCCGCGACAAGCCTCTCTGGCAGAAACAGCTCAGCGCAGACAAGCTCCTAAATCCTGACGTGCTCCATGGACAAATACACAGCCACGACAAAGGAGGAATTGTCAGCAAGTTAAAAAGGTTTATTGTCATTCCGGGCTCCAAATGAGCCCAGAAGCTGGGGGTGATCCGTGGGTTAGTAAGTTGTTGTGGAGGACAGGATGATGGACAAATCCAGGCACCCGATGTAAGTCCACCCTTCTTCATGGAATCCTTGCTCCACAGAGCAGCTGCTGGTGGGTTCTAGCTCTTTCAGTGTTTGCCCCAGCCACCCTGACAGCGTTCCCAGGCTGAGACCTCATGATATCCGCAGCTCACAGCTTGGAGAGGCTGCGTCCTCCTCCCTGAGGGCTAGAAGAGCCTACTCCGTGGGTCAGACACCTAGGTTTGGCCGTATGGAGGGAGGGACAGTACAGGAGGAGCGGTCCCACGACCAGAAGGACAGGGAATGCAGGTTCGTATGTCAGAGGTCGCAAAGTGGCCATCCAGGGCCGTATTTCCCCACTGACAAGTCTGTTAGGCCCTTTTGGCCTGCACAGTGTTTTCATCAGTTGCCAATATTTAAAAACTGTAAGATTTCATAGAAAAGTCTGGATTTCTGGGCTTTGCCGGGGGGGGGGGAATGAGAATATTTGGCAATACTGAGGCCACAACATTCTCCTATGACACCAAGTGGCCATAGCTTCACACCAGATGCCCCTAAGGGCTGAATGCATCCTTTCTAACTCATCCCAGGCCCCGTCATCTCTGATAATATCCAGCTCAAGACTGGACATCAGCTGCCTTATAACAATGGATATATGCTGCCATAAAAAGGGGAAAAAAGATGACACACCTGGAAGCAATATGTTCCTGGTGGCCCTGGTCGCTTGTGCTCAGCTCTGTAGGCACCTGAGTTTGTAAACTATCTTAGACACATGAGAGCATTCTTAAATCCCTCTCCCAGAACAGCCCTCCACCATATGCCCTGCCTCTCCAGGATATGCTATGTCTCACTGTTCAGTGAACGAATCTAGAAAAGAATACTGAATTAATCGTAGGAGTTAACGGAGGAACAGCCCAAGATGAGCTACTGCAGCCCCTTTGTTGTAAGAGGGGACTGGAATGAAACAACTGTTAATACTCTCATTCTGCTTTGGAGTCACTGACCAAAAAAAAAAAAAAAATTTTTTTTTTTTTTTTTAAAGAAGATCATGAAGATATTTCAGGAAACCAAGATTGGGTCAGTCTGAGCTTGAGGTTACAAAATATATTGGTCCTATTCCTTGACTGTTTAGAAACTGAGTTAAGCTCTGAGAAAGCCATTGGGTTGAGGAGGAAAATGAAGCAGCAGGTACAGCAGGTGTCTCGGGCTATCAAGAACTGCCCAGCTCCTCCCTAGGTTGGCGCTGCCTAGCCATGTCTAAAATGTCAGCGGAATAAAATGATTTTCAGCAAGGGTAGTGCATCATTGCAGAAATGGGCCTGAAGGGGGACAGAGAGTCAGGACTGGACCTTGGCAAAGGCAAGACAGAAGAAGGGGGCTCTCTTCCTGGTCCCCCTTCATTCTGCTGTGTGGCTGGCGCCACCTTATTTGCCCTTCAGCGAGGCAGAGATCTTGACACAGCCCAGACGCTCCCCGAAGCTGCTGAGGACCGTCTTGATGCGGTAGTTGCCGGAGCTGAGCCAGCTGGGCACCTCCAGCTCGGGCAGGGTGAAATCAGTCTCAGGCAGTGAGTAGACGCCCTGCATGAGAACCGGTGGATCACAGGTCAGGGGGAGCCTCCTGATGCAGCCACGAAATGCCCCTCCTCCCACTGTCGTGGCAACCACGCGAGATTTGAGATTGCATAGCACTAAGGACCATAGAGGGGTACAGCTAAAGGGCAGTGGGGACACACTGCCCCTCAAGTCTCCCAGTTCACAGACAGATAAACCAAGGCTCCTACAAGATAAGCGATGCGGGATAGATCACCCCCCACTTAGACATCTAGGTCTGCAGGAGGAGAATGCAAGAACCCTTCTCTCCAGACCCCACATCTTTACTCCAGCCACAGAAATGACGCACTCCCCCCCGGAGTACTTACCGCTTTGAAGGGACAGTGGCAGGGAAGTCCATAGGTGCGCAGGGGCTCTGGGCAGGGCTCCCCAGGGGGAGTAAAAGTGTCAATTATTTGGCAGAAGTCTTCATAGGTACAGCTGCCAATTTGTTCCACACACGGGATTTTGGCCCAGAAGCCAGTAACTTCTTTTTCCAAAGTCAATTCCACCTGGTGAGAAACAGTTGGAAAAAGTGTAAATTCCAAGGCAAGCATACCAGCTCCTCTACACCTTTAAAAAAAAGGTCAGTATTTTATTTTAATCACAGAATTTCTAGTTGGATGGGGTCTTGGAGATGTTCGGATTCAGAAATGACAACATTGTGGCACATGTCCCATTCTTACCTTTTCCTGTGCCTTAAAGGTTTATTTATTTTTGAGAGAAAGCATGAGCAGGGGAGGGGCAGAGAGAGGCTACCAGTGCAGAGCCCAACACGGGGCTCCAACTCACCAACCGTGAGATCATGACCTGGGCTGAAATCAAAAGTCAGACACTTAACCAACAGAGCCACCCAAGCGCCCCAATTGCTGTGATTTTTTCCCCCTTCACTGAACCACGGTCTTAGATTTCTTCAGATAGTCATTTCCATTGGTTAAAGCTAACACTTGAGTTGAAATGCACTTGTCCTCAAATTGCTAACTGGCTAATTGGCATTGCTTCCTAGACCTCCCTTCTCGGCCCAATCTTGGCTTCACAACCTTTCTCTGTGTAAACCTTCAGGCAGCTACTGCCGGCAGCTTGGAGTTGGCCATTCTTGGATCAAACCTTCTCTGTATAAAAGACAGAATTTGAAACAGGAATTTATAGGGAGATCACTGTGGGATCGATGTAAGGAAGATTTTCTTAACAATCATAGCCAGGTCACAACAGACAGAACTACCGCAAGAAGTGGCGGGCTTCCGGGACCCAGATGGGGAAGCCCCTGAAGGACCCCTGCACCCAGGGAGAAGCTGGATGAGAAGATCTGTGATGCGCTTCACACCTCCATGCCGTCATGACCCTACTCATGTTCTAGAGGTTGCGGCTGACCCAGAAGTGGCCGGAGCTCAAGGCAGACAATGCCAGCTGTGCGTGGCACATGTTAACATTCACTAAGTGAGCAGTCTCTCTGGACCATGTTCATGCCCCACCAAATGTATCCAGGGAAAACAGGAAAGGGCAGGAGGAAGTTAGCTCATTCGAGCATCTGATTCCTTATGGATGTCGTGGCAGGAAATGACAACGTTAGGATCCCTTTCAGCTCTGACATTCTAGCATTTCATGTTTCCCAGCCTCCAGGCTCACTTGATTTAGGGCTTTTGTTTCTTAGAGACAAACCCTGGTGGGCACTTATTCCCCCAGAGCCTGCTGGGCTTAGAAGGCTGACTCCCCAGGCTGTTAGCCATCCAACTGCCAGATGTCAGGACCCAGGCCCAGGACAAAGGGAGATGTCAGTGTAGCCTGTATTGTAATCCCAAGTGGACCAACTCAAACCACTTCCCCCGCTGACCTCAGCCCACTCGTTACCCTGTATGGTCCCCTCCCGGCCTTTTCTGCTCTCCTGCCAAGGCTGCCCCAACCCCTTTGCACAGGAAGAGTGGTTGGGAAGCTACTCCAGCCTCGTCCTAGAATTGTGCCCTGGTGGGAAGCTACTTCTCTCAGTTTCCTCCTTTCCCTGACCTGCAAAAGCAGGATATTTTAGAGCGCCTAGCTTTCTCACACAACCCCACGGAGTGAGACAGAGGCTGTAAATCACTTAGCATGGTGCCTGAAATCCAAACGTTAACTTCTGTGGGACAGCCTGTCCCACCTTCTCTCTTAGCCAGTACCGTCTCCCCAGCCCTTGCTTCACTGATACCTCAATGAAAATGGTTGAGCCGGCTGTGCCCTGAACAAGATGAGGGGACCAGCGGGGGCCAAGTCCTGCCTGGGGTCTTCCCACCAGGCCAGAAGGAGCTGTATCTGCCAGAAGGAGCCGTGCGTCCCGCCCCCCACCCCCTCCCAGGACAAGCACAGCACAGGAGCTACTCCGTGGGAATGCACAGAACAGAAGGCAACAGGAGCCTGGAGGCAGCAGCCAGGCCTACCATTTGGGGACTGCAAGCCCTGGCTCACTTCCCAGTCCCTGTTCCCAGCCTACTTGCCCCCAAGGCTCAGGAAAGCGAGTACTGTGGGCGATAAGTTCGGTCATCTCTCCAGCCCAAGACTCCCTTGGCAGGTAGATAGCTCAAGCTGAATAAACTTCTGTGTCATGGGACCTGCCCTGACAACAAGATAGACAGAGGCACTGATAGGTAAGCGAGGCGGGATCCCCACTCCTGCCAGATGGCAGTCCCTTCCCCATCAGGCCTCCAGTCCTCCAACCCGACAATGGAATAGTTGGATCTCATGATCTTAAAGAGACCTATCAATTCTGACATCCTAAGTGTAAAAATTTCTTACAGGTCAAAAAGAAATGGTTTCTTTTGG
Organism: Crocuta crocuta; assembly: GCF_008692635.1. Taxonomy (NCBI): domain Eukaryota; kingdom Metazoa; phylum Chordata; class Mammalia; order Carnivora; family Hyaenidae; genus Crocuta; species Crocuta crocuta. Next base: position 2,462,162 of record NW_027530642.1, read on the forward strand.
CTTCCACCACAGGGATAGACACACAAAGGCTCTAGATCTAGACACTCTGATAGCAACTGAAGGGGAGCCATTTGATGTGTTGGGAAGAGGGTGGTTATAAGGCCTCAGGCAGGGGCACTGCAGGTACATGACCTTAGTGGGGGGAGGGGGAGAGGCCAAACGGTCAGGCCTGAAAGCCATATGTCTGAAAGCCCAAAATAAGCACCTATGCCAAATGAAGCAGCAATTTCTGATTCCTGAGGACAGGAAAACTAGGGTCCGGTCTGGAACTTTAGGGAGGGCCTAGAGAAGGGAGTTAGAAACAATGCCAAACCAAGTGGAGCAAGTTAAAAGAGGAAAAGGGAGCTCCTGGGATAGGTCCCGTCTTGCCCATGGCTCATGGAATCCGGGGCATCCAGCATCTAACCACTGCAGCAGAGGCTACGTCCATCCAGGCCCAAGATGGGACTCTGGATTAAAACAAACCCACGTCAGCAAGATCAGAGGACGAGAACGAATTGGCTCTCCTTCTAGCAGGCTGTGTGGGCCTGGACCACTCACCCTCCTCTTCAGGCCTCAGTATCAAGGGGTGGAAGTCATTGATCTCAAGAGGCCTCCAGGTTCATAAGGGTCTAGAGTCTGAGCAACTCTCCCAAGGGGGTCTCTGCCAGGCAAGGAAAGTTCTGGAGCACTCTCCTGCAAGCACACCAAGCACTAAGTCCACCTCCTTGCCAGAAAGAGTTCAGGGGCAGGGAACACAAAAAAAATACACCAGCCTTGAATGTGCTAATAATCACATGACCAGGAGTTGGGGGTGGGGGGAGGCAAGTCACACCTTCTAAGAGTCTCCCGTTCCCTTATCTGGAAGATGAGGCTAATCATCTTTTCTCCTACATAAGTGTTCAGAGGCTTTCATTTAATCACTAATAAGCACATACCCTGAAAAGTAAAGGAACTGAACCAAAAATATATGTGTAAGAGAAATGTAGGGGGAGGGAAGGGGCTAAGAGAATCTGAGCACAGTGTTTACAAAGTGCAATGGCCCAAAATTTATGAGAGGTAAGGAAGGGGAGGTCCATCTCAATGGTCTTTGAAGAACCCAGGAAAAGCAGGCTGGGGACAGAAGGAGTTCACCGGCTTTTTCTTTCCAAGTCAGTTGCACAGCATCATGGGAAAGCCAGCATTCTGTATGACAGTGAGAGGAGGGTGCGAGGAGAGCAAGCATTGTGGCACCTGCCGGAGAGCCTTACACTCCAGATGCAGCAGAAGAAGCATGGAAATGGCATTTGTGTGACCCTTATAGATGATCACTTGATAAATAGCTAAAGAAAATGCAATGATCTGGGTACCTGGGTGGCTCGGTCAGTTAAGCATCTGACCTGTTCAGGTCATGATCTCATGGCTTATGAGTTCAAGCCCTGCATCAGGCTGTGTGCTAACAGCTCAGAGTCTGAAGCCTGCTTTGGTTTCTCTGTGTCCCTCTCTCTCTGTCCCTCCCCCACTCATGCTTTCTCTCTCTCTCTCTCTCTCTGTCACTCACAAATAAATTAAACATGAGAGAAAGTTGAAAAAGAAAACGGAAATGCAACGATCTAGCCTGGAGAAGACTTGGGAGGAGGTGCAGGGGAAGACAGGGCCCAAGAGCTATCCACACATCCAGGGCTTCTGTCTGGGTCAAAGGGGCCACAGGAAAAGATCGACACTAATTGAACTATTAATAAGAGTTAACATGTATTGAGCAGGTATTATGCAAAGCACTCTCTATGTTATTAACACAGTAAATGTCCATGTGAGAAGTAAGTGAGATGATTCATTTCCAGAAGCACCAAATAAAAGCTGTGTTGTCTAATTAACAATAGGTTTACAACCAACTGGAAAATGTATGAACCTCTCCCCTGCCACGGTGGAATCCCAAACCCTTAGGCACTTCCAGGTTGTTCCCTTCTCCATTTAGCGGGCTTTGCAATGAGCATACACCAAAAAACTGATGTCTGTGTCACCTCAAAGAATGTACATTTGTTCCAATCAGACTACTTTTTGGCCTGACGTGGGCATAGGCCACTTCCGGGTAAGGCTGTAACCTCTGTAGCGCTCAGCCAATGGGGAATCAGGGGAGGGACTTGCAAGCTAGGAGATAAATTGTCTGCTGTAACCATCTCGAGTGTGCCTCTCCATCAGACACCCACTCTTGCAAGAACGTTGATTAAAGCCTCGCTTCACTGTGCGCTGAGTCTCTGTGTCCCCCCTTTGTCGGGGGCAGTGGGCTGATTTCTCACAGTCCATAAGCAACCTCTGAGGTAGCTGTGATTCAGCCCGGGCTAAGGGCGGCTATAGGGACAGATTCCAAATCAGAAACCTTTTATTCTTTCTTAATTGTTTAAATATTTTTTAGAAAGAGAGCATGAACGAGAGAGAGAGTCAGAAGGGGAGGGATGGGGGGGAGAGAGAGAGAGAGAGAGAGAGAGAGAGAATCTCAAGAAGGCTCCACCCTCAGTGCAGAGCCTAAAGCGGGTCTTGATGCCACAACTGTGAGATCATGACCTGAGCCGAAATCAAGAGTTGGATACTCAACTGACAGCCACGCTGGAACCCACAGAAACCTTTAAAAAAAATTTTTTAAGGTTTATTTATTTTTGAGAGACAGAGACAGAGTGCAAGCGAGAGAGGGGAAGAAAGAGAGGAGACATATAATCTGAAGCAGGCTCGAGGCTCTGAGCTGTTAGCACAGAGCCCGACGCAGACCTCAACTCATGGACCACGAAATCATGACCTGAGCCGAAGTCGGACGCCCAACCAACTGAGCCACCCAGGCACCCCAGAAACCTTTTAAACAATCAAAACAAAACTGGTGCTAGAATAGATCTGCAAAAGGACAACCCGAAGGGCATATCAGAATATGGTATAAAGACACCAATTCAAAATAGTGAGAAGGACTACAATGTATGGTATATAAAAAGCCTTCATTGAGGACATCCAGACGGCCAACAGACACATGAAACGATGCTCAGCATCCCTCCTCATCAGGGAAATACAAATCAAAACCACACTGAGATACCACCTCACGCCAGTCAGAGTGGCTAAAATGAGCAAATCAGAGAACTCTAGATGCTGGCGAGGATGTGGAGAAACGGGCACCCTCCTACACTGTTGGTGGGAATGTAAACTGGTACAGCCCATCCGGAAAACAGTGTGGAGGTTCCTCAGGAAACTAACAATAGAACTCCCCTATGACCCAGCAATAGCACTGCTAGGAATTTACCCAAGGGATACAGAAATGCTGATGCATAGGAGCACATGTACCCCAATGTTCATAGCAGCACTCTCCACAATAGCTAAAACATGGAAAGAGCCTAAGTGTCCATCAACAGATGAATGGATCAAGAAGATGTGGTTTATCTATACCATGGAATACTACATGGCAATGAGAAACAATGAAATCTGGCCATGTGTAGCCACATGGATGGACCTTGAGGGTGTTATGCTGAGCGAAATAAGTCAGGCAGAGAAGGACAAATATCCTATGTTTTCACGTATAGGAGGATTAGGAGGAACTTAACAGAGGACCAAGGGGGAGAAGAAGGGGGAAAATGGTGGGGGAAAGGGAGAGAGGCAAACCATGAGAGACTCTTGAATGCTGATAAAAACTGAGGACTGATGGATGTGAAAGGGAGGGAGGGATGGGCATGGAGGAGGGCACTTGTGGGGATGAGCACTGGGTGTTATGTGGAAACTAATTTGGCAATAAACTATTTGTAAAAAAATAAAATAAAATACATTCTGGAAGAAGAAAAAAAAGCCTTCATTGTCTGTAAAAGAAAAAAGCATGTAAATTTTTAAAAAAAGCATGTAAATAGCCACCTCCCAAAATAGGCAACAGACATGAACAAACTGGCTCTTCCCAAAGTAAATACAAAAGGCAAAAAAACTTATAAAAAGACATTTAACCTCATTAGCAATGACATAAAATACTGGAAACCATTTTCAGAAAATGCTCAGTATTGGGGAGCCTGGGTGGCTTAGTCAGTTAAGCGTTCGACTTTCGCTTAGGTCATGATCTCGCGGTTCGTGGGTTTGAGCCCCGCGTCGGGCTCTGTGCTGAATGCCAGTTCAGAGCCTGGAGCCTGTTTCAGTCTATGAACCCTTCTCTCTCTGACCCTCCCCTGTTCACGCTGTCTCTCTCTCTCTCTCCTAGAAATAAATACAACATTTAAAAAAAAAAAAAAGAAGAAGAAAAGAAAATGCTCAGTATCACAAATGTGTGGAAAAAAGCAAATCTGTTGCTGGTTAGGGGATACATGGGCTCAAACATCTGGAGGCAATCGGACAATAAGGTGTTTATAACAGCCAAAAAATAAACAAAAGCCAGACAAACAAACAAAAACCTACCCTGGAAACAAACTAAATGTCTGACAATAGATTTGTTAAAGATATCAGGATAGATCTACAAAGAATATTTCAGCCAAAAAAAAAAAAAAAATTAGGTAGATTGATGCCAAATACCTTACAAAGAGGTATAGAGGGGCGCCAGGGTGGCTCAGTCGGTTAAGCGTCCAACTTCATCTCAGGTCATGATCTTGCGGCTCGTGGGTTCAAGCCCCACATCAGGCTCTGTGCTGACAGCTCTCAGCCTGGTGCCTGCTTCATATTCTGTAAGTCCCTCTCTCCCCCTCCCTCGCTCAAGCTCTTTCCCTCTTTCTCTCAAAAATAAACATTAAAAGAAAATTTTTTAAAAAAGAAGGTATAGAACATACAGTATGATGCCCCCCAAAAAGCAAGTTTAATAGCACATGCTAAAAACCCCATTAGTGTGGGAAGGCTGGGTGGCTCAGTTGGTTAAACATCCCTCTCTTGGTTTTGGCTCAGGTCATGATCTCACGGTTTGCAGGTTGGAGCCCCACATCGGCCTCTGCACTGACAGTGCGGGGTCTGCTTGGAATTCTCTCTCTCTCTGCCCCTCCCCTGCTCACACACTCTTTCTGTCTCTCTCTCAAAATAAATAAACATTGGGGGGAAAAAAGCATTAGTGGAAATGTACATATATTTACCCCTGTAGAAAACATTCGACAATACATAGATAGTTAATAATGACTCTCATGAGGAGTTAGATTGCAGAAGGACATTCACAAGGAGCATGGCTTATTCATACATGCCCACTCAAAATATGTGTGTGGGGACAGTTCCCAAGCCTAGTGTACCAAATGTTGAAAGTGCTTATCCCTTATCACTGGGTAGTGAGATTTCAGGTGAGTTAATTTTACCCCTTTTGACCATGTATATTTTCTTTCTTTTTTTTTTTTTTACTGAAAAACAATAGCTCAATTTATTTATTTATTTATTTTTTTACAAATAGTTTATTGTCAAGTTGGTTTCCATATAACACCCAGTGCTCATCCCCACAAGTGCCCTCCTCCATGCCCATCTCCCCCCTCCCCCCCACACCCATGAATCCTCATGTGTATTTTCTAAAGTGACTACACATTACTTACTAACGGATGTGCCTGCTTGTCCAAAACACAATCGCCCAACTGGAGCTATCAGGCAGTCTATGAATCTACACATCCTTTGTGGCTCTGGGATCCCAGGACTGGACAATTACTTACCGTTGCCTGAGCATTCCTCCCTCAGGTCCCCCGCCAGCTGGCCCGTGGCACTTTCCTTCCAGCACCTCCCCGACCCCACCGCCCACCCCCAGACTCACCTTCTGAGGACTAAGGAGGGGGACTTTGGTCCAGGCCTCAGCGCTGACAGTCAAGTTCCCAGGAAAGGCAATGGGGTCAGGTTTCAGAGTCAGGGTTTTGATCACGACAGGGTCCTTGCCCTCATCACAGTTATCCCAGGAAAAGCTGCTGAGCTGGGAGGGCCAGAGACAATCAGGCAGAAAGAAAAGAAAGGTTGGCAAAAGGAATTTTCATAGGTCGGAAACAACAGAACAGGCTACGGATGGTGTGATGTTGGGCAAGAGACCTGGCCTCCCTGAGCTTTATCTGCATGCAACTCCATGTCGGTAAGCCCCAGACAACATTTGTACCCATTTCCTAGGCAGGACTATCCTAAAAGACTCGAAAGACATCATCTCCCAAAAGTGTGCTGTAAAGTATAAAGCATGATATACCAGACCTTGAGCTTCAAAACCAGTGACTAACTACATCACCTTGGGTAGGTACCTTCTTGATCTCCCATGCTCCCCGCCCCCCACCTGTCTCCAGCCAGTCTTGGCATCTCTTTAGAGGGAAGCCCCCAGAGGATTCACCTTTGCAGCCCCCAGCACCTTACTCAGGTCACACCTGTGCTCAATTCACGGCCAGGACCAGGCCAGGAACAATAGGAAACGTAACAGTGGGAAAACCCACCTTCAAGGGGTATGCAATTAGCCCAAGGAGAGACTAGGACACACATGGGAGGACCCCCAGCGGGCTGCTCGTTGATGGGCCCCAGTGAATGAGCTTCACCAATCCCAACCAGCACTTCCTTCCTCCCATCCTATTACCCATCCCTTCCCCATCTGAGTCACCCTCCCCCCACGCTGAGCCAGAGGTCTCCAGATTCCACCATCTTGTCTAGCTACACAACCGCTGACTCCCCACTCCCACAGAACCCTGCCTGCCTGTCTACGACCTTTAACATTTCCCGTATTGTGCAGACTCTGCTCGCCCTCTCATGCCCTTCCAGCCTCCTGAAGACCACCCACGAGATACCTCAAGTACTCCCACAATGAGCATCCCATCTTGGAAGGAAAATCTGCCACCCCCACATCCCCCAGCCAACCCTCATCGTCAACACAGCCGGCAGGGCCGAATGGAAACACCTAACCCAAGTTAGGCTGACAGATTCTCTCTGCCTGGGAAATTGAGATTAAGGCAAAAATCCCTACGAGGACTTTGGGCTTTGTGGTGTCACTGGGTCACAACCTTTGGGATGAGGCCAGATCACCTAGACCTGTGACCCACGACCAAGCCAAAGTTTGGGAAGAGACAAGTACTAAGGGCTCTGCTGGTTTCTGGAAAAGGGAACAGAAGGGTCACCCCCACCCCTGACCCACCCACCAACCCCATCTCAGGAGGCAGTCTGGGGTGGCAGTGAAAGGCACGCCTCTAGAGTGAGACAGAGGGTAAATCAAAGCTTTAGTCAACAGGTGTAGCTCAGCCACCATATTATGTGATTCTATAGGCCAGTTTCCCCTTTGGCACCCCAATTTCCACATCTTTTAAGTGGGGGCTTTATTCTTTCCTCTCAGGGCTGTAGCAAGGGTGATAACATGTGTGTAGAGCTCTTGACACAATGCCAGGCCCAAAGCATGAACTTACTCACTAAACAAGGGCCATTAGATGGCCCAGCCTCCACTTGCTGCCGTTAGTTTCAAGAGATTCCTTGTACACTTGAAGGAAACTTCTCCTCACTTGAGCTTTTTGGAATTGGGTTTGTCCCTTGGAATGAAACATGACATGAGGAAGAAAAGCAGAACAGGGTGTGATTCATGCTTGCATGCCCCACAGCCCCTTCCACATGATAAGTGCCAATAAACGTTTCCTTCAATATTCATCCCACAAATATTTATGGAGCAATGATCACGGGCCCTGGGCTAAGTCTGTGTTAATAGCGGTAAACAATTAGAAATATTCTTGCCCTGCCTTGAGGAGCTTACAGTCTAATGTCAATAAATATTACCCACCATTATTTCCGAGCACCAGACAAGACACAAACAGTGATAATGTTGAGAGTAACAAAGGACTTACTTAAATAGGGTGGTAAGGAAATGATACTTAAGCTGGACTCCCACAGGATGAGGAGTCAGCCGTGTAAGTATGGAGAGAAAGAATGTTCTTTCCAGGCAGAGGCAACATGGGCAAAGGCCCTGTGGGGGGAAGCTTAGTAGGCCTGGGCACTACAGAAAGGCTGTTAGGCTAGATGTAGTGGATGACCGACTCGGGTAAGGTGGGAGGGGTGGTAAGGTCACTTCATGTAGGACCTCATCGGTTATAACTGGGACACTGGATTTACTGTAAGTGCAATGGAACCCCGTCACGAGAGAGCACCACAGCCTGGTTTGTGGTTGAGAATGGATGGAGAAGGACAAATCTGGAAGGGGGAGGCCAGTCAGGAGGCCACTGTCAAATGAAAGAAACATCTGGACTTAAGAGTGGGCTCGGGGGAAAAAAAAGAGTTGGGTTGGAGTATAGGTTGGAGGCCTAGCCATTTTCCGGGGCTGCTTTCACAGATTCTCGGGCAACCTAAGAACTGATTCCAGGCTCAGGCAGGTGCCCTGAATATCCTGTTGGAGCTGAGGAATTCCCTCCCTTCTCTTAAGCTCCCTGTCCTTCACAGAACTGGGGGAGGCATAAGAACTGGGTTTCCTGGTGCCTGACTAGAGGTTTCTGTAGCAATGGATTCTGCAGCTGGGTCTAGTCCCATCTGGAAAAGCAGGCATGAAGGATTAGCAATGTCCACTGAGGGCCAAGCCTGGGCCAGGGGTCCCCTCTTATCTGCAGGGGATACTTTCCAACACCCCCAGTGGATGCCTAAAATCACAAATGGTCCTGAGCCCTATATATACTGTCTTTTTCTATACATACTTTCTTAATACATACGTATGATAAAGTTGAATTTGTAAGTTAGGCCCAGGAAGAGATTAACCACCTTAACTAATCATAAAATAGAACAATTACAATAACAACCCACGATTACGTGAATATGGTCTCTCTCCCTCAAAATATCTTATTCTACTGCACTCACCCCCCTTGTGAGGACTGGCTTGAGAAAGTGCCTGTCCGGTGAGATGGGAGTGAGGTGCAGGACACAGGCACTGTGATATAGCATTAGGCTACTATTAATGAGGATTTTAGAAGGAGAATCATCTGACTCCAGACTGTGATTGACAAGCTAACAGACACCACGAAGAGCAAAATCACGGATAAGAGGAAGACTACTGTATTTGCAATCCCCAGTATAGGCAAAGGGGAAAGGCACAGATCTGGAGGCAAAAATATGGGTGACTAACTCAAATCTGGGTTCCAATCATACCTCAGCCACTTGAGGTTCAATTTCGTCATGTATTACATGGGCATAATTCTGTCTTCTCGCAGGGCTACTGGGAGAATGAGAAGTTTGTACAGAATATAAGGTCACCACTCCTCGAGGCTGGCAACCCATGAAAACACAAGACTGAGAAGCTGTCATAGATCAGAGGAAACTGAGGAGACAGAACATCAAAAGCACTGTGGTGCCCTGGACTGCATCCTGGAAAAGAAAGAAGGCATTCATGGGAAAACCAGTAAAATCCAAATAAAGCTGAGAGTTTAGCTAATGGTGATGAGCCAATGTTGATGTCTCAATTTGGACAAATGCACAATGGTAACATAAGATGTTGATAGGAGGGGAAACTGGGTGAGGAGTAAATGAGAACTCTGTACTATCTCTGCAACTTTCCTGTAAATCTAAAACTATTTCCCCAAAACAGCTTATTAGAAAACACACACACACACACACACACACACACAGCACAGAGTATGTGCACAATAAATGATGGTCATTATACAGTGTCACAGAGTCTACTAAGCACCTATTGTATGCCCAGCACAGGATCAGACATTCTCCCCTCTGTCTAATGCAGGTCACAGCCCAGCAACATGTGACTGGTTAATGCTAGAAGAGGAAATGAAACTCAAGTTTCCAGATGTTTAAATGTTCACCATCACCCCACTGCCGTTATCTGCCCCATGGTCTCAGGCAGCGGACTCTGAATCACACGAGCCCTGAGAAAAACAGAATGCTACAAGTTGTGCAGTCTTAAGTGAGGTCCTATCCTCTATGGGTGTGAGTGAGGCGAGTGAACTTGGGATGTCTAAGGGCCTCCCCCAAACTGCTGATCCAAAGCCCTCTGGTCTGGGATGGCATCCATGGCCAAGACATAGAAGAGAATGGGGATGTAGGGCAAGTTGGAGCTCTAGCAAGATTGCACCTCAAAGCGGTCAGCCCTGGAACCAAGAGAAATATTCTCAACCTACATTCACAGACAAATTGTGAATCCTCTAGGCAAATAAGGCCAAGAGGTCCTTAAGCCTTCAATCAACAGGCAAAATAATTAGACCCCTTGCCCCTGGGGCAGGTTGAGGCCAAGCCTACTGGCTTGAATCACTTTTCTTGTTTAAGATATTTGAAGCCTTTCCATTCATGAAAGCATCTCCCTTCAGCCACGTCCATCTAAGAAAGGTAGGTTGGTATCATCATGCCCATTTTATAGATGAGGAGACCAAGACTCAGGGAACCCAAATGCCAGGCCCAGAGATTAGAGACATAGGAGGGATGAGAAGTCAAGCCTCAGTCCTATTCCACTTTCCCCTACACCACACTGTTCCTCTCCTTGCTCTAAAGCGAATATTTCCGAGGTGGTTGGAGGAAGGGGATCTAGGCTGGGCCTCTCCTAAACAGCTGCCCATAGCTATGCAGCAAACAGGCAATGGAACTAGGCTTCTCCAGGTCTCAGAATGACAGAACTTCCCTTTCCAAGGGTCTGGAGCATGGGGTGAATGAGAAGTGAAGGAGGAAGCCTGGAGGCTGGGAACTCTTCATGAGCCGTAACCACAAGCAGTGCGGCACACGACTGGATCTCTGTCACGAGAAAAACAAGTGTGGGTCTTCCTGCCTCTCAAACTCACCCACCCATCAGGACAAGCAGAGCCACAGAGCTGTACAGAAGGGGAGTGGAAGGGGCGGGCCGGGGGGAGGTGCAGGTAAACAAGGATGAGGCTCTGGGCCTGGGAGCTGCTCCTTAGTCTTGCAATTCTGCCAAATTTCACTCAGACGTTGGAAAGACGGCAGGAGTAGAGACGTGCGGGAGATTAACCCTTCCCCAAAAGTCTGGAGCAGAACAAGGCCTCATAGCCCAGACTCACTCCCAGAGGGTGTTAACTGAAACTCAGAGAGAGAAAAGGACCTACTCGGTCTCCCACAGTTAGGGACTCCGGGAGGCTCTGCCACAGATAAGGAATTCTAGAAACCAGAGTGGCCGCCCCCATAAATCCACCCCGACCCACAAACCCCCAACCGGGCCGGCATGCTGGGAGCAGCCTCGGAAAGGAAAGGGCGCTCACCTGTTTCAGGAGGACATCCGCAGGTACCGCAGGGCTGGCGAGAAGCAAGCCCAAGACGAGCAGGAGCTGAGCCTGTATCTGGGGACTCATCGCAAGCGATAGGTTTGCGCAGGCCTAACTACTAGGTCTGTGTCGGCGACGACGCCTTTAAATACTTGCCTTCATTTATTATGCAAAGCCGGACATTGCTATGCAAAGCTGAGCGCTGAGGTTTGCCCCGCCGGGTCTGGATCTGAGGTTCCTAGGCCTGGTGGTAGCTCTCTCTCTCCCGACTCCGCCCCCGAGAGGTTCCTACTGGAGCCCCTCCCACCGCACAAGGGCGTCAAGCCCCTCCTTCTGACGGGCGTCAGCAGAGCCGGGGTGAAAGGGGAGGGGCTTGTGGGCGGGGCCGGAGCGAGAGGCTGGGGGGGGGGGGGGGGGGGGGGGGGGCGGGGGGGGGGAGGGCACTTGTTTGGGATTCTGTCTCTTTTCGTCTGTCNCGTGCATTCCTGGAGCAAAGGTCACATTCCCCGTTCGTATTACTCTTTCCTGTATTCGTGTTACGAATTACTATGTCCTTTTAATAAGTATAATCATAATTGTAATAACTGAGAGTAAGTGCTTTAATGCATGCTAAGCACTGTTAAACACTGATAAACACTTAATCCATATTTTTGCGCCATTTTACCACTCATGAAAACGTACACGGCGAGATTAGCTTTGACAAGGTCACAGAGCTAGGAAGTGATAAAGGAAGGATTCTGCTTACATAGTCCATCAGCCAAGATTTTTTAAAAGGCCTGATAGTAAATATTTTAGGCTCTCAGTCCGTATAACCTGCATTGCAACTATTTAATTGTGCCTTTATAGCTCAGAGCAGACATAGACAACACATCAGCTAATGGGCATGTCTGTGTTCCAGTAAAACTTTACTAATGAAAATAGCCCACAGGCCATAGTTTGCAGGTCCCTGTTTTAAATTTATTCTTAATGTTTATTTTTTGAAAGAGACAGACAGAATGTGAGCAGGGGAGGGGCAGAGAGAGAGAGAAAAAACCACAAAATCCAAAGCAGGCTCCAGGCTCTGAGATGTCAGCACAGAGCCTGACACGGGGCTCAAATTCAAGGAATACGAGATCATGAACTGAGCCAAAGTAGCACAACCGAACCACCCAGGCAACTCCCCCCCTCCACAAATTTAAATTCCAGTTAGTTAACACAGTGTAATATTAGTTTCAGGTGTACAATATAGTGACTCAACACTTCTAAACAACACCCTGTGCTCATCACAGCAAGTGCACTCCTTAATCCCCATCACCTATTTTAACCATCCCTCTACCCACCTTCCCTCTGATAAGCATCAGTTTGTTCTCTATAGGTAAGAGTCTCTTTCTTGGTTTGTCTCTCTCTCTCTTATCTTTTTTATTCCCTTTGCTCGTTTGTTTTGTTTCTTAAATTCCACATATGAATGGAAATCATATGGATTCGTCTTTCTCTGACTGACTTACTTCACTCAGCATAGTATTCTCTGGCTCCATCCATGTCATTGCGAAGGGCAAGATTTCATTCTTTTTTTTGTGCTTGAGTAATTTTTCATTATTTATATATATACACCACCTCTTCTTTATCCACTCATCAGTCAATGGACACTGGGGCTGTTTCCACAATTTGGCTATGGTTGATGAAACTACTATAAACATTGCAGTGCATGTATCCCTTCAAATTAGTATTTTTGTATTCTTTGGGTAAATACCTAGTAGTGCAATTGCTGGATCATAGGATAGTTCTATTTTTAACTTTTGAGGAACCTCCATACCGTTTTCCAAAGCAGCTGGCAGTTTGCATTCCCACCAACGGTGCAAGGGAGTTCCCCTTTTTCCACTTCCTCACCCACAGTTGTGGTTGAGCAATTTTCACAGAGCTAGAACAAACAACCCTAAAATTTGTATGGAATCACAAGCACCCTGGATGGCCAAAGCAATCTTGAAAAAGCCAAGCAAAGCTAGAGGCATCACAATTGCAGACTTCAACTTACATTGTGAAGCTGTAACAATCAAAACAGTATGGTCCCAGCACAAAAAATGGACACAAAGATTAGTGTAACAGAATAGAAAACTCAAATGAATGAGCTGGTGAGAGAGAAATGATATGGTTAATTAATCTTTGGCAAAACAGAAATGACTATCCAATGGGAAAAAGACAGTCTCTTCAATAAATGGTGCTGGGAAAACTGGACAGCAACATGCAAAAGAATAAAACTGGACCACTTTCTTACATCATACAGAAAAAATAAATTCAAAATGGATTAAAGGCCTAAATTTGAAACTTGAAACCATAAAAGTCCTAGAGGGGAACACAGGCGGTAACCTCTTTGACACTGGCCATAGCACTTTCTTTCTAGATATATCTCCTGATGTAAGGGAAACACAAACAAAAATAAACTATTGGGATGACATCAAAAGAAAAAGCTTCTGCACAGTGAAGGAAACAATCAAAACTAAAAGGCAACTGGCAGAATGGGAGAAGATATTTGCAAATGACATATGTGGTAAAGGTTTAGTATCCAAAATATATAAAGAACTTGTAAAACTCAACACCCAAAAAATTAATAATCCAATTAAAAATGGGCAGCCTGGGTGGCTCAGTCGGTTGAACGTCTGACTTCAGCTCAGGTCATGATCTCATGGTTTGTGAGTTCGAGCTCTGCGTCAGGCTCTGTGCTGACACCTGGGAGCCTGGAGCCTGCTTCAGATTCTGTGTCTCCCTCTCTCTCTGCCCCTCCCCCTCTCACACTCTGTCTCTCTCTGCCTCTCAAAAATAAAGAAATGTAATAAAATTTTTTTAAAGGGCAGAAGACATAAATAGACATTTTTCCAAAGGAGACATACCAATGGCCAAAAGACACATGAAAAGATTGTCAACATCACTCATCATCAGGGAGATGAAAATCAGAACAACAAGGAGATATTACCTCACACCTATCAGAATGGCTAAAATCAATGTTTTTTTAATTATACACTTTCCTCCCATTCTGATCAGCTCTTCCCTCTCTCACCTAGAACAGCATCTTAATCATACACAAGTGCACTTCCAGGCCTCTTGAGGTAGAAGACTTGTCCAATGAAGCTTGTCCAGCAGAAGCAAAATTAGTACTCATCTCTCCTGAGGTGCCTGGCTGGCTCGGTCGGTTGAGTGTCTGACTCCTGATTTCAGCTCAGGTCATGATCCCAGGGTTGTGGGATGGAGCCCTGCATCTATCTCTGCTCCGAGCCTGGAGCCTGCTTAAGATTCTCTCTCTCTTGGGGCACCTGGGTGCCTCAGTCGGTTGAGGATCCGACTCTTGATTTTGGCTCAGGTCATGATCTCACAGTTGGTGAGTTTGAGCCCTGCATCAGGCTCCCCGCCTGTTTGGGATTCTCTCTCTCCATCTCTCTCTGCCTTTCCATACCCCCTCCCCGCCAGTGCCCTCTTGTGCACTCTGGCTTTCTCTCTCTCAAAAATAAAGTAATTAATTAGAAAAAAAAAGATTCCCTCTCTCCCTCTCTCTGCCCCTCTCCCCACTCATGCATGCACTCTCCCTCTAAAATTTCAGGAAAAAAAAAACAGAACTCACTTCTCTTAAAACTGATCTTAAAGTGGTATGAGAGATATTCATGTGGCTGCACTTGCTGGTGGCTGTGTGGGTGGTGGGTAGGGGAACTGGGTGCCAGTGCCAGGATCCCCAGGAACCTCACTGGGAAAAGAGAGAGGGGGGTGCACTGACTCCCTTTCAGCATCATTCCTTCTCCATCTTTGTACCTGCCAAAGCCCCTCAACCCCATTACCCACTCCCTCCCCACTCCTAAGTACCCGGCAGACTCCACAAGAACTTCATGATCTTGGGCGTAAAAAGTTAATGCCACCTTGGAGGATCTCTCCATGAGCAGGCACATTCCTCGTGGATGGGAGTATTTGACAGCTCCATTTGAAGGGCTCTGGAGGAGATGTTGGAGGCCACAGACACAGTGACCGGAAACCGAGACCATAACCAAAGTGGAAGGTGAAACAGGGCAGCGGCTTGTTCAGAGCGCTTGCCCCACATCAGGCGGACCCAGGCCTTTGTCCAGTGAGAGACTCTAGCTAGGACCTTAACCTCTCTGGCATCAGTTTCCTCATTTGCAAAACAACTATANAAAAATTCTTAACACATTTTTTAATGTTTATTTCTTTTTTTGAGAGAGACAGAGCGACAGAGAGCAAGAAGGGGAGGGGTAGTGAAAGAAGGAGACACAGAATCAGAAGCAGGCTCCACGCTCCAAGCTGTCAGCACAGAGCTGGACATAGGGGTCAAACTCATGAACCAGGAGATCATGACCTGAGCCGAAGTCGGGTGTGTAATGGAAGGAGCCACCCAGGCGCCCATTAACTTACAGGTTTAACAGCTGAACTATATAAAGGCCCTGCCCCACCCTCATCATCCCACCTCATCCCAATAATGTCTATTCCAGAAAGACAATCAGTAAGTAAGGACATAAACAAGATATTGATGAGGGACCAGAAGGCAAGCTGAGGGCCAAGCACAAGCTAGCCCAACCCCCTCCTACCCCCAGCTGGGATACATGTGATATTCCTCAGGCACTCTTGGCTGCCCAAGAACAAAAGGAAAGGAAAGAAAACAAATGGTTATCTGAGAAAGACCCCACAGTCTGAGGACATGAGTCTCCATCAGTTTACAAATATCTTAGTAAATTACAAGAAAAAGGCAATGCTATCAATAGCCTAATCTCCAGAAACCTATAGACTTAATTTCCGGTTGCCTAATATCCCCTTTCTCCATAGTGATGGGGGAACAGAGGCAAGAAGGAAATGGCGGGTAAAATTAAATTTCCTTATACCTGCAGCCCATTGACAAATACTTGCGGCAAATATGGAGTAGAACATTTCTCCAGGAACCCCCTGCTGTCCTGAGGTTAACGCCTTACTAGAGGAAAAACAACCTTAGCTTGACAACAGCAAGGCCCCAGGTACCTTAGGAGTCCTCTTTAGCATGTCAAAGTCCTTCTGGAAGCTTCAGGTTTGCCTTTATCTCCCCCAACTCCGTACTATATAACCAGTCACTCCTCACAACCCCAGTGCAGCTCTTTCTGCCCACGGGTCCTGTCCCCGTGCTTTAACAAAATCATCTTTTTGCACCAAACACATCTTCAAGAATTCTTTCTTGTCCATCCACTCTGAACCCCCACCATTCCAAAACTTCATCAATATCCCAAGAGTAATTATACCAGAAGACAAGAAATACAAAGTGTGGCGAGTTGCCTTCTTCAGTCTGGTAAGACTTCTCTGAGGAAGCAGACTTTGACCACCCTGGAGAGAAATGAGAAACATGTGGGGTAAGAGCCAATGTAAAACTTGAACCTGGTCAAGACCACCAGGCCATGGTTCCCAGCAGGCTTCCACACCACCATCATCTAGGGAGCTTATAAAAACCCCTATCCCCAGGCCCACCCTCCAGACCAATTACATCTAAATCTCTGGCATTGGTGTATTTTTTAATTCCAGGCAATTCAAATATGTAGCCAAGATGGACATCCAGTAATGTGACGCAGCTGGCAGACGACAGGTGCATCCGTACATAAAAGTGTCCTTGAAGAAATCACATCCTAAGAGTGATGGGTTGGAAAACTGGAAATTGTATCACCCGAACGTTCATGGTCATGGGCTTCCTGAAGGAGTAACAAGGTCAGAGCCCCAGAATAACATGGTCCAGGATGACCTACGAGTCGTGCTGGTGTGTGGTGGCAGTGAATGTTCCTGGGGACCCAGCATGTGCATAAAGCTGGAGTGGTGAGTTCGGGGAGTGTAATGAGGAGTGCTTATGGGTATGAGGAACAAAGGCAGAAGAAAATGGTAGATGAAATTAAATTTCCTTATAACCAGCAGCCCATTGACAAATACTTGAGGCAGGTAGAATATGACATTCCTCCAGGGACTTCCTACTGTCTTAATGTTAATGTTCTGCTAGAGGAAGAGAACCTTAGCTAGGCCTCCAGGATCTGTGAGTCTTCTTAACATATGAAAATCCTTTTGGAAACTTCCCATTGCCTTTACCTCCCCCAACTCCCAAGTATATAATCAGTCTTTCCTCACAATCCTGGGGCAGCTCTTTGTGCCCACGGGTCCGGTCTCCAGTGCTCTAATAAAACCTTTTTGCACTGAGGACACCTCAAGAATTCTTTCTGGGCTTTCACCTCCAAACCCCGACGCTTTCCACATCACTTACCGCTTCAAATGCCTATGAAGCCGGCACAGAGTCAGATGCAGAGGTCACGGACATGCAACACCAGCCTCAAACATGATTTGTTTGCGAGGTGTGTCTTAGAAATTTACTTAGTTGCTGGTATATAATAAAAACATGAAGGAAGCGATTCCTCATTAAATTGTGGACTTCCAACTTCTTCTGAAAAATCAGAGAAACTGGACACACCAGCCTGCACTCCCACGGGGCAACAGTCCATTGAAACTGATCTGTCATTGACCCTTTAGGTGGGGTCTGGGCTCAGCAGTCTCCACACCGCCTCTAGGCTGAGCATCTCCTCTCTTTTGTTACAGCCTGGTCTCTGTGGGGTTTCTACCCAAGTTTAGTCTGGACACCTGGTTTTAAATCATGGCTATTCTGGTTAGTACAGGATCATTTTCAAACAGAAGGTAAAATCATAGCACTCATACACATAGAAAATGAGCACACGTGAGAGATTTTATTTTTTATATTAAATTTTTTAATTTTATATTTATTTTTGAGAGACAGAGTGTGAGCAGGAGACGGGCAGAGAGAGGGAGACACAGAATCCAAAGCAGATGCCAGGCTCTGAGCTGTCAGCACAGAGCCCAATGTGGGCTCAAACTCACTAACCATGAGATCATGGCCTGAGCTGAAGTCAACACCCAACCCACTGAGCCACCCAGGTGCCCTGAGATTTTTGTTTAACTTGAACTCTACTGAGGGAAACAGATGCTACAACTAGTGCAAACAAAAATCTGAAGAACACATTTGTAGATGGGGAATATTGAGGTATGGGTACAAATTGGGGGCAAAGCTGCCTCTTACCAGGGAGGTGGGGAGACGGGGGAGAGAAGTCAATTTAAACTCCACAGGACAAGCATTCACATGTCCATAGGCAGCGATGATTTTCCATTGTCATGAGTTATCTACTTCAGAGGCAATGAAAGGCACAGAGCCCCCCAGAGAATCACACACAGATATCAGATATCAGATACGGAAGGGGATGCTCTAGGCAAGAAATAGTTTTCCACTGAAGCCAAAATTTTTTCCTCTAAATGGTCAATGGCATTTCTGACTTTAGGAATGCCTTCTTGTCTCCAGGCTCAGGGCCACACCCCTGGGCAGGACTGCAGAGCTGATCAAAGCACCACCTGCTTCTCACCTCACCTGTCTAAAACCTTAGCGCCTGGAGGACTGACAGTGCCCTGGGGAGCGGGGCTGGCCTGGTCAGGCAGGCCCCATTGGCTAAGGTGCCTTGGGAGTTCCGGCCAGGCCTACCTGACCTCCTCTCCCAGCCTGAGTCTGAGGGCCCAGAGCTGGAGGCCCCTGTACAAAATCACATGGCTCTGATTCCCAAAGATTTTTATCTCCTTAGAGCCTTTGCTTAGAGCTGTGATCTCCATGCTGACACACACTGAAGTCACCTGAGGAGCTTTAAACAAACTACCTGAGAGCCCAGGCCCAGGCTGTGCCCCAGGGTGGGCCCTAGACATCAGCATTTTTATTTATTTATTTTTAAATTTTTTAATGCTTTATTTATTTCTGAGAGAGAGAGAGAGACAGCATGAGCAGGGGAGGGTCAGAGAGAGAGGGAGACACAGAATCTGAAACAGGCTCCAGGCTCTGAGCTGGCTGTCAGCACAGAGCCCGACACGGGGCTAGAACCCATGAACTGCGAGATCATGACTTGAGTTAAGTCGGATGCTTAACCAACTGAGCCACCCAGGCGCCCCTAGACATCAGCATTTAAAAAAAATTTTTTTTAAAGTTTATTTGTTTTGAGAGACAGAGAGAGAGCATGAGCAGGGGCAGAGGAAGAGGGAGACACAGAATATGAAGCAGGCTCCAGGCTCTGAGCTGTGAGCTGTCAGCACAGAGCCCGACATGGGATTCGAACCCACAGACTGGGGGGATCATGACCTGAGCTGAAGTCGGACGCTTAACTGACTAAGCCACCCAGGTGCCCCTACATCAGCATTTTTAAAAGTCTCCCAGGGATTCCAAGGTGAAGCCAACAGTGAGGACCACTGGTCTAAAGGTGTTTTTATCTAATGGTAAAGTGCGTGCAAAACACATGGTATCTCCGTAAAATGCAGATAATGATTCCCCAGGTCTGGGGTGGAGCCCAGGAATTTGCATTTCTAATGAGTTACCCTTGGAGACAGTGCTGCTGGCCTGAGGACAACAATGAGAATAAGCAGGGTCCAGACTGAGGGACTTCTCCACCACTGAGTGGCAGAGATAGGTACAGATAATCACTATTTCCTCCCTGGGAAGGGATCGGTGACCTTCCCCCTCCTCCTCAGTTTACTGAAACAGAGCTGAAGGACAAAGCCTTGCGCTTCCAGGCCCTCATCTCTGCACCACATCCCCCCACTGCATGCTGAGGTGGGATGAGTTTCATGATGTGTGAGGGCTGGTCCAGATGCAGCATCCAGGTCCGTGGAGTTGGGTGAGTCCAACAGAAGCCTGTTCTTTGAAGACCTTTCCTCCACCCTCCCTCCCACTTTGCTCCACCCTTTCCTCCCCTTCCTCCCCTGTGGCTTCTTTCCCTGCTCCCCTGCTGGTCTCCAAAGTAGCCCTCAAAGATTATTTGAATTGAACAGACCCTGGCTGCAATCTATCAGTAGTTTTCCAACCAAGGAAAATCCCCCTGACTTCATAGGAGGACCAGGCAATGCCGAAAAGAACCTTAATTCTCTGATAACTCCCACCGGGGGGTGGGGGTTGAAGGTGGGAGTATGAGAATCTCACCCCTTCTTAGGACCTGGGACCTGGACTCTGGGACCGGCGCTAGCAATGCACTGGCACGAGACTTCCGCTAGGCAGCACCGTCGTCACAACCTCTTCAAGGGTCCTTTGGAGTTTCCGGAGCATTTCATGAGTTGTCTCCATCATTCATTCGGCGAGCATTTACTGGGCAGAGCAATGCCAGAGTCAGGGGCTCAGGGATGCAAAGCGGAACCGGCCTGCACTCTAAGTACTCACCCCTGTCGCGCCAGGCACCTCGCACACTGTGGTCTGCACAGCTGCGCAGAAACCGTGGGGGACGGTTGTCCGGCCGCCACCTGTATTACATTCATCCGGCCGGCAGGGGGCGGCCGTTACCCAATCGGAGCTCCAGTTGGCAGACACACTGGCCCAGGGTGGACAGATCTGATTTTTCAAGAAAAGCTGGAAATACAGAATTTTATGTGAGTTCTTCAAATCGTCACGTATGAGCAGCTAATTCAGATCGTTATAAAAGACCTCGTGAGCTAAAAATAAGTCTGCAAGACAGATGTACCCCCAAAGCACCGCAGTGGGCAAACTGAAGTTTGACTCCAGAGTGTGGGAAACTGACTTCATTAAAAAATGTCACAGCTTTATATCATTATTCCAACGCCCGCATTTTATGTGCGGGGAGGCTGTATTCAGAGAAAAGAGGGGACTTGTCCAGGTTTGTTAGGGCAGAGCCAAGGGTAGGACTCAGGAGTCCTGACATCTGGTGCAGTCTTTCTTGCGGCAGGAAGAACACACACCAGAACCCTGGGGTCCCCAGCGAAGTGCAATCCTACAGTTTAGAGGGCGTGCTGGGGAGAGCTGGTCCTGGCCAGGGGAGCCCTGACGGGGCTGGGGAGGTCGCCAGAGCCCAAGGGCAGGAGGGGGAGCAGGAGTTTATTTTTAGCTGCCTAGAATGTGCCTGTAAGCCTTATTTAGACATCAGGCGACAGAGTGAGCTGTAGGCAGCAGGGGCGGGGGAGGAGATAGCCCCCTCCCCCTCCTCGGGCTCTTTTTACAACTGCTCTCCCCTGCCTGCCCCCTTATCATCCTTTCTGGGGGCTCTGGGGCTGCTCTAAATAGCAGCTCTTGCAGGCGTGGGCGCTCTCCCGCTCTGGCTGGCTGGCTGGCTGGCTGGCTGGCTGGCTGGCTGGCTGGCTTTCTCCTCCACCTCCATCCTTTATCCCCTAGTCCCCATAGTCCCATAGAGAAATAAAGCTCTAGAGACCTAGAAAGTTTTCTCTTCACCCTCCTGGGGTCACAGATCTCTTTGAGAAGCTGGAGAAATTCATCATAGTAGTTTAGAGCTCAGGTAGGGAAGACTGATTGACATCTGCCTGGTCCAGCATATGACACCACGCAAGTCTTCACACTCCCCCAAACTGAGTTTTTACTTCACAGTGGATGGTTCCTCATGATTCAGTGATAAAGGATGTAAAGACTTTAGCATATCATAAGTCATCAATAAATAATGGTGATGGTGACTAAAGCCATAGACCAAAATGGAACTACTCACACACACCATTCAAGAGGTTCATGTCAACTCTGAAGCGCATGCATGAATCCCAATCCAACCAATTAATCCATTCATCATTTCGTGTGGTATTTAACTGACAGAGAAAGCAGTGCACGTATTTAACGTATGTGATTCCATGAGTTTGGACATAGGCATAGACCCCTGAAACTATCACCACAGTCAAGGTCAGTAAACATAGCCATCGTTTGAAAAAGTTTCCTTGTGCTTCTTTATTTTTTTGGTTTTTGTTTTGCTTTATGTTTGTGGTAAGAACACTTAACCTAAGATCCACCCTGTTAACAATTGAGTTGTTAACTATAAGCACTATGTTGTACACAGAGCTCTTGAACCATCTTTCTCTTCTCTGCTTCTAGGAGTTTGTTTGAGAAACCTCATGTAAGTAGTCATTCAGTATTTGTCCTTCTGTGACTGATTTATTTCACTTATATTATGTCCTTCAGGTTTATCCGTGTGTCACAAGTGGCAACATTTCCTTCTTTTTTTTTTTTAAGATTTTTTAAATGTTTTGTTATTTATTTTGAGACAGAGAGAGAGAGAGGGAGTGCGCACACACAGATGGGGGAGGGGCACAGAGAGAGAGGGAGACAGAATCCCAAGCAAGCTCGTAGCTGCCAGCACAGAGCCTGACTTGGGACTCAATCGCACAAATTATGAGACCATGATGTGAGCCGAAATCAAGAGCCAGATGCTTAACAGACTGAGGCACCCAGCTGCCCCTAAATTTCTTTCTTTTTAGTGGCTAATATTCCACTGTATGTACACACCACGTTTCCTTTATCTATTCATCTGTCAGTGGACATTTGGGTTGTTTCCATATCTTAGCTATGGTGAATAATGTGCAATAAACATGGGTGTGCAGATATCTCTTCAAGATCCTGATTTCAGGGGTACCTGTGTGGCTCAGTCAGTTAAGGACCCGACTTCGGCTCATGTCATGATCTTGAGGTCTGTGAGTTGGAGCCCTGCATTGCACTGGGCTCTGTGCTGACAGCTCAGAGCCAGGAGCCTGCTTCAGATTCTGTCTCCCTCTCCCTCTGCCCCTCCCTCTCTCTTTCTCTCTCAAAAATGAATAAACATTTTAAAAAAATTTAAAGATCTTGATTTCAGTTCAGTTGTGGATATATGTCCAGAAGTGGAATTACTGGATGAGTTTACCAGATTTTTACTTTGTAAAGGAAACTCCACACTGTCTTCCACAGTGTCAACACCATTTTACATTCCCACCAACAGTGTACTGGAATGAATGTCTTGAATCCCAATCTTGACCCATTTGAGGAATAACGTCTGTCTCTGAAAAGGGATCACAACCAAGATCTCTTCCTGGTGGCCATGACAATGGATCTGAGTAACCATTCCTTCAGGACCCCTACTCCAGCAGATCCTTGCATGCTTTCTGTAACCTGCCCTACCAACATACCTCCTGCAATGGGGCACTCACTCCCAGCCAAACCAACCCCCTGAATCTTGGATGGGCTGGAAGCTCTTTCCTCCCAAAGGGGTGGACTCTACATTCCAGGGTGCCTCTGCCCGCTGCTTCTGGTTTTCCCAGACAGCTAGGAGCACTGATCATCTCCGAGGGCTCTAGCTGCAAAAGTGAGGGTCCAAAAGGCACTGGAGTCCAGTGGGGTGGAAGAGGGGGAGTGGGGTGAGCTAGAGGTTCGACCTCCTCCCAGCCTTGCCCAACGTCCAAGCCCTGCCTGCACTCTGGCTCTTCCAGCAATCCAGGTTCCCGAGGCCGCCTCCCTGTGCAGCTGCTTCTTTAAGAAGTGCCAAGGGGCTGGTTCTTGCTACTGTCCTTGGATCCTGTCCAGGGCCCTGATTTAAAAGGTATTGCAATGTTTTTTTTTTTTTAAAAAAACAAACATGTGTTGTAACCCAAGGCCCTGGTAACCACAACACTGCTGGCTGCTAGCTGCCACCTCCCAGGCTAAGAGGGGAGGAAACAGCTCTCGCCTCCCCGAGGCACCCCATACCCAGCAGCGCCCGCCCGCCGTAGTTACCATATTATATTGGGCTGGGAGCTCTGTGAGGGCAGGGCCTGAGCTGGACACGGGTGCTGCAATCCTTCTGGACCCCAGTGCCTTGTGGACCCTCACCAGTTCCCTTATGAACCATTCCAGTAGCTACTTGACGGCTGCAGGCCAGTGCTCCCTGTCCACCTCCACCTGAGCCCCAGAGTGACCGTTTATAACACCAGTCTGATGGTGCCTCTCCCGCTGCCCACAGGACAAAGTAAAAGCATCTTGGCTGCGCCTTCAAGGCCTCTCCTGCCTATCAGCATCTCCCTCACTCCCTGCATTTGCCAGTCTTCCAGCCATACTGTAGGCACTGAGCCGCCCTGAAAACCCACACAGCACCAGGCCTGAAAGGTCTTACCCACTCCCTTTCTTCCTTTCGTTTCTTTCTTTCTTCCTTTCGCTTCTTTCTTTCTTTCTTTCTTTCTTTCTTTCTTTCTTTCTTTCTTTCTTTCTTTCTTTCTTTCTTTCTTTCTCTCTCTCTCTCTCTCTCTCTCTCTCTCTTTCTCTCTTTCAGCTTACTTATTTATTTTGAGGGGGAGAGAGGGGCAGAGAGAGAGGGAAGGAGGAAGGGAGAATCCCAAGCAGAGTCTTCGCTGTAAGCACAGAGCCCTACATGGGGCTCAAACTCATGAACCCATGAGATTGTGACCTGAGCCAAAACCAAGAGTCTGAAGCCTAATTCACTGAGCCACCCAGGCACTCCCTTTTTCTAAAATTTTTATTTTATACATGTATAAACTGCAAAATTGTCACCACAGTAAAGTTAGTTATGTCCATCACTTTCTTTACAAGAAGAACCCCTACTTAATCTGCATAGCCTGCTCAGACATCACAGCATTGGTGAAGCCTGCTGAGTCCTGCTCTCTCCCAGACCGAATTGGTTACCCCTACTTCATGGTATTTTTCCATACCCCTTGTTACGTTACTTGTCTACTTGATACAGAGGCAATGTAACCTTGAGATACTTTATTTAGCTTGCATGATGGTTTGGGGGGGGGTTATATTAAAAAACAAAATAAGACAAAAACAGATTTCTAGTTTCTCTCTCTCTCTCTTTTTTTTTTTAGTTTATTTAGAGAGAGAGAGAGAGAGAGTGCTCGGGAGAGGGGCAGACAGACAGGGAGAGAGAATCCCAAGCAGGCTCTGTGCTGTCAGCTCAGAGCCTAATGCAGGGCTCAAACCACCACGAAATCATGACCTGAGCCAAAATCAAGAGTCAGGTGCTTGGGACACCTGGGTGGCTCAGTCAGTTAAGCCTCTGCCTTTGGCTCAGGTCATGATCTCACGGTTTGTGGGTTTGAGCCCCACATCAGTCTCTCTGCTGTTTGTGCAGAACCTGCTTTGGATCCTCTCTCTCTCTCTCTCTCTGCCCTTCCCCACTTGCTGTCTCTCTCTCAAAAAATAAATAAACATTAAAAAAA
>NW_027530642.1:2487211-2487455 GCF_008692635.1 Crocuta crocuta
TGCTTGCTCTCTCCCATTTCCCCCTATAAATAAATAAAAATATATTAAAAAAAAAAAAAAAGGAAGGAAGAGTCAGATGCCTAACTGACTGAGCCATCTGGGTGCTTTAGTTCCCACTGAACACTTGGAAGTCCGGCCAGCCTGAACCTGCACCCTTGTCTCCTCCTGACGCCCATTCACTGCAGCACACCCACTTGTGCTCCTTGTAGGTGGCTGTGTGGTTCCCAGTCAGGAAGCTCCCCCC
>NW_027530642.1:2487645-2516672 GCF_008692635.1 Crocuta crocuta
CACCGGCCCTGCAGGCATTTCGGTTTTAAGCCATGGACCTAGATCATTTCTCTCAGATATTCTGGGTCGCTCCCAGTTACCAACAGTTGACTTCCTTGTCCCCATAAACTATTTGGGAATCCCAGAAATTCCAATATGTTGGCAACGTGGAAATGAATGAATAGAATCAGGTGCATACAGAATACAAATGTCACAAATTCCTCTGTTCAGTCATGTGTTCCAATTTTTGACTTGGAAAGCACAGTCCTCACCATCCTCTGACTCTCATTCCAGTTACTTCCCTGCAGGTAAGACGCTATCATTGGAATGGAGCAAGGAGGATGCCATCAGGGCCTGGAGGAGCAGGAGGGCAGGGATGGGGCAGTTATCTGCCAGGAAAGGGAGGCTTAAATTGTGATTACATAGCAGTTGACATAGGTGGACCAGTTTTCATTTTTCAAATTAAAAAATCAGGCGCCTGGGTGGCTCAGTCTTTAAGTGTCTGACTTCTGCTCGGGTCATGATCTCACGGTTGGTGAGTTTCAGTCCCACATTCGGTGAGCATGAGCACTGTTTCAGGTGAGCTCGAGCCCCGCTTCAGGTAAAAACACGAGCCCCGGATGGGTCCTGCCTCTCTCTCTCTCTCTCCCTCTCTCTCTCTCTTTCAACCCCCTATGGGATTCTTTCTCTCTCTGCCCATCGCTCACTTGCACCCCCTCCCCAAATAAATAAATAAAAAGAATGAAGTGGGCTGCTGAAAACAAACATACACAGTGAACAAGGGTGTACGGTTAATACGTCTGAAGCTGCAAAGAATTGAGAACACGCAGAACGTACAAACTGTCCTCGGATAAGGGAGATGAGGGGGGCATATAGGAGGGGCAGGTCAATTACTGACTCAGGTGCAGCCAGACAAGGGACTATTCATCTCTGATCCGGAAAGACCCCAGCTAGTGTTGGAGTCCTGCTCATTCAGTTACATTTAAATCAACAAACGCTCATCAGGGGACCCTCTCTAGAGGACTCACTCCTCGTTCCTAGATGTGAGATGGCTCAGGGCCTGGCTCGGACCCCACAGCACAGTCCCCTGTGGTTCACGTGGAGAGTGCAGTGCAGGTAGGGGTGACCTTGCCACCAGCCCAACCAAGGATGTCTCAAACATGGAAAGTGGGGCTCGCGCATTGACTCACCGAGCCCTGGACCTCACTTTCTACCTCATCTCTATAGTCATTTTTAAAAATCCCTGTCAGACATCAAGAGGACAGAAAGGTTGAAGCAAGTCAAACAGAAGCACACATCCAAATTGCCTGGAGGGCTTGTAAAACACAAATGCCTGAGCCCCGCACCCAGCATTTCTGATTCAGCTGGTCTGGCGTGGGGTCCAAGAATTTCTAACAATTTCCCAAAAGATTCAGATGCTGCTGATCCCTGAGAACCACTCATATAAAGAAGTGTCCACCCCTGTTCATTGTTGGTGTTTCCAGAACCTAGAGTCCACTTAAAGAAGCGATGTCCAATTTCCCTTAGAGAAAATCACGGTGTGACGCTGTGCCTTTCCTACTCTGCATTACTGTCTTAAGATCCCTGAGGACTTCCATCTGAACTTTATTGAACAGAGAAAACCCTAACCAGTGATTATTGACATGCATCAACTCTTGGTAAAGAAAATGGTAAAGTTAATCTTGCCTGCCATCTCTCCCAAGGGTATCCTGGGAAAATACGCAGAGGTGGCTTTTCACTAATTAGCATTACTCAGGCTCCATTCTCAATTGGTTCAACACAATTCAGCATAATTTTTTTGATGTTTATTTATTTTTCAGAGAGAGAAAGAGAGAGCATGAGCGAGGGAGAAGCAGAGAGAGAGGGAGACAGAGTATCTGAAGCAGGCTCTGCCCTCTTAGTGGGGCTCAAATTTAGGAACCAAGAGATCATGACCTGAGCCAAAGTCAGGTGCTTAACCAGCTGAGCCACCCAGGCGCCCCTCGAAATATCTTTTTTTTTTTTTAAGTTTGTTTATTTTTGAGAGAGAGAGAGAAAGAGAGCAAGCACAGTCAGGGGAGGGGCAGAGAGAAGGAGAGACAGATCCCAAGCAGGCTCTGAACCTTTAACGCGGAGGCTGACATGGGGCTCCAACCCACGAACTGAACCGTGAGTTCGTGCCTTTAGCTGAAATTAAGAGTTGATGTTTAACCAACCCCCCTCCCCCGAAATTCAGTGTAATTACTGTAGCAACTTGATTCCTTGACAAGATGACCCACCACAACCATTGTAGCAACAAAGTTTCAAACTTTAGTGTGAAAATTCTTCAGGTTGAGTCCTTCAGTTCCTGATAGAGGGAGGACTTCAGATGATTCTCAAGCAAATGGGCCTGCCCATTCCTTGAGAAACACTCCAGTTGAACCTGAAGGACTTGGGGTACCTGGTTGGCTCAGTCGGTAGAACATGCTACTTCTCAGGGTCAAGAGTTTGATCCCCACCTTAGGGTAGAGCTTACTTAACAACAACTAAAAGCCTAAGGATTCAACAATGTTAGGTTTCCTCCTGTTTTGTTTTGTTTTTTTTTCTCTCTCTTATATGTAATTTCAAGAGGAAGCTATCAAAGCCAAGATTTCCATCAACGGTCTGGCAAGCCCGGGGTACTTTTCTCAGCAGACCCACACTTCTACCTCCAGACCTGAAGCTGGGGTACATACAATGCCTCCAAGAGGAAAATATTCTAACTAAGTGCAATATAACAAACCTTATGAATTGGTTAGAAATTGCATTCTGTTGCTAGTGACAGAATTTCAATGGCAGTGGCTTAAACAAAGCTGCTGTTTATTCTATTCTGTGAAAAAATTAGGAAATAGTTGACCAAGGCAGGTATGGAGGCGCAATAATTCATCAGAGATCCAGGATCCTTCTATCTTTTTGCTCAGGGTAATAAACTGGCTGCTGGAAGTCAGTCATCAAATCTGTATTCCAGGCAGGAAAAGGGGGAATCCCTCCTCCCAGTTGAATTATTCCCCTATTAGAAGTTTTCCTGGGAGCCCCAAACTGTAGTTTCCCCTTACATATCACCAGTCACCCCTAGATGCAAGGGAAGCTGGGTAGGTAGCCTGTTAGCCCACACACTGCTGGCCCAGAGAATATGATGATTCTGTAATTAAAGAAGAGGGAAGAATGGAAGTTGAGTAAGGTGACTGGAAGTCTCTGCCACGATCTACTAAGTACCAGATGGGTAAGGAGGGAGGAGATGGAGCTGTGTAACCCGTAGTGCATTAGCACACAAACCAGTAGAACTCAGGGGAAAACTGTACGTGTGCCGAGAGAGCTGTGGAACAGGTACCACAAGGTTTTCAGGAGGAGAGGGCGCTTGAGCTGCCTCTTGATGTTCAGGTGGAACTGTAATCCACAGAGATGGATGGTGCAGAAAGTCATGCTGGGCAGACGACACGTTTGGGGAACAATAGAGCTCAATCAGAAGAACCTGAATAGATAAAGCTTTCGGTGCTTAAAGACGTTTAGCAGCCACTGGGTTCAAAGGTTCCCAATGTGAGGGGCACCCGGGTGGCTCAATTGGTTGAGCCTCCTAGTTNACATCGTTTCATGTGTCTGTTGGCCATCTGGATGTCCTCTTTGGAGAAGTGTCTGTTCATATCTTCTGCCCATTTCTTCACTGGGTTGTTTGTGTTTCGGGCGTGTAGTTTGATGAGTTCCTTATATATTCTGGATATTAACTCTTTATCTGATATGTCATTTGCAACTATCTTTTCCCATTCCGTTGGTTGCCTATTAATTTTCTGGGTTGTTTCCTTGGCTGTGCAGAAGCTTTTAATCTTGATGAGGTCCCAATCATTTATTTTTGCTCTTGATTCCCTTGCTTTTGGGGATGAGTCAAGTAAGAAGTTGCTGCGGTGGAGGTCAAGGAGAGCCTCCTAGTCTTGATATTGGCTCAGGTCATGATCTCATGGTTCATGGGTTCCAGCACCACATAGGGCTCTGACACTCCCTCAAAAACGAATAAACTTGACCCGAGATGCACACATAGCCTTACTGCAGGGGCTTCAGGGGTCCCTGAATTGCCTGAAAAATTTTTAATGTTTATTTATTTATTTTGAGAGAGCAAGAGAGCATGTGAGCAGGGGAGGGGCAGAGAGAGGGAAGGAGAGAGAGAGAGAATCTTAAGTAGGCTCCACACTAGGTGTGGAGCTTTCATGGGGCTTGATCCCCTGACCCTGGGACCATGACCTGAGCTGAAGTCAAGAGTCAGTTGTTTAACCCACTGAGCCACCCAGGTGCCCCTGAATTGCCTGAAGTTCTATGCAAAACTTTTCATATATGGCTATATTGTCCTTCTCTCATGAAAGGTGTTCAGGATAATCCCTATATTCATCTTTCCAATATTTCCCAGAAGAGCCCACCTTGTCTCCAACTTTTGTCTTCCCTCACACGACCGAGCCACCAACTGTAATTCCTCATTTCTCAACTCCCCCACCTCCACACTCTACCCTGACTGCACTCATGCCCTTCCTCCCTCTTGTAATTGCTCCTCTCTGCCTCTCCTCTTCCTCTAGACGGCAAGATAGGTAGTGATCTCCCCATCTCTGGAAGGACAAAAGCATAGACTGCACAAACACCCACAAGAGAAATTATAAGAGAGATTTGTCTTAGTTGCAAGCAACAGAAGCCGGCCTGAGACTCTAGGATTCCTTTCAGAATGAAGGTCCTTTGGCTGTGCTATTCCTCCAGGAAGTCCTCTTCCCTCTCCTCATCCACCACGGTCTCTTATCTTCTTTAATGCTAATACTATCCCCATGGAGGACACAACTTGACGTTCTCGCTCTATCACCTGTTTTGTATTATTCCTCCTCTTTTTCTACATATAGGTCTAATGTAAGAAAAAAAAAGCAGATTATAACTAATTCAAGGACAAGAACTGAGTCTTCTTCTCTTTACGTTCACTACGCCTTGTTCAAAGGGTGACTAATCATCCCAGTGGGCCCAGGACTGAGGGGACATGGGACTTTCAGCGCTAAAGGTATAGAAATCCTGAGCAAACCAGGATGAGTGAGCCAGCCTACTTGCCCAAGAATTGGGCACATGGTATCTAACTACAGTAGACATTTCTGCTGTTGGCCAGAATTTCTGGTTCTCCTCTCCTTTTGGGTACATGTTGTACTTTCCCACCCCCTTGAAGTCAGACATGACTATGGGACTTGCTTTGGCCAACAAAACATGAGTGGACTTCAGGGTGTCACATCTGAGCAGAAGCATTTAAGACCCTACACACCAGTCTCTGTATATGCTCTCCTCTTGCCCTGGCAAAACTTGAAGGCATAGTGTTGAAATGACTGCATTGTAGGAAGGTATAGAATATCTGTGCAGAGCCCCCTGCCTCACCGTGCTGGATGTGGAGTGTGACAAAACTTAGCTTTACCCATGGTAAGCTTCACCCATGGTAAGCTTCACCATGCAACTTTCTGTTTCATTACCACAGTAGAACCTAACCTAACCTGACTGGTACATCAACCACTGAAAATGTCATTAGCTACTTATTCAAACTCAGGTTACAAAACAAAACAAAACAAAACCTCTCATGCACCTGCCTGAGCAGAGAGAGAGAGAGAGAGAGAGAGAATCCCAAGCAGGCTGGATGCTGTCAGTTCAGAGCCAGATATGGGGCTCGGTCTCACCAACCACAAGATCATGACCCAAGCCGAAGTGGCACGCTTAACTGACTGAGCCACAAGCACCCCGATAATTTCTATTTCTAACAAAGCTGTGTGGTAGTACAGACACTGCTGATTTGGGGACTGCACTTTGTGAACCACTGTCTTATATTATTCTTCCTTCCACGAGCCTAATATCATCTGGGTCTTTAGTTTCCTTTCTTAGAACCTGCTATAATTGGTCTTATAGTTTGTGGAGAGGGAGTATGTGATCTCATATTCTTTCCTCACTCACAACCGTGAGTCCCTTTTATGTGGGCATACCTCCCCAAGGGTCTCTGGGCCTTGTATAACTTGCTAATGCACACTGATTTTCAAAGTTAGGTGTGCTTTCTCTGCACTGCCACTCCCTGAAACCTCAGCTGGTCACAAAGTGAGGTAAATAAAAGTTCCTTTCCCCAGGCAATGATATGTGATGTCCCTTATTCCCACTGCATCTGTCTGTCTGCTTCACCAGGTTGTTGTGATGGGTAACCTCTATCTAGGATGGACAGAGGATTACAGATGCTTGTGAATGGGGAAGCCCTATTGACCCAGACTCGAAGAGGCATTACAATTGAACTAAATATCATTATGTATTTGTAGGGAAGTGGCTCAAAACTCAGGTTCAGGAGTTAGAACAGAAATTCATTTGGGCTCTGGTACTTAGTAGTTATGCGATCTTTGGCGATTCACGTCTCTGATCCTCATCTTCCTAACCCGTAAAGTGGAAGGAATAATACCTTTGTGGCAAGGAGATGGGAAAAAATAAAGTAATATGTACAAAGCAGTCAGGACGATCACCGCTCTCAATAAATGGTAGCTGTTGTGTTCACGAAGTAATTGTTTTAATTTTTTTCCCTGGCAAGGGCCGGGAAAAACATCCATTGTTCACAGGGATCTTCTCTGCCCTGGCCCAAAGTTATCATTTACGGGGAGTCTGGCCACTTGCCTCAGGCGGTGGCCCGGCGAACCCCGCGGGCTTGGCCGAGGCCCTGCTCTTCGGG
Source organism: Crocuta crocuta (assembly GCF_008692635.1). NCBI lineage: Eukaryota > Metazoa > Chordata > Mammalia > Carnivora > Hyaenidae > Crocuta > Crocuta crocuta. The sequence goes on from NW_027530642.1 coordinate 2,494,322, forward strand.
TATTTACGGCGCGCGGCCGCCCCAGCTCCGACTTAAGTCTGCGCTTCCAGGTTCAGTTTCAGGGTCTCGCCGGCAGCCCCGGCCGGNGGAAGCGCAGCCGATTCCGGCTACCCGAGTAGGGAAACGTCTAGTGCTAGGGCAGGTGCCCTGTTCCTTCGGTCTGGGCACAGCTTCGCTGTGTGGCCACGGACTAGTGACTTGACCTCTCTGGGCCTTCCGCTTTTCCCACCGTTCTGAGGCAGATTCTCTCTAAGGCCGCTGCTCGCAGAATGGTCCACGGATTTACAGCAGCGGCACCACCCGGGACCTGTTTAAAATGCAGAATCTCAGGCTCGGCCCCGGACCTGCTAAAATAGAACCTGACTTTTAAGGAGATAAGCAGGTGATTACAACAGGCTTTAAAGTTTCAGAAGCGCCGGGCTCGAGCCTCCTCGGGCCGCAGAGCCGGTGCATGTGGGCTGTCCCGGGCGTAGCTGGGAGGGGCCAAAGAGGGAGGAGGTCTGCAGCCGCTGCTGCCCTTCCTTTCCTTCCTGCCCCTCCCCCGAGGGGCCTCGGAGCTGGGTTAGGACCCAGGGGACTCTACTCGGGTTTCTGACAGTGGGACCAGCTGCCCCTTGGGGTCTGACCAGCCCAGAAGGTCAGGGCCTGGGGTCAAAGGACTGTCCCAGGGGACCACCCCAGGCGCAGAGAGGGAAGGGAGGACCCTCAAGTTCTAACCCCTCTTCCCACTACTACTGCCTGCCTGTCTGCCAGGTGGGGATAGGTGGTCCCATAAACTTGATGAGCCTCTGGGGACCCTGAGAGGCTTCAAGCTGCCCTAAAATGTAGTTATTTTTCATAAAACTTGAATCTCTCTCTCTCTCTCTCTCTCTCTCTCTCATTCTCTCTCTCTGCTCCTGCTTTGCTGAGGCCAGGACAAGCTTTCCCTGCCTTGTGCCTAGCTCTCCTTCAGGAAGATGAGTTTTCCTCCCAAGTGCAATGGCTCTTCCACTTTCCTTGCTTCTCCTTTCTTCCTAGTTCAAAAAACCCCACCAAGCTCTGACCCAGAAACCCTCAGGTTTCCCGTTACTCCCACAGGGAAACTGAGGCTTGCCTGCAGCAGTGGAAGCAGAGGGCTGGCTGGGAGGGATGGTGGCACATAGAGCTGAGCCTGGCTGAGACTGGAAGGAGCTGGAGATAGGTGGACATGAGTTCTGGCTCTGCCATGAACATGCTGTGTATCCCCGAGCAAGCCCTCACCGCTCTCGGGGCCTCAGTCTCTCCCTCTGAGTGGAAAGGGAGGGAGACGAGCAGGATGGCTTCTAAGGGTCTGAGAGTCCGTGTTCTCTGACCCTGTGTCAACAGCTCAGTCTTGGCAAAGTGGGCCAAGTGTGACTTCCATCTAAGCAGGGATAGAAAGAGACTAGAGGAGGAGCCCTGCTCTAGGCAAGACCCTTCCAGAGGGAGCATGGGCTCCCTTGCCTCCTGGCCCTCCTGAGAGCCTTCCCAGCTGTCCCTGTCTATCCTTGGTACAGCCTGAATGGACCCTCCTGCCTCAAGTTTTGAAGGGCAAGTTAAGTCCACACAGACTCTCCAAGTGGGAAAGGGCCCTGGGTACCACCTGGGCTGATATACCCAATATACAGATGGGAGGTTAAGGCCTGGAGAAGGGAAGAATCTTGACTGAGATCACAGAGTAACTTAGAGTGGAACCCAGGTATCCAGCCGCCTAGTCCAGTGCTCTTTGCCTGCACTCCAACTCTGTGTTTCTAGTGGCTTCTTGTTGATTCCAAAGCCCTTTGGCATTAAAGCCTTCACTCTGTTGCCTCAGGGCAGTCCGGCCTTTCTTCCCTGTCCCGGCAATGCCAGGCCCCTGCCCCTGTGCGGCGGGATTTACACGCCAGGTCTGTTTAAAGTTCATGCCCATTTCCATCCCTCCAGGCTGTGCTCCTGCCCAATTTCTCATTCCAGGATGCTCCCAAGGCCGTCCTCACAGGCTATCAGCCCCCCTGGGGAGGAGATAGGGCTCTAAGGATGGGATGTACAAAAATGAGCTCAGACTGCAGAAGGGTCGGGTCGGCAACAATGACTCACCCTTAGTGGCAGTTGCCGGAGTACTCTCACATCCTGCGGGCCTCACAAACGCCCTGAAAGCTAGGCTGAGCTGCAGAATCTTCGCCACTCCACAGGTGAGGACACCAATGTTCAGGGAGGCGTGATGAGTCCACAGTCATAGAACCCGTTGGTGGTGAAGCTGTGCAACTGAGCTTGGTTTTCCGCACCCGGTCTGGTGCTCGTCGCCTTGTACAGAGCAGGTGCTATGTAAATATTAGAGTGAGCAAACGAGGGCCGAGCAAGAGCCAGGCTAACCCAGGCTGCCACAGCAGTGCCTCATTCAGCCTCAAGAGATACAGCAAGACTTCTTGGATTGGGGCAAAGGGGGTGTGGGGATGCCTTGATTGAGTGTTGAAGGTTTGGTAGGAGATGCACTCGAGGCGGAGAGAAGAGCCTGAAGGAAGGCTGAACCAGAGAGAGCACAGTATGATGGGGCTCATTGTGGAGGGTGGAGGTGACAGGCAGTGAAGGATGAGCCCGGAGCTTTCAGCGGGGACTCCCCTGGCTAGGGACAGGGGTTTGACCACTAGGACCTCTCAGTCCTTCCAAGTTCAAGGAGGAGAGGGTTTGCTGAGTTCTGTGGTCTCCTGTGCCTGGTGGCCTTAGCTGAGAGACCCAGCCTGAGGCTAAGCCACTGCCCTATTGGGACGAGTTGACATCCTGATGAATGACGGGTGCCGTGGAGCCATCTGCACTGTGCGGCCCTTCCTAAACCCATCTTGATGGAGACCATTGGTGATGTGATCATGTCCCCAGGAGGACGTGGGTGGAGGATGGACAGAGAGGGGAGGGACCAAGGAAACAGATTTTCCAGGGACTTGCCTATAGAAGTGACATGGGGGTACAGAGGAGCCTTCCATCCGCAGTAGCTTACCAGGAGTGGGGAGGGGCATCTCATGCCTCATGGTCATCACCCTGTGTGTGCGCCTGGTATGATGTCAGAACTCCCCAGTCCCCAGGGCTGCGGCTCTGGCCATGCACCACAGCCCTGAGTGGAATGTCAGAGAACCCACTTGGCCCTGCTCCCACAGCTGGCCTCAGGCAATGGATCTTCGATGGGTGTCTTTCAGGAGCCCTTCATGAGCACTTCTAGGTAGGAGGCCAGGGGGGCGGGGGGCGGGAGTGCAGAAGTGAGTGACATGGAAGAGCCTGGTATAGGCTTAAATAATCCTGAAACAAAACCTTGGACACTATAGGTGTGGGCTTTGGAACTGGGTTCATGCATTGCTTTCTTCACTCAGCACAGCAGACTGGGGCTGGTGCTGCTTCAGTACCGGCTCTATTGCAGGCCCATTAAGTGACTGTGGAAAGGACTGGGCTTCTCCATGCCTCAGTTTCTTCATCTGCAAGATAGACATGGGTTAGCTCCTGGGTCATAGGGTTGTTCTAAAGATTAGATAAGAATGCACACAGGAGAGTGTTGTGTGTTTGATAAGAGACCATGTCGATAACGTCAGAAGGACATCACTGCCCGGATTGGACCCAAAGAAAGCAAACAGGGATGTGAGAGACGGGGCATTAACGTCCTTGGAAGGCTTGGGGCAATGAAGCCCAGAGCCTGGCCGTTACCTCCAACCCTCTGAAGTGTTGCCAAGGGGCACAGGGAGCAGCCTTGTTCTCTGTTGTTCCAGAAGGCAGAATTGTGGCCAGTGAGGGGAGGCTAAAGGACGCCAGATTCTACTTCTTGTGAGGAAGAAAGGTAGCGAGTTCTCCATTGCTGGAGGAGTTCAAGCAGAGGTCAGATGACATCTGGGCAAGAAGAGAAGGGGGGATTAGGACTAGCAAATATTTAGGATTCTGCTTAAGAAGTCTAATTCTGATTATTATAATGTTTGAGGCAAAATTTCAGAACTTGGAAAAATATAAAGAAGTTTAAAAATCACTCTTAATCCTACCATTAAGACATAGGCTCTGTGTGTATTTCAGTGTCATTCTATTTTTCCTACTATATATAATATACATGAGGATGGCTATTTTTACACAATTGGGAATATATATATATGTTTGCAGTGAGTGTGCATGTGGGTACAAGCAGGGGAGGGGCAGAGGGAGTGGGAGAGATGATCTTAAGCAGCATCCACACTCAGTGGGGATCCCATGAGCCTGGGATCATGAGCAGAGCCGAAATCAAGAGTTGGACGCTCAACCGACTAAGCCACCCAAGTGCCCCAGGAATATATTTTAAAGTGTCTACATTCTAGGGGCACCTGGGTGGCTCAGCTGGTGAAGCATCTGACTTCAGCTCTGGTCATGATCTTGCAGTCTCTGAGTTCAAGCCCTGCATTGGGCTCTGTGCTGAGAGCTCAGAGCCTGGAGCCTGCTTCCGGTTCTGTGTCGCCCTCTCTCACTGCCCCTCCCCCACTCACACTCTGTCTCTCAAAAATGAATAAATATTTTTAAAATTTAAAGAAAATAAAGTGGTTATATTCTAGTTAATATTTTGCTGGGTGCATTCTTGTTAAAGAGTCCATGGAAACATGATCTTTAATGGCCACCTGTATTCTATGGATGTTCCATGGCTTATTTAACCAGCTTGGACACTTGGTTGTTTATATTCCCTGGTGCTACCCTCATTTTTCATGAGCATCTTGTGTTTTCATCCTAAAGAAGGAGAGGGTGGCTTTGAGCTCCCAGGAGAGGAGGGGTTTGGGGGTGGCCTCCTGAGAGAGGTGGCATCTTAACTGGGCTTTGAAGGTTGGTGGGAGGGGCAGACAGTCATTTTGAGGTGAGTGGGAAATAGGAAAGTCCGGGCCCAGACACCTGGTCAGTAGGAACAGGGAAAAACCAGCTTGGTTTGCTGAGGTGAGACAGTCGGGCGTGGGAGAGGAAGCTGACTTTCCTGGGCACTGAGCCCTCGGCCCCAAGCATCGTGGAGACATTGGCGTGTATGTCACCTCTGAACTAATGATTTTTGCCCAACCCATAAAATCATCCCAGCTAAAGCCCATACAGGCTTCCATACTTGTGCATTCTGAAAATCTTGTGCGATTGAAAGCCAGATTTCTGTTTTATAAAGGGACATCTGTACCCTGTGACCTAAGACGATTAGAAAAATTTCTAATAATCCTTGCCTTAGAGATGCAATCTTTGGCAACACATTTTCTGCACATGTACATGTTTTTAATTCTGTTCTTTTCCTTTGTAGCTGAATTCCCAGGCGGCTGGCATAGGGAATCCCTCAAAGGCCCCCAGCCACCTAAAGACTTGCATCTTTGCCTAAATTGGGCGTTGGGTTTGGGACTCATGCTTCATGTCTTTTTACTGTTGTAAAGAGAACAGGAAAGATAAAACTTCAATGCATTGCCCAGAAGCAGGCTGCTATGTCCGTCAAGCTGGTGACTCTTTTGGGTGGGGGAGTGGGAAGATCACCTGACCTCTCAGTGTTCGTAGATCAGCTAGTAAACAAATGTCTGAAATCTCACTTGGAAAAAGGTTTCTAAAGGGTCTCGGTGTAACATGTTCAAAGAAGAAACTGGGAATAAGTAGGGACACTCTCCATTAAAAGGAAGGACCTGATGATTGGCCCAAGTTCCGGCTCTGACCTCTTGGGCGCACTTGGGTTTCCATCTTTGTCTTCTTGGTGTCCTCCACCCTCAGCACTGTGAGCCATGCAGGATGACCAGGGAGGGAGAGCAGGACTGGCAGGGTGGGGGGAGCCCCTGAGAGCTCACCGTGGGCAGAGAGAAGGAACAAGAGAGCATCCATCCGTCTTTAGCATGTGTAGATCTCAATCTGTCCATTACCTGAAGATAAGTCATCCTGCACTTCTCACCAGGCGAATTTTAATCCCTAAAAATCATTTATCTTGTCACTTTATTTTCAAACCTGAATCTTCCAGAACATCTAGGCCAAATGCCTTACAATACCTAAAGCAACCATCTCACATCCATGCCTTCCCCCAGATAAGTGATGTACAACCCGACCTACTTGCACTTCTCCTCCCCCATGATGGAGTTCTTTCCCTGAGTGTGCGAGGAACCTTGTAGCCCTTCTTGCTGTTTCTCCACGGCTCTGCGCCATGCCACCTGCTGCCCTCTCCTTAAGGAAATAGCCCTGACATAGGAAAGTTATCTGTACTGGGTTGAATAGCGCCTCCCCCTGACCCCGACTCATGTATACCCAGAACCTATGAATGTGACCTTATTTAAACAGGGTTTTTGGAGATGAGATCCGGTTGGGATGAGGTCACACTGGATTAGGGTGGGCCTTCATCCAAGGACTATTATCCTCATAAGAACAGGAAAATTTGGACAGGGAGAAGGCCATGTGATAACAGTGGCAGAGATTGGAGGGGTGCCGACACACAGGCCAAGGAGCACCAAGGCTCGCTGGCAACTGCCAGAAGCCAGGAGAAAGAGCTAGAACAGATTCTCCCCCAGAACTTCCAGAAGGAACCAACTCACCTGACATCCTTGATTTTGGCCTGTAGCCTCCAGAACTGTGGGAGAATACATTTCTGTTTCAAGACTCCATCTTTGTGGTGATTTGTTACAGCAGCCCCGGGGGGGGGGGGTTATATGTCTTCAGGTTAATAACTCTCACCCTCGCGCCCAGTAGTCAAGGTGGGCAGCAAGAACCCACCGCCTCCCTTGGGACCCATGGCTCACCAGAAGGGTAGGGAGCATGGCAGACACAGAGGTGCTGGTGCTGAGGCCCAGATGCTTTTGACCATTGGCCATGGCACCTGCAGAGGAAAGGGCCGCCCTGGGAGTCAGCAGTGGACTGACTCCTGCCTCTTGCACTAACTTGCTGTGGGACCGTGGATAGGAGGCTCTCCCCCTGGGCCCTGACTTGTCCATCTGTAGAATGACTGCCTTGGCTGCTTTTAGGTTTCAAGGGCACTATTTCTTCTTGTTGTTGTTAATTTCTTTGCACACAAGTAAAACTTGAATACACTATTATTTTAAAAATCCTAAGAAATCAGGTAAAACTAAAGCTCCCCCCTCCTTGGCTACAACAATCTTAGCCCTTTCTCTAGAGATGACAAGCGCCATCAATTTGTGTTTTCTTGGTCCTTTACTCTGTTCTTTTGTGCGCATTTATGTACCAATAGAAATAGTTTATTTTGCATATTGGTACTGCCAAATGCCTTTCCAACATGGTATGAAAAATGTACATTTTTTAAACTTATGATTGATAGACGTGAGGCTGGGCTCCAATGTGTCTCTATTACAAAGGACTCTGTCCTGAGCTCCAATGTGTCTCTATTACAAAGGACTCTGTCCTGAGCACCCTGAAGGTGCTGTATCCTCACTCATGGGCACCTCTCTGCTAGCAGTGCAATTGCAGCAGGGTGGGGGACGCCGCATATAACCTGGGAGGTGGTTACTGAGCTCCCTGTCACCCTCTGCGCCAGGCAGCCTTGCCCTTCCTTTTATTCCCTCCCCACAGGGGCTGCTTGAGAACAGAGAGTGGTGTAAAGAGTGCAGGACACCCACCCAGGCCCTCCTGAGCAAGGGGGCCTCCTTTCTTGTCCTCTGGAGAAGCCCTCTTCACACAAGGCTTGACAGCTGAGTGTGTCAGATCGCCTGCCCTGCTCTGCCTGGAGCAAACGGGTGTGACAGGATTGATACAGGGTGAGGTGTCCAGATGACCTCACTCTGCCCCCTTCTACATCCGAAGCATGTCAAAACCAGAAGGACTCTGATGTGTCCCATTGCCCAACTCCGTGCCAGATAGAGGAGGAAACAGAAGCCCAGAGAGGGTAGGGTACTTTCCCAAGGTCACCCAGCAAGCACGTGGCAAGCCAAGGTTTTGACTCCAAACACCCACTGGGGAGGCTGCCGTTGGGTTGGGGAGAAGGTGGATGGATATCTGGCAGTGTTATCTGTGCCCTCAGTGTGTCTCTTCCCCTGGCCCGGCCACTGACATCATTTCCTGCCCCACTCCTTCGGGGTCTCAGACTGAGCCAGATGCCAGAGCAGGCCCTCTAAGGTGATCAGAGCTGGCAGACACCCTGGTAGGCTGGGAGGGGCAGGAAGGTAGGCTCTGGGGAGGAAGAAAAGGAATGTGGAGTATTGCAAAGCCTTTGTCTAGGCCTCAGCCTCTCCATCTGTGAATGAGGACGGGCCCTGCCCTCAAGGCCTTCCCCACAGTCTGCCAGGATCTGGCGCAGTAGGTGCTTAGGGGGAAGTGGTTCTGTCCTCCCCTGAGATCTCAGCCATCAGTCGATCAGATAGGAGCAGAAGAGACCACATCTGCCCCAGACCGGGGTGCTCTGGGGGCATCGCAGGTGTTCAGAGAATAGGCGGTGGCCCCCCCAGCACAGCAGAGTGCGGGCTGGCCCTGCTCTCTGTAGGCCGGTTCTATACCCACACCGATCTCCTTCCCCGGGGCAGGCAGTGGGCCACGCTGACCCCACGCTCTATGATATGAACAAATTGAACTAACTCTTCACCACCCAGGGTACTGTGAAAATGAAGTCCAATTCAGGCATTACTTTGGCAAAATACTTCTGCCCATCTTAGAGATAGGGAAGCTGAGACCTGTGCTTTGGTGATCTGAGCCTCCGTGATTTGGGTGTGAACGCTAACATTTCTCAACAGCCCTGAACTTTTCGGCCCTGCCTTTCCTACCCCTTCTGGAGGGGGCCCTTTGGGCCTCCACCCCCACCTCCTTCCTGCCTCTACCTCAGCCAATAGGCTCGGCCTGTGGTTGTTAAGCTTCTGAAACTACTGGTGTGTGGCCCCACCTACGCTGAGTCCAGACACCGGAAAGGCAGCTCTGATACTGCAGCGGGGAGCGGCTGAGTCCCTTGAGGCCCCAAATCATCTGTCCCCTAAGCTCCAGCTCCTGGGATCAATCTGGTGTGTGCATAAAGGAAACTGAAGGACCTCCAGCCTCCTCCTTGAATCTGGGTTCTCATTAGGGCTCTGCTCCCTGCTCTGTGGCCTCTGGCAAGTACTGTCCATCCAGCACTGAGCCTCAGTTTATCCATCTGGAAACAGGAGGTAGGGACTGTAATAAACTGTCTCCAGGGGCCCTTCCAACCCTGCCTTCTAGGTCCCAGGAAAAGGTGTGATAGAACTATGTGGCCAAGGCGAGTTAGGGGACAGAAAAGGAATAGGTAACTCTTAAGGGTCCTTTGATCACTAAACTCTCTAAGCTAAGCAGGAATAATGAAGGCATAAGTCATACCACTCCATCAGAAATGCACAAAGCCCGAAGGCCCACGGAAAGCATGGAGTGATGGTCCCTAAAGTGAGGTTAGTGATGGTCCCATCCTCAGCGCTGCTCTTGGCTTTTATGCTAGCAGGAATCCCAGGGTAAGGAAGAGCTGGGCAGCTCTCACCTGAGTTCCTTCTGCCTTACTTACTCTTGCCTAGTGTGGCTCACAAGTTGGGGGAAATTGTGCTACAAAGTACTACAACCTGAATAATACTCAACAGAGCCGTCTGACACAATGTTAATGCTGGTGGGTTTCACATCCCATCTGCACTTCATGCCTACCGAAGGTCTTTCCTTGCTGAACATCAAGGATATGCATAGAATTATAGACTGTTGGAGTTGAAGGTCCTCTGTGATCACTCAGTCCAACCTGCAAAATGAAGTTCCCTCTTCTTGCATGCTACCAGTGATGGAGAACTCACTACTACCACCAAACCCCAACCTCTAGTAAGGCAGCACAACTCTGTTCTAGGGACGGTTCTGAAACTCTTCATGTTGAACTGAAACTTCTCAAAACTTCTAGTCCTCAGCCACAGTCGTGCCTTCCAAGGCTGTGGGCCACACACTAGAGCTTCTACCTTATGATAGTCCTGCGAGATTTTCAGGCAGTGGCCAGGTTTTCTCATCTGTTCTTGAGACTGACCAACTTGTTCTGGTAATAGCACCTCCTATGCTTTGGTTTTGTGCCTCCTGCCCCATCTTGTCAGCTCCTTCTGGATGCATTCAGTTTGTCAGTTTACTCTTCAAGATGCAAGCATATTCTAGGGGTCTTACTAGACTCGATGCGAGCTCATCTGGCTTCTCCACAGCTCTGGCCACTCCCCTCCCTCTCTGCCCTGACTCTGCCGGGGCTGCCCTGGACTGTATACATCCCAACTCGTGCTGGGATGGCCAGCCCCGGTGCATGGCAGACAGAGAAACTGAGGACCAGAGTGGGGTTCTTCCCTGAAGTCTCACAGTGAAGCTGGAGGTGTCCCCCACCCCAGCTCTCTTCTCCCAAGTTTCTGTTGACTCAGGAAACCCCCCACTGACCCTGCTATCCCTCCTCCAGAGCTGGATCCGGAGGTCCCACCCCGGCCCTGGGCCTCCCCGCTCTGCTTTTGGAAGGGGAAATTCTTGAGTCCCCCTCCCAGCTCCTATCCCCTCCCACCGCAGGGTGAACTTGCTCCGTGGCCTCTGGGGAGGAAGCTGCCAGAGTCCCAACCGGAGGAGTTTCCGTGCAGTAGCTGCTCCTCAGTTCCTACTGCGCCCCGGGCTCTGCGTCCTCAGGCATACGTGAGCATCAGAACCACCTGCGTGGATGGGCAGATGGCAGCTTCCTGGCACATGCACCGCCCTTGGATGCTGTGGGTCTAGAGCTGGGCCAGGGGGCTGTGCTAAGCAAGCGCTCTAGGTGGTTCTGTTGCCGGAGGCTGGTGGACCACATTCCTAGAAATGCGGCTCTGGGCCTCCTAACAGACGCTGGGACAAATCCCGAGTGGATTTCAAAAATGGTCCTGGTCCTCCAGAAGGACCTAGCTGGAGAAACCCGGGTAACCAGGTAGGTACTCACGTGGGTGTCTGAACAGGCGCTGGAGCATAGAGCTGATAGGAAGCGGCTTGGCCCTGGGGAGAGACCCAGGAGAAATGTTACACCAACTCAGCCTGGAAGCCTGAGACTGCATACATCCCAACTCATGCTGGGATGGCCTTGAGCAGCGTGGATGTGCATATTAGGACCAGGAGTACCGTAGGCCTGTTTGGTTTGGGCCCAGCAAATTTGCCAATTCTTTTGTAAAAGTGATACCAGTCCACGTTGGTGAGGTTGCAGTGACTCTGGCCATCGTGTGTGCTATTAGTGGGTGAGTTCCTTTGTAGGACCTTTCTGGAGGGTCGAACCCAGAGCTTTAGATATGTAAAAAAAAAAAGTCCGTGTGTTCACTAAAGCATAATTTGGAAATTAAAAAAATGGAAATAACTAAAATCCTCATGCAGATTATTCATAAATGATTGAGCTCATCCACAAGGAGGTAATATTTGACTCATAAAAATTAATATGTGTGCAGAATATTTAATGCCAGGTAGTAAATGCTCATCATATATTTGAAAGATTGAAATATAAGGAAGCCTAGGTAACATTCCTTTAATGAACAAATGTATCTCTTATCATTACGATAATTGGAAGAAGATGTTTACAAGTATTTACTTAGGAAATAAGGAGCACGTGGCGGATGGTAGCCTGAGGACAGACGGTGATGAGTCTTGGATGTCATTTGAAGGAGTAATCCCGGGAGTGATTTCGTTAGGATCAGGGGACTCAAGCGTGTAGTCACATCCTGCCTGTGGTCTGGAGGCTGTTTGTGGAGGAGTTTTTCACTTCTCTGTGGTGGTTATTTGGAAGAAGACAGTTTCTCATGAGCTTTTTGATCTTACTTCAGGCGAGTCTGAGGGAGCTCTCCCAAAGCATGTCAGGATCCTCATTCGTGTGCTTTTCAAGAGAAAGTAATAAACTCAGGCTACGTTTGAGCTCTTAAGAATATGCCTGACATTATAGGTACATTATCCCATCTAATCCTTAAAACAACCTCAGTAGAATACCAAGGTTTGGACAGGCCATACAGTCACACAGGGTTACATTTAAGATTCAAATCCAGGTCTGGGTAATTCTAGAATCCCAGAGTTCTTAACCACGCTGCTCCAGTCTCTAAAGTGCTGAGATCTGGTTATTTTTTTTTTTTTATGTTTATTTTATTTATTTTTGAGGCAGAGAGAGCAGGGGAGGGGCAGAGGGGAAAAGGGAAAGAGGATCCCAAGCAGGCTCCGTGCTGACAGCAGAGAACTCAACCTGGGGCTCGAACTTAGGAACTGCAAGGTCATGACCTGAGCTGAAGCCAGACGCTTGCCTGACTGAGCCACCCAGATGCCCCAGTGCGGAGGCCTGGTCCTGATCTTGATTTTGACATCAGGACACAGTGGGATGGCGGCTTATGTCTCTGGGTTTCAGTGTCCTCACCTGCGACAGCCCTGCCTGTCAGTGCTGTTGAGAAGAGCCGAGGTCAGAGGCTCAGAATATGAACACCATGGGGATTGACTAAGACCTCCTGGCCTCTATTTCACAAAGGAGAGAGCAGGAGCCTGGAGGAGGGAAAAGATTTTTCCAGCTTTGTAGAGCCAGGCCTGGAACTCAGGAATTCTCGGTCCCATGAAAGCATTCCCAGATTAGCGCAACCAGCCGTGGCAACAGGGATGAGACCACCACTTATCTCCTTCCTGCAGCCCAGGGTAGAGAGGCTGGCTGCTGTCACTTCCCCGGGTTCCTGCTTTGATAGCTTCCCTGGCTTGTTCCTTGGGCCAGGCATCCCCTCTCCCCTGGGCAGGGCAAGTCGAGTCGTCACAGGGTGGAAGAGGAACTCACTTGTCAGGCATGCCTGGCCACTGAGCAGATTGGAGGCACCAGGGCCTGGGCAGGGGGGGTGGGGCGTGCCGCTTCGGGTCCAGTTGGTCAGGGGCTCACACCGTACCAGGCTCTGTGCTGGGCACTGCGGGGCAGGAGCAGAAAGTCGTAGAAGCCTTCCCTTGACTTATCTCCCTCCCCAACCAGAAGTGTGCTTTCTAGCAGCGTTTCAGGCATTCTTGAGTTCAGGAAGTTAATCATTTTTATTCACAAATTTACTTTTAAAAATGTTACCATGGTAATAAGTAAAGGTCTTCCTTTACAGTGATAATTCACCACTGAACATTTTCATAGCCTTTTCATGGGCTGACTTATTATTCTTCAATATTTCTTAAAAAAAATTTTTTTAACATTTATTTATTTTTGAGAGACAGTGTGATCAGGGGAGGGGCAGAGAGAGAGGGTGAGACCCAGAATCTGAAGCAGGCTCCAGGCTCTGAGCTGTCAGCACAGAGCCCAACGTGGGGCTTGAACCCACGAACCGTGAGATCATGACCTGAGCCGAAGCCGTATGCTTAACTGACTGAGCCACCCAGGCACCCCAAGTATTTCTTAGAATGGAACCTAGAATTTTTTTTTCCTTTTTTAAAGAGCATCTTTTTTTGGAAGATATGATTGATATATAGCATTAGTTTCAGGTGTACAAGAAAGATTAGATGTTTGTATATATTATGAAATGATCACCACAATAAGTCTAGTTAACATCCAAGAACATATTTAAAAATGTACAAAATGGCTTAATTTTTTTTTCCTACCCCAGGTCCTGGTTCAGTGGCTAGTGCCAGGACTTGACTGACTTTCCGCCTATCTGGGGTGAAATGAGAAAATTAAAGGTGTAAGTGTGTGTTTTACATTGAGGAGGGACGTCAGTTCCCTTCTCCTGAAGAAGTGTCTTGAGCTTTCCTTACTGTATTTTGGAAGGTCAAGATGTCCTCTGTTTTAGGAAATGATAGTGTTAGTCTGCAAATAATGTTTTTTTTTTAGCATCCTTGCTTGTCAACCCATATCAACTCTCCTATGAAAAAATACGATTTATGAAACTTGAGTATCTGGGAGCCACTGACATTGCTTTGGGATTTAGCCTTTGGTATCCATTTCTTCCTTTGATCAGATTCAGCCAATCCTGGCCAAGCTTGGTTAAAGTGCCCATAGGTAAGGCTCAGACAATACTGGACTTGGCCAATTATCCACTAATCTGCTTTGGTTCAGCCCTAATCTCACTCAGCCTCAGCTTCCTCATCTTTAAATTGGGGATATTCCTATTTCCCAGGATCATTCTGAAGATTAGCCAAGATAGTATAGATAAGACAGCAGAGTGTCCAGTACATCTTGAGTATGGTGTCTTACCCACATCTGTCAAGGTAGGTACCCCTGCCTCTTTATAGTTGGGGAAATACCCCCTCTTCAAAGAATAAGCATGTAAAATCATGGCTTGAACTTCTGATGCTTTGCCCCCAATATGGGGAACTTGGAAGGAAGTTGTGGTAGCCATAGGCCCTGAAAGGGAAGGAGAATTGTCTCTGAACTAGAGGTTGGGAAGTTTCAGCCATAACTGGGGTGAGGGTAATAGCAGAAGGTCTGGCCAAGTGCTGGGAGAAGGAAGAGGTGGTCAGGGAGGGCCCCGTGGATGGCAGCACAAATCACAAGACTCTGAGGAGAGGTCAACCAGCATCGAACTCCCCAGTGAGGGTTCGCCTGGCAGTGATGAGAAATTCTGCTCTGGGTACCCCTTCCCTGAAGATGGATTGCTGCCTTCGGCTTGTGTGGGAGGCAGCCTAAGTAACTGGATACAGGGCAAGCTCTGGCATAACCATAAGTTCTGTCTTGCCTTTGGAAGGATCCTACTATAGCAGCGATCCTAGCACTGACCTCTACCTTCCACCCTCATTGTTGTCTCCTTTCTTCCAGAGGCGCCAAAAACCAGATCAGACACCCAGACCACAGCCACAGGAACTAGGTCCCCTCAATGGGGACACAGGTGAGTGGCCGGCCCTATATATGCCCTCCCCACCATCGATCAGGTTTCCTACCTTATAATCAACAACGGTGATATCGCTATTTAATTATCCCATGAGACCTTAAGTAAGTTACATTAATAGGAGTATCATGTCTGAAATCAGGGAGGTGATAGTTCTGACCTGTGCTGGCCTCTTGCTAGCTATTGATGCCACACATAGAGTGCTGAGTTTATTTCTGGAAAGTACATTTTCAGAAGAATCCAGAAAAACTGTAGGGAATACAGCAGAGACAGATCAGGCTGGTGAGGAATCTAGAAGCCATGTTCTATAAGAAGCAGTTAAAGGAGCAGAGGATGTTCTACTTGGAAAGAAGATACTGCAGCAAAACACAGCAGTGCTCTCCAAGTGTCTGAAGTGCCCTCATAGAGAAGAAAGATAAGCCTTGTTCAGTGTGACTCACAGGTCAGTAGAAGGGCCTCAAGGCGGCAGAAACAGGCAGGCAGAATTCAGTTCAATGTGAAAGGATTTTTTGTGTGATTGTTGGTTTAGAACCATCAGAGCTACCTAGTAATGAAATGAGCTCTCCATCTCTGAAAGTGTTCAGTTACAGACTGGAGACTGTCAGGGACATTGTTGATGAGGTGTAAGTACCAGATAAGCAATTGGACCAGAATTCAGAGGTTCTATAACCTACCCGTGTACAAGAATTACTTGCGGGAAGGTCAAGGATACAGATTCTGGGGCCCCGCCGCAGACCAAGTTAATAAGAATCCCTGGGGTGGGACTGGAGACTGTTGCTGGCGACGATATATCTGTCTTATAAGCCTCTCCCTGGCTGGGGCCAGGTCGTGGACCAAAGTTTCAGATGCGGAACCAAATGGTTTGATTGAGTCTGGGGTTCTCTGTACTTGACCACTGCCCTCCCCCAGGACTCAGGGCACTGACTCACTCCCCCAGTGCCAGCTTCCTGTCCAGCAACCCCATTCCTCACCTTTCTCCTCATGCCCTTTGCCAACACGGTCAATGGAGCTCTGTAGTAATAATACTAACAATAATAATGCCAACTGCACCAGTAATGCCGACCCTCCTAATGCTTGTCCTGAGCAGTAATGAATATCCAGAGGACATTTTGTAAACAATAAAGAACACTTATTGAGCTACTTCTAAATGCCTGGCTCTCTGCTTACTGCTTTTTGTGCGTAAGCAGGCAGGTTAAGGTGGTAGTTAGGAATGATTGCCATGGGATCAGACAGTGTATTTACAGCCCTTCTCCCCGACTGTGAGCTGGCGATCCTGGACAAGTTGCATCACTTCTCTGTCTCTGTTTCCTCATCTGTGAAATGGGGATAGTCACGGTACCCACCACACTGGGTTGTTGTGAGGACTAAGCAAGTATTACCCGTGAGGCACTTGGAACGGGGCTGGCATGTTCCCGGGGCATGATAAGCTCTCCGTATTCCTTACCTTGCTGCTATTATCCCTGCTGTCATTGTTTCCTGGTTGAATCATCTCAATAGCCCTGTGAGGTGGTATTAGTATTATCCTGATTTCACATATTGGGTAACTGAGGCACAGAGGGGATGGGTCATGCCCTAGGTCACACCCAGAGCCTACTGGACTCAGAGCAGCGTCGGCAGGGCCGGTTTTGGCGTTTCCCTAAGCAAGAGCTACGCTTCCTGTTGGCGTCTCCTTCCCACTCACAGCAGCCCCTCTGCCTCCAGCTGGGGTGGGGGTGGGGGTGCTAAAGGTCAGGGGTCACACACTCAGACACCCACAGGTAAGCAGGTGATGAGGCGGCCCTTATACGCAGCCTCAGGAGAGAGGTGATGACTGGGGTGAGTGGCAGAGCCACACCCCGGATGAAATGGGAGAGAGGCCTGCCTCAGTTTCAGCTCCTGGGGGGCACAAAGCTACACGCTGCCAGTTCTCTGGCTCTTTCCAAACAAGTTGGACATCTGTATATGAAGTAAAAGCTGCCCAGTTAGTAAATCTTAGCAGCTAGTGTTTTTTAATGTTTATTTATTTATTTTGAGAGAGAAGAGAGAGACAGTGTGAGCAGGGGAGGGGCAGCAAGAGAGAGAGAGAAAGAGAGAGAGAGAGAGAGAGAGAATCCCAAGCAGGCTCTGCATTGTCTGCACAGAGCCTAATGCAGGAGTTCGAACTCATGAACCGTGAGAACGTGACCTGAGGCAAAATCAAGAGTCCAATGCTTACCAGACTGAGCCACTCAGATGCCCTGCAACTACTTACTTTTTCATTTAGATATTATATTAGCTAGAGCACATTGCACTTTACAGGCTGAGTCTATCCTGCAAGTTACTGGCTCTGCTGTTGGTCCTAAGGGACAAAATGAGCCCACTGGCTCCTGCACTAAGGATGGTCTCCCAAGCCAGAGAGATGTGCAAGGTGGGGGGGGGGGGGTGGCATTGGGGGTTCATCTCCCAACTGCAGCCATTCTTGAGGCGGAGACTGGAGTCCTCGTCCCTTAGCCCTGGCCTCCCACATCCTCTCTAGCGGGCCCTGGCTTCTCCTCTGCTCTGTGTGCATTTTGTGCTTGCTCACTCACAGCCACCACTGTCCAGCTCTATGCATCTGAGGAGGCTGAACGGTGCCAGAAGGATATAACCAGAATTCTCCAGCAACACGAAGAGGACAGGAAGAAATGGGCAGAACAAGTAAGTCCAGGTGACACAACCCCTCTCTCAGGAGGACACCTCCTGCTCAGCTAACCTCGGTATATCCCAGAGTAAGGACCAACTTTTGATTTTGTTGTTGTAACTATCTCTTACTCCATTCCCAAGAAGGGAGTCTTTATCTTTTGAATATATATTTGTAACTGCTTGCATGTAATTCATGATATTCATTATATGCAATGGAAGGTCGGGAAACACTGTGATACAGTAGACAGACTTCCTGCCTGGAGCGGGCATCAGGGTTGGAAAACTCCTACATCCCTTCCACCTGGACAGCTCTCTAGGAGCCCCCTTCTAAGCCCTAAAGAAGGCAAAGTCAGCCACACCTACGGTGTCTTGGAGGCCTCGTGCCCACTCTGAGCCCAGGTCGTCTCCGTCACGTAGGGGATGGGGTGGGACTCTGATCACCAACCTCTGCAAAGCTCCAGGGTTTGGGGAGTGGATGAGCGAAGCTGCACTGAACCTGCTCAGTCTCACGCTACTTACCACATTCTGTCCCCAGGTGGAGAAGGAGAGGGAGCTGGAGCTTCAAGAGAAGCTTGATGAACAGCGAAGAACCCTAGAGGAAGAGCATGAGGATGCCCTGCAAGGTAAGGATGGAGATGCTTCTCTTGGGTTTTGTCCATTCTGGACTCTCAATACATGGAATCATACCATCTGTGACCCCCATGTCTGACTTTCTTCACCCAGCACAATGTATCTGGGAGCAGCCATGCTGCAGATTACATTTGCCCTACATTTCTTTTTTCCCCTCCCATTTTAAAAACCACTCCATTCCTTTTTATGGCTGAATACTATTCTATTATTATAGAATGTATGTCTATAAGCATGGACACACCATGCTTTGCTTTCCATTCATTGGTTGAACTCCTGGGCTGCCTCCACCCTTTGGCCACTGTGCATAGCGCCGCTAGCAGATGCACCTGTTTGTACACCTGCTTTCAGTTTCCCTGGGTCTATGTTCATTCAGGAGTAGACTTGCTGGGTCATACAGCACATCTATGCTTAACTTTTTGAGAAATTGCCAAACTGTTTTCCACAGCAGCTGCACCACTTTGCATTCCCACCAGGGTTCCAACTGCACCACATCCTTGCCAACACTTGGTATTTTCGTTGTTGTCACTGTCGTTATTATGGCCATCCTAGTGAGGCGTGGAGCGGTATCTCATTGTGGCTTTGATTTGCATTTCTCTAATGCCTAATTTTGCTGAGCATCTTTACATGTGCTTTTTGACCATTTGTGCATCTTTTTCAGAGAACGTTATGTATACTTTTGATGCTATTGAAACAGACGTAGAAAATGCTATACTAGTGTTTCCTTTATCCATCAGTGTTCCTGTGATCTTTCCCCAGAACTATCTATTAAAATCCAGTTAGGATTACTTTGTACGTAAAATGTCAGATCCTGTTCTTTTCATTTGACACTGTTTACAACATGTTTCCAAATAATCATGCTGCTTCTAAACGTTTATAAAGGATAGACTACTGCATCCGTGGTTTTCCTTATATCCCAAGTCTAGACATCCAGATTTTTAACTGCTGTAAATAACACTGCACCAAATGTCTTTTGCATAAATCTGTGTGGACATTTCATGTTATGTCCTTAAATTCCCAGAAATGGAACAACTAGAACAGAGGTCTGAACAATTTTGAGATTCTTGAAATGTATTGCATCATCAGCACAAAATGTTTTGAAATGGAATTGAAGCCCTCGCCCTGGGAGTTTGAAGAGTTAGTTGTTTTAATTCTAATATTCCTGTGATACTGGGCCTGTCACTCAACCTCAGTTCAATTTCCTCATCTGTAGAATCTACCTTGAATTTCAGTTCATTTTCCGTATCTCTAAAATGTCCCTTCCCCGCCTCATGATGCTATTGTGGGAAAACAGCTTTGCTCTCTGCACATTGCTTGGATACTATTTTTTAGCATAAGATAAGAACATGTTACTATTGTAAAAACCCCAGAGGAGAAGGGAATGCCTATCTTGAGTTTTCCCATCAGTCAGAATTCTTTCTTAGTTATTTCTGAATCACTCATATTAGGTGGTACATGCATGTGTATTAAATGAATGAATAAAAGCATAGTGAGAGGGAAAATATCGGATTCTATTTGTTCGGGGTGCTGTACAGATAACTGGGAGAAAGTAGCGGTAGGTTTTGTTTTTTAATAATCTTGTATTTCTTGATGTTTTCTTTACTTTATGTTTTACTAGTTTTAATGTTTTTATTATTTATTTTTGAGAGAGAGAGGAGAGAGAGAGAACGTGAGCTGGAAAGGAGCAGAGAGAGAGGGGAAACATAGAATCTAAAGCAGGCTCCAGGCTCTGAGCTGTCAGCCCAAAGCCTGACACAGGGCTTGAACCCACAAACTGTGAGATCATGACCTGAGCTGAAATCAGGAGTCAGACACCTAACCAGCTGAGCTACCCAGGTGCCCCTGATTTGAGTTTCAAATATTGAACTATCCTTGCCTTCCTGGCATAAACCCTAGTTGGTCATGCTGCTATATTATTCTTTTTATATATTGCTGAATTCCATTTGCTAGTATTTTACTGAAGATGTGTGTGTCTGTGTTCATGAGAGCAATTATGCTGTACCATCTGTCTAGTTCAAGTTTTAAAGTATGACTTGCCTCATAGAATGAGTTGAGAAATGTCCCATTTTCTTCCATTTATGGAAGACATTATATAGAATTGGTATGATATCATTTTTAAATGTTTAGTAGAATTTGTGAATGAAATCATCTGTTCTCAAACATTTCTTTCCCAGAAAGTATTTAAGTACAAATTAAAATTCTTTAGTAGCATTAGGAATGCCCAGGTTATTCATTTTACCTTGGTTATGCATTTTACATTGCCACTTTCCATAACGGTGCACACAGAAGAATCAGGCACGAACAAGTCAGCTGTAAGAGAGAAAGGACCAGGGGACAACAGCTTAGAACGACTGTCACCTCCAACAACTCTGCAGTCCCATATTTGTTGAGAATATGGTAGTTAATCATTATAAGATGTCAAGATTGTTTTTCATGTTTCAGAGAATGATTTTTAGAGAAAAACAGAATAATCATCTGTGGGCACACTATGGTAGACTGAGCCAAATCACTAAGTTTCACCTGAACAGGGAGTCTCTGAGTAGGTGGTAGAAGGCGACACAAAAGAAGCAGACAGTGCTCCGCCCACGGCCAGCCAGGTGTACCCTGCTGCCTGGCTCCCTTGTCCTATATCAGCCGCCCCTCCCAGAGAGTCCTTACAGTATGTTTTTTCTACAGCTACGTTAATCATTTGTTAATCATTACAGAGTTGTGGGCTCTGTTCTGCTCCACATTTATACATTAAAGGTGGCATTGTTTTGAGGGGTCGTCACATTGGGTGAATTTTGATAGTTTGTAGCTTTTTCAGGAATCGGTACATTTAAGTTGTCGAGTTTATATGCATGGAATTGGTCATAGTGGCCTCTTACTATTGTTTTATGTATCTTCTGTGTGTTTGGTGGTATTCCCTCTTAATTTCTTGATATTGGTGGCTTGTGCATTCTCTTTTTTCTTTGTCAGTCTTGCTTAAGGTTTATCAATTTTATTAATCCTTTCCAAAAACCAGCTTTTGGTTTCATTGATTTCTCCCCGCTAGTTTTCAATCTCACTGATTTCTGTTTCCTTCCTTCTGCTTTTTTGCCTTATATTTAGCTCTTCTTTTCATGGTATCTTAAACTAAAAGCTTAGATTGTTGATTTGAGGCCTTTCTCCTTTTCTAATCTAAGCCTTAAGTGCTACAAATTTCCCCTAAATACTGAATTATCCCACAGATTGATGTTTTGTATTTTTATTTTTGTTCAATTCAAAATATCTTCTAGTTTTCCTTGAGACTTACTCTTCGGCTCATCGAACACTATGTGTTTGGAGATTTATAGTTCTCTTCCCGTGACTGATTCCCAGTTTGTTTTCATTATGGTCAGAGAACATAGTTTGTATTTTGCTCATTTTATAATTTGCTAAGGCTTGTTTTATGACTCGGGATATGGTCTATCTTGTGAATGTTTCATGTGCCCTTGAAAAAGTGTATTCTGCTACTGTTAGGTTGTAGCTTGTAAATTAATTAAATCAGTGTGTTGACAGTGTTCAGTTCTTCTATATTCTTACTGATTTTATGCCTCCTTTTTCTAATGAATACTGAAGAGTGTAGAAGTCTCCAACTATAATTATGTATTTGTCTGTTTCTCCTTTAAGTTCTGTTAGTTTTTGCTTCATATATTCCGAAGCTCCTTTGTTAGTGTATAAACGTTTAGGATTATTATGCCTTCTTGGAGAATTGACCTCTTTACCATTATGTAATGACCTTCTTCATCCTTGTAATATTCCTTATTCTTATGTGCACTTCATCTGAAATGAATATAGCCACTACAGCTTTCCTTTGATTAATATTGCTTTTTCTACCTTTTTACTTTTAATCTACCTATGACATATATTTAAAGTGGGTTTCTTATAAATAGCACATAGCTGGGGGTATTTTTTTTTTAAGGATCCATTCTAACAATCCCTGTCTTTTATTTAGGATGTTTAGACCCTTTAGCTTAGTGTTGTTATTGATACAGCTGGATTTAGGTTTGTCATTTTTGTATTTGTTTTCTGGTTGTTCTGTTTTTTATCCTCTTTTTTCCCTGCTTTCTTTCCTTTTTAAAAAAAAATCCTGGGGCGCCTGGGTGGCTTAGTCAGTTAAGCGTCCGACTTTCGCTTAGGTCATGATCTCGCAGTTCGTGGGTTCGAGCCCCGCATAGGGCTCTGTGCTGACTGCCAGCTCAGAGCCTGGAGCCTGTTTCAGAGTCTGTGTCTCCCTCTCTCTCTGACCCTCCCTTGCTCACGCTGTCTCTCTCTATCCTAGAAATAAAATTTAAAAAAAAAATCCTTTGCCCTAAGAATTACAAAATACTTAAGAGACAAATCAGAATTAATATTTAAAATTTTTTAATGTTTATTTATTTTTGAGAGACAGACAGACCATGAGCAGGGGA
>NW_027530642.1:2517836-2557550 GCF_008692635.1 Crocuta crocuta
GGTGAGGAGTCGGTGGCAGAGAGAGAGACACAGAATCCAAAGCAGGTTCCAGGTTCTGAGCTGTCAGCACAGAGCCCCTGTGGGTGGGGCTCTAACCATGAACCATGAGACCATGACCTGAGTGGAAGTCAGACGCTTAACTGACTGAGCCACCCAGGTGTCCGTAGAGTTAATATTTTGCCATGTTGAGTGGAATGTAGAAAGTTTACCATTACGTAGGTCCACATCCTCTCTCCTTTTTGTTATATTTGTCTTAGGTATTACATCTACATATACTGAATGCCCCATCAGACAATGTTACACTGTTTACAGCATTGATTTAGCATCACTTGTATTTTAAAGAGCACAAGGGAAGAAGAGGAAGAAGAATATTACCCAGGCATTTACTAGTTCGGTTGTTCTTCCTACACTCCTGAAGTTTCAAATTTTCCTCTGGTATCATTTGCTTTCTGTCTGAAGAATTTCCTTAAGCAATTCTTTTAGAAGGTCTGCAAGTGAGAAATTATTTTAGTATTTTTTCATCTGAGAATGTCTGTATTTCACCTTCTTTCCTGAGGATATTGTCACTGGCTATCGGATTCTTGATTCACACACAGTTCTTTTATTTCAGCAATTTTTCTTAAGAACATAAATAGTTCTTACTTTTTCTCCTCTCCAAGGTTTCTGATAAGAAATCCACAGTCATTCAAACTGTTGTTTTCTCTAAGTAATGCATTGTTTTTCTCTGCTTCTGTTCCGGATTTTTTCTTTTTATTAGTTTTCAAAAATGATGTGCCCGGGTGTGGATTACTTTTGGTTTGCTTTGTTTGGGGTTCAGGGAGTGTCTTCAATCTGTAGGTTTACATTTTGCCAGATTTGGGAAGCACTCAAATCCATTCTTTCTTCAAACACAGTTTGTGTACTGCATTCTCTCTTTTCTCTTTCTGAGACTCTGATGCACGAATATTAGACATTTCTGAGTTGTGTTTTGGGTCCCCGAGACTTTGTTCATTTTTTTCCCTATCGTTTTATCTCTCTGTTGTTCAGACTAGATAATCTCTATTGATCTATATTCAAGTTCACTGGCTCTTTACCTACGTCATTTCTATTCTGCTATGGAACCCACCCAGTGACTTATTTTATTTCATTTATTACAGTTTTTAGTTCTAAAATTTCCTTTTGGTTCTTTTTAATAGCTTCTATTATTTGCTAAGGCTTTCTATCTGTCCATTCTTTTCGAGAGTATTCACCCTTACTTCATGAAGCATTTTTATATCAACTGCCTTAAAGTCTTTGTTAATAATTCCAACATCTATAGCATCTCAGGGTTGACATCTGCTGACTGTCTTGTCTCAGCCAAGTTAAGTTTTCCTGCTTTTGCCATTTGGATTCACATGCTGAGTAATTTTGTATTATATTCTGGAATAATTTGAATGCATGCGATTCTGAGTCTTGATTACACCTGTTGGTTCCGTGCTACTTTGAATTCCAGTCTTCTTGCCCACTCTGCCTACTACCATTATTTGCCTTTCAGAGTCTGCAAATAACCACTCTATTCAGTCTGTCTAGGTTTTATAGCTACATTCAGTAGGACAAACTATCTGGAGTGTACATCTTCCATCTTAGCTGGAATCAGAACCTGTCTTAGTAGGCAAATTAACAAATTAGGCCCATCATTTGGAAAAAATTTAGCCTGTATTTTTCAAACAGCTGATCTTTTTTGTTTTTGACAGCTCTGTCACATTTATATTACTTTGTGTGTGTCACTGGCCACTGTGACACAGGCCCGTAGCACACCTGGGCCTTTGGTCATATGAAGCTTTGTTTTCCTCCGTCCTCTCCATCCTATTTCCCATCCCACCCATTGATGGGCCGCTTCCCAGTTGTCTTCTTTCAGCTGAGACAAGGTTAGAATTTTCTTTTCTTTTTTTTTTTTAATGTTTTATTTATTTCTAGGAGAGAGAGAGAGAGAGAGCGTGAGCAGGGGAGGGTCAGAGAGACTAAGCCACCCAGGCGCCCCCAAGGTTAGAATTTTCTATAAGGAGCTCTATAAAGGAGGGGGGATAATAAATATAACTATATGGGGGCGCCTGGGTGGCTTAGTTGGTTAAGTGTCCAACAGTGGATTTCAACTCAGAGCACGATCTCATGAACCATGAGAGATAATGGTTCATGAGATCGTGCTCTGAGTTGAGCTCCGTGCTGATCACACTGGGCCTGCCTGGGATTCTCTCTCCCTCTCTAAACAAACAAACAAACAAAATTATATTGATTTGGGGGAATCAATCAAGGGAAAGCCCTTGAGCCCTTTTCTCATGTCATCCTTGGGTCATCCCTTAGCAACAACTCATTTCACAGTTGAGGCAATAGGACTTTTAGGTATTCGAAGGGATCTTCGCAAGGTTTCTCAGTCGTGAAGAAGCAGAATCAGGACAAGGTAGATTTCCGGGCCCCAGACCCAATGTACTTACTGCAGTTTTGTGCCATTATTGTTTGATAAGTGATGATTCAATGGTTTCAAAGTTTGGGTAACCCAGCTTGCAAAACACTGGCTCTATGCATTTTCCATGGCGTGGTGGACAAAATGAACAAGCCTGCGGCAGGATCTTTGGGTCATGGCCTCAGTGAGGCGGGGGGTGGCCCCACAGGTCCTCTGAGGATATAATTTGTTTCCATGTCTATGAGATTATTAAGTATCTACTAGATTTCTGGCACAGCTGCAAGCCCAGCAAACAAAGATCGAATAAGACCATCCCTAGACCCCTGGCCCCTGGGGGCCCCTGCTAATCACACGAGTTCCCCTCCCTCGTGGGTCCTGCCATAAAGCTATAGGGCATCTGAGCTCATAGAGGTCTCCTTTCCCTGCAGTCCTCCAGGCCTCACATGAGCAGGAGAAGGAAGCCCTTACCCACTCCTTCCAGGAGGCCAAGGCGACTCTGCAGGTGAGAAGAGCTGGGCCATGGCAGACTCGGGGAGGGGAGGGGAGGGGAGGGCCTGCGGGAAAACAGCATGGCCTCTACTTAGATGTGAGGGTCAGAAGCGAGTGTCTTCGTGTATCCGGCCCCTCCATGTGATGACTGGGCTATTAGCTCCAGAGGACTCACTCTGAGATTAGGGTTGGCCTATTTGTCTAAGAACTGTTGGAGGATCTTGGAGACCTCATGGGCCAGGTACCACAGGGAGACTGGGCTGGCAGGTCGAAGCACAAACTGGTGTCTGAGCCAATTGATCAGGTCAGGCACTTCCCGGAGGGATGAAATCTTAGCTGGAACCTGAAGGATGGGTTGGAATTCTTTAGATGAAGAAGGGTGAGAAGGGGGCCCTAGGAAGGTGGGGGGGAGTGGAAACCTGTGCTTAAAGACTTGGAGAAGAGGGGGAAATATGAAATGCCTGCAGAACTGAAAGAAGTCCAGGATGCCTGGGGTGAAGAGGGTGAGTGGGAGGGAGCTGAGGTCAGACAGGAGGTGAGGGCCACGCCGTGGGGCCTGTGGGCCATATCAAAGCCATGCTCTATCCTAAAGGTGATGGCCAAGGTTGAGGTGGAGGAGACTCTTAACAGGGGAATGTAGGAGGCAGGGATGTGCTCAGCAGCAGCAGCAGAACTGATGTGATGCCTGGCCGAAGGAGCAGCGAGAGGGAAGACTGGGAAAGTGCATAGCCTGGCTTGGTTGGGCTTTGAATGCCAACCTAGCACCAACCTTAAACACCAGGGCATTGTCCCCAAGGGGATAGGGAGCCATTAAGGCTTTATGACAAGAGATGGGGCTGGTGTGTTTCAAGCAGTGGTTGAAGCAAATCTAGCCTGCATTGTTGGGGAGGGCAGAGCGAAGGTAGACTGAAGAACCCTAAACTGACCCCTCTCCGGGATGTGCGGAAATCCACCTTCAGCCTTTATGAACCAGGCTTTGACCATCTCCCTTGCATTCCCTTCTCCAGGAGACCATTGATGGACTGTCCTCACAGCTGGAGGTCTTCCAGGCCAAGATGAAGAGGGTAGAAGAGTCCATTCTGAGCCGAGACTATAAGAAGCACATCCAGGTGGGTGGCAGATAACACCTGGGACCTTTTCCTTCTTGAATCTCCAGGGAGGGCAGGGTCTGGGCAACAGGAAAGGTCAGGTCCTCCTCAAAGCCAGGGCTCAGACTTGACACTCTCACCTTCAAAAAGCCTGGAAGAAACAGGGTCCTCGTGTCACTGAAGGGAAAGTAAGGCTTAGAGCACAAGGGATAGTGAAGTACTCAGACTCTGGATTCAGAAGGAATTAGGTGCAAAGAGCTAACCTACCACTTAGCGTGAGTGACTTACCCGATCTGCAGCATGGTTCCCCAGCTGTGGTGGTAGTCGGGCTTGCCTCAAAGGGTGTTATTAGGCTAGAATGAAATCACGCATATTAAACACTTACCGTGAGCCAAGAGAGGGAGGCAAACAATGATCTGGAGGCAGAATGGGGAAGAGGCAGGTAGCCTGTGCCCCTCTCTCCCTGCAGGACTGGTGAGATCACTTTGTGTCCCTGTCTAGGATTACGGAAGCCCCAGCCAGTTCTGGGAACAGGAACTGGAGAGCTTACACTTTGTCATCGAGATGAAGAACGAGCGTATCCATGAGCTGGATAAGCGGCTGATCCTCATGGAAACAGTGGTGTGTGCCTGGAAGGGGTGGGCGGGAGAGATACACTTCAGGCTTCTGTTTTCCTCTGTAAAGTGTGCAGAGGGAAGGCAGTTTGAAGAGGCCCCAGCCTGGGCCACCCTGGCTTTGACCTGCCATCCATGCTGGCCCCGGGATGGCTGCAGCCGGTCTGTGGCCAGTCCGGGTCAAGCAGTGGCTCCTTCTCATACGGGCCCTGTGCTTTTCTTGACAATTCATGTTGCCCTAACGTGGGTGACACCAGGGCAGGTAACCTGGCTAATCAGGAGGAGCTGGTAGATGTTCTGTGTCAGGCAGGGTCTGGGGAAGAAGGCAAGGCTGAAAAATCAGACCGAGGTAGGAGGCCAGAGTGAGCAAGGACGGGCCTGGAGAGGGGTGGGCATTGAGCACACAGATGGCTTTGTCTCCGGGAAAAGGGCGGCCTTGGGAACCCGGGGTCGAGTCCAAACAGAGATGATTTGCTCTGGAAGGAGTGTCCCTGCACAGCCTGTATTCTAAGCAGGCCCGTCTCACACAGTCCCTGTGAATTCTCTTCTACCACTTCCGTGAACTAGTATAACAGACACGCGTAATCTTATTTATATAGATTATATCCTTCTGACTTTGGGAGAACCAAAAATATCCATTCCCTTATGATCTGATGGAAATGTTACGTGGGAGGGGCTGTATTCTTTTTCTACGTCCCATGTGGCAAGATCAAAAGTTGGCAACCCCGTGTCCGCCTCCTTGCTTCACGAAATGTAACATCTAGTCCAGAGTGACTCAGTATGTTTAGTGACCACAGATAAGAGGAGGGTGACGGCACACGCTGTGCCATGTTGAGTCGGGTGGCTTTCTGAGCTCCTTCTGATGTGTTGCAGAAAGAAAAAAATCTGATGTTGGAGGAAAAAATCACCACTCTGCAGCAGGAAAATGAGGAGCTCCACGTCCGGGGCCGCAGCCAAGTGGTTATGTCCAGGTAGCTGCCTCCCTGCCCCCTCTCCTCCCACCCCGGCCCTTTTGGCCAAAATCCCTACTTAAGAGGGTCTCGGAGAAGCCTAGATTGACAGCGGGGCACAGGCCTTTCTGGGGAATTTGGCTCCTCTTTCCCTGGATGTCAAGACTCCCAAGGGACCCAGCTCTGCCTGGAAGCCTGTTTCAGTGCCCAGACTGGTATGTGTCCCCATCCTGGCTGTGTCGGCTCCACGGCAAAGCCCAATACAGGAAAAGGGGACAGGAAATGTCTAGTTGAGGTGACCTAATGAATGAATGAATGAATGCACATGAATGAATGAACTGCTTAGAGCCTGCATCATGTGTCAGATATAATTTGTTGAATGCTTTACATACTGTCTCGCCTAATCCTTATAATTACTCGAAGAGCTGGGTCTTCCTATTATCAGCCCCATTTTACCCATGAAGACATTGATATTTGGCAAGAGGAAATAGCTTGTCCAAGGTTACACAGCTAACTGGTGGGGCAGATCTGAACCCGGAGCTGCCTGCCTGGGAGGGCCAGGCTCCTCCGGCAAGGGATCGAATGACCTCTTGCACACAGGCGGAGATCAGGGCGACAGGGCGGTGGGGGCCCTGAAGCAGGCTGGCGGCCCACGTGAGGAGGGCCTCCTGGAGGAATGGGTTGGTCTGTGCGGCCGCTGACCGGCTGTTTCCCCCTGGCGACGCCGATCCCGTCTGCATCCACAGGCAGCTCTCGGAGGACCTGCTTCTCGCCCGCGAGGCCCTGGAGAAGGAGTGCCAGTTGCGGCGACAGCTCCAGCAAGAGAAGGAGGAGCTGCTGTACCGGGTCCTTGGGGCCCCCGACGCCTCCCCCGCCTTCCCTCTGGCCTCAGTCACCCCCACCGAGGTCTCCTTCCTCGCCAGCTAGGACACACGGCCGGGACGCCTGTGGTCACAGCGCCCTCTTGAGGACTTACCAGAGAAGACAGCAGGAGCCTCTCGTGTGCCCAGGAGGGGCGGGAGGGCAGGAGCCAGGCGGGCAGCCAGGGTGCTGCCCAGTGAGCCCCCGGGGGCTTGGGCCGTGCAGGATCACCCACAGGGCTTTGAGGCCCCAGAAGCGCCTCCCCTCGAGTTGGCCCAGGAAACAAGCAAAGAGGAGCCCTTCCGTCCCTCCCCGTTCTCTCCATCCAAATCAGGGAAGTCCCAAGCTTTTCCCAGGAGCAGCCAATGGTGCTGTGGCCATCTGATGAAGAAGTGACAACCACCTGGTCCTGACTTGTCAGCTTCCCCCAGATGTTTCCACTTCTGGCCGGGCCCTCCCTCAGCCTCAGTTTACCTCTCCTCTAAAACAGCCAGGGGACCCGAGCGAATGATACTTAAGTCACTACAGTGCCCCATTCTGGGATGGTGTGAGGCTCAGACTAGGGGCTGGGGGATGTAGGAGGAAGTGGCCCACACCCTGGGAATCAACAGGGAAAGGTGGGCGCTGGTAAGGGGGTCACTGGAGGCCCTTGGGGTTGCGGCTGGGTATAGTGTGGGGTATGCCACTGGTCCCCGTCCCAGAGTCGGGTCAGCCCAGCGGTTAAGCCAGAACTCCTCTTCGCCCAACAGGCAAGGCTCACTCCTCAGCCCTCCGGGTCCCTCAGTCTCAGTGCCGCCTGGGTACACTCAACAGGCAGAGCTGGGACCTCCTCCCTGTACTGACAAGGAAACCGAAGCGGGGAATGGGGCCCCGAAAGCCAGGACTAGGACCTCCTCTCTCATCCAGCTCTTAGCATGTTGTGCTTGTTTTTCTCCCCAGGCTCTGGAAGGATCAGATGTGTGACTTAGCCTTTCTCCTCCATCCTCTACCTGTCCCACTCACTTCTGGTCCCTCTTACTCCTTTCTACCTTGACTCCTATCACCCCTGATGCCAGGTGCCAGGACCCCGGAACCTGATCCTCAGCTTCCCCATCAGTGCAGAGGGGCAGCTAGAGTAACCAACCTCAGCAGGCCTGTCCAGCCCAGACTGTCCGTGGATTTACTCTTCTTCTCAGGAAGCTTCGGGTCAGCTGGACGCTATAATGATAATCGCTCCCCTGCACAGAGCATTTTCATTCAATGCTCTCAGATACATCTAGGATCCTTCAAGCCGGTTCTTATTCCTCTTCAGCAGCAGAGTAAACAGATCACGGGAGCCGGGGGGCCTTGCCTGACATCACTCAGCTCTAGCCCCAGGCCCCAGGCCAGCAAGTAAGAAAAGACAATCCAGTAGAACTGAGGTTTCTTCCATCATCCCAGATTGCCTTCTTTATTCCCCTAGATCTGGTCTGGTCTTTAGCCATTTGTAGTTCTGGGAGTTCAGATGTGACTCTGTTTCTCCGTTCTCCATTTCTCCCCTAGTAGGGCTAGGGGAGTGCTGAGCTGTTTTCTCCAGCCTTGGGAAAACAAGTTATCTATCTGGGAGCCTTGGGAAGAGCTTTGGAGTGAAGTACACACGTACTTCTTCATGCAACTTTTCCCAGAGCTAGTCTGGGATACACTCATTCACTGCACATTAATAGGCCTGACCAAGAAAAGATTTGATGGCCAAGTAATTTGAGAAACTCTAGGTTCAGTCCAGTTAAACAGATCTGCTAAAGTGCGGGACTTCTCAGAACCTTTAATATGGTAATGTGTAGTGCAAATTTCCAAGAAGGAAGCAGAGTATCCAGCATTTTCTAAACTCCTGTGACCAACTTTCTACCCCAACCTAAGCACTTCAGGCTGCAGAATGCACTTTAGAAAGCATGGTTTTAATGGAGAGGGGCCTGGATGGAGAGGGGGCAAGTTGTGGGGAGCAGGGTTCCCGTCATGTAGCCTATGGCAGATGCAAGGAGATAAACTGTGGTCATGGCCTCACGCTGGGGCAGACAAGCTGTGGAAACTATGGTAGTGTGTTTATCTGGCCCCTGTGTTTTCCTGGGAGGAGGCGACTCCTCCCTGAGGACCTCCGCCAGTGGCAGGGATCATTGAGGGATATGATCTGGGCTTTGGTGACTCACCAGTGACTCTCTGCTCCCTCCTGGGGTGCTGGTACCCCACTGGCCCTAGCTCTGCCCAGCCTTGGAGTGGGGCCTGATGTTGGAGTGACGGCTGGCCATGAGAAGAGGTCAGGGCCGGGAGGGAGGCTGTGAGGCTGATGCAAGGCATGGAAGCAGTGATGGGCAGGCAGAATATTGGGGGAGTGCAGATCCGTGGGGGACAATGGCTTGGCACCAAAAACACCAAGGTTCACGCAGTTACCTACCCCTGTTTCTCCCCATTGCTCCAGACCAGGATGCCAGCAGCCAGGGAGGGAGCTAGGAGGGGACAGGGGACACAGGAGGGCTTCCGGTCACATGGACGTGGGTGGTGGCAGTCCCTGTGCCCTGAAGGTTGGTGGCCCGGCAGGTGTAGATGCCAGAGTCCCCAGCCCGGGCCTCTTCCACGTGGAGGGTGCTCCCTGCCTCCTCCTGCACCTGGCCCTCTCGGCGAACGATATTGACCCACTCGCTGACATAGGGGGGTTGGCCCAGCTGCAGGGACAAAAAATAACTGTCAGCTACCCCAGGTGTCGTCTCTGACTTAAGCATCAGAGGCAAGTAAGAGGCACTGTGTGTCCCTTCAGGGAAAGGGACAATGACTCGCCCAAGGTCACACACATGTATCAGAGCACCTGAAAGGCCAGGTTCTTTGTGGGAAACATGAGCTTCTAAAGTCCCTGGGGAGAAGTTGGGGTCTCTTCTCCTGCTCGGGGAGATACAGGAAGTGACTTGGCTGGGAGCAGCACCCCCCAGTGTGGGTTCTGTGGCACTCTGGTTTTGTGGGGGTGTTAATGGGTACTGCCTTCCCAAAGAGGGGGCAGTGGGATTCTCATGAAAATTGTTTGAGAAGCACTGAGTCAAGTAAAATCAAATTGGGGACACTCTGGCCACTGAGTCTGTCACATGTGCATGTGAGTTTTGAATCTCCGAGGTAGATGATGGTTATAAGAGGCAATATTTTCTGAATAGCACTTTTTTTGGGGGGTTGGGGCTGGATTTTGTGGTATGCTACCATTCCAAGGAACAAGTCTAGGGAAATGCTAGCATAGCGAAGCCATGGCTCCCAACCACAGGTGTGTTCTTTACCCCTTGATGGGTCTCGGTTTCCATTTTTGACAAATAGGAGACTCCTCCCCCATTCTGTCCCTCCTAAGGCCTCTGGTGAGCTCACCTTCACCAGGTCATTGCCGGGTTCTGCCCACCCTCCAAGGCTCACGTCAAATTCCAGCTCTTCCAGGAAGCCTTTTCAAGAATCCCTGAAGTTTTCAGTGCTGATGGATGTGCTGTTTGACCCAGCTGCTCTCCAGATGTTTGAGCGTTATGGGAGTAAGTTCTTTGAGAGGAAGGAACATCACTATCACCTCTCCAGTAGCACCTTAGGAAGGTCTTGCCCATGGCAGACACCCAGGAGATAATTGCTAATGTGTTTTGTTCATCTCTTATTACACACGCACCGGCCATAGGGACTAAGCACTTGCCTCGACCCCATTTTCATGAGACTTGGGCCAGTCTAGCCTCAACTCGAATGTCACCTCACAGAAGACTCCCTGACGACCCTATCTTAAGACCCTATCACATTGTCCTGCTGTATCCTCAGGGTAGCACTTAGTTTTCTCTTGATGATCATGTTCATTTCCCACTGCGAACTTGCAGACAGTGGAAGCCATATCTGTTTTCGCCTCATCATTGTGGTCTCAGCACTTAGTACAGTGTCTGGCATGTGGTGGGTGCTCAGTAACCATTGCTGGATAAATTAAAAAGGAAAAATTGTATACAGTAACCTAAGAAGTTGCTCTATTTAACACATGAGGAAACTGAGGCCCAGAAAAGGGAAGTGACTTGCCAAGGTCATGCAGAGAAGCAGGTTCCTCAGATCCCCTGTCAAGCAGTGACTCCACTCTGCCATGATCGCTCCTGACCCTCATCCTAATTCCTCACCTCCATGCTCCTGCCTGACACATCATCAGCACACACACGCAGCCTCCTCTTACCCTCTGCTTACCTTCTGCCCTGGATACTCCCAGATAAAGTCCACAGCAATGTCCGGCTCACCCAGAGCTGTGCAGGTCACACTGAAGTTCTCTCCCAGTTGGACTGATGTTGCTGAAGCTTGGATGGTGGGTTTGGGGGGGGACGATGGGTCTGCCATGGAGAGAATGGGAGAGAAATGGGAACAAACATGTTGAACTGATTGTTGGAACCATTGAATGAAATGAATGGGTGGAATGGGTAAGTTCCTAGAGGGTGAATGGTTGGGGTGGTTGAATTGATAGAGAATGGATAGATGATGGAACAGGTGATCTGATGGAAGATGGGTGAATGGAATGGGTTTGAGGGGAAGGTGGATGAATGGAATAGTGTGACGTGATTGAGAATGAGTGGATGGACAGAAAGGCTGCACTGATGCGGTGTCGATCAATGGCTGCCTGGATGCCTGTCTGGACAAGATGGTTGACTACATGGGGTGTTGTAGAAAACTGGTTGGTTATTCAGTGTTCCATGATCCACAGAACTCAGATCTGAGGTCTCTAAAGGAGGCATCTGTCCCCACATCCTCCCCTGCCTTGCCCACCCAGACCCGAGGCCCACACACACTTGATGTAGATCAGCATGTACTTGGAAGAGATCTGTCTCAAGCCGCCCAGGCTGGCCAAGCGGAAGAGGGAGTCAGCCAAGGATGCTCGGGGCCGGTGGATGGTGAAGCCCTTCTTCACATCAAAGGAGATGTCTATTCCATCCACTGGGACTTCCTCTGGGGGGAACTCCCGGTGCAGTGTCATGTGGGCCAGAGGATTGGTCACCAGGCAGGGAAGCAGGACTGGTTGATGGCTGTGCAACCGCACCACCTCATAATAATCCTCGGTGGGGACAAAGAGCTCCTCTGGGTCTGGGAAGGAAGGAGGGAGAGAGAAGAATGAGCTTGGCACAGATTAGTTGTTTCCTGATGCTCTACTACCGGCCATGAACTTGAGGTCCCTCATGGGGACTTAAAATCCCATTCCCACTCTGGGGTGCTTTTTTCCTCTCTGGTAGGGGGTTCTAGACTGGTAAGCGTGCTAGTTCCAGCTTTGTCATTTTGACTGATGTTCTCGGAGACCTGACTCCAGGGCACCTGTGAAGAAGATGAAGGTCTTTCCCTGGCGGTCCTCGCCTTCTGCACATGCGTGGTCCTGGCAGTGCCAAGCCCAGCAGCTGTACTCCCCCGTGTCTGCCCCTGTCGAGTTCACCAGCTGCAGCTGGCTGTGACCGCTGAAGTGCTTGATTCTGAAAGACAGGCATGGGGCTGGGCCAGGGTGAGGCAGGCAGGAGATGGG
The DNA here is from genome assembly GCF_008692635.1 of Crocuta crocuta. Lineage (NCBI taxonomy): Eukaryota > Metazoa > Chordata > Mammalia > Carnivora > Hyaenidae > Crocuta > Crocuta crocuta. The sequence goes on from NW_027530642.1 coordinate 2,529,755, forward strand.
GTGGCCTGGGACACCTAGTGAGCAGCGTTGAGTCAAGTCGGCTGACACTCCCCCTCCCCAACTTTGATCCCATGGCCCACTCACTCAGTCTTCTCCCTTCCCCACTTAAGCTGTGAGGATGTGCAGATTGCTCACCTCTCTCTGGCCTCATGCACATCATCTGATTGGCCCATCTACTCCTCACAGACCTTGTCCTTACATTGCAAATGGCACCCCTCAACTCCTTTGTGCTCCTTGGCTCCTTCTTTGTGTCTCACTCTTTTGGCCAGTAAATGCCCACTAAGCGACCCCACCCCCTAAAGGAGGCAGGGTCCCAGGAAATCTCTCTTTAATAGGCTGAATTGAGAAAGGGTAGGCAAATCTCCTGAACCCAGTTTTATATCCCAGCCTCTGCCTGATTTTCTTCTGGACTTGAGGTGAGCAATGCTGGTGGGGTCAACTTTGCCTTCATTTCTGCCTCCCCTATGATGGCGTCCTTGACATAAGGGCGTCTCAGCCCGACATTCAGGCACAGATAAGTCAGACAGCCTCTTTCCCATGCGATTGCCACCTTTCTCCCTACGGGCACCATTGCTGCTCCCAGAATTGACATCCAGGATTGTGGGAAGCCCTGTCTCTCGTTCTGTTAAACCACTCCACATCTGGCGGGTCTTGTGAGCACATCTTACTGTTTCTTTCAGATGACTGTAGTTGTGCCTAACGGAAGCCCCTTGTGGATTCTGGGCCGCTTTCATCCCTGTAAAAACAGTCATCAAATTGTGCGTGCACTGCTGGACCCGTGAGGCTATCACAGAAGCTACCCCATGGCATACCTCAGGCGTTCCTTGCCCTCCTCTTCCAGGTAGACGGGCACCCTCCAGCGAACCACCTTCCCCCGGCAGCGAAGCTCCAGGACATCCCCGGCCCATAGGCTCAGAGAGTCCCCCACCTTCTGGAAGCAGCCCCTCCCTAACACCTGGGTCAGGATGGAGGAGGCTAGGAGGCTTGAGGCTGCAGCCTCCGTAGGGGTCTTCATCTGCAGGGTCTTCTGGCTCCGGTCTGCTTTGAGTTTTTCCCCGCCTGGGGCTTCGGGGGGCTTCCCCTCTCCGGGGCTGGCTGCTTTGAGGGCTATCTTTCCCTGAGCCTTTGGAGTTCTGCCATCCTCCTGGATTTCAGCTGTGGAGGGACATCGTGGGTCTGGGGTCACCGGCCTTCACTGTTCATCTCAGATGGGGTCCTCTCTTCACCCCAGCAGTTGACAGAGCCTCAGAGCTCTGTTACCCTTTATGCTTGTTACTACTACAAAGGTAATCCCCCCTCTTTAGAGAAAAGTTATAAAATACACACAAACCCAAAAAAAACGGTTAAATTTGCCCCAAAGCTTACCATCCAGAGATAACCACCATGAGTATTTAAAGCATATTTTTCCAAGTTTCCATTTGTAATGTAAATATTGTGAAGAAATGGTTAAAAAATAAAGTGGAACAGGATAACACATATTTTTAATAATCTGCATTTTCACTTAGTACTATGTTGTGATTATCATTCCATGTCAATAAACACGTGTACTAAAATATTCCAAACTATTTGCTTGGTATTTCATCGTAGGGATGTATCATGATTCATTTCTTCATTGTTAGGCATTTGGGGTTTTTCTGTATTCTTAGCCAAAATAGTCAGTTCCACAATAATAATCTTATGCACGCACCTTAATCAGATTGCTCCCTTAGAATGAATTCCTTAGAAATAAAACTGGGGGGGGGGGGATTATGTAGAGGAACTTATACACTCTCTTATCCAAGTGGCCACCAGTCTTTCAAAAGCTTCTAGAGGGGCGCCTGGGTGGCTTAGTCGGTTAAGCGTCCGACTTTCGCTTAGGTCATGATCTCGCGGGTCGTGGGTTCGAGCCCCGCATAGGGCTCTGTGCTGACTGCCAGCTCAGAGCCTGAAGCCTGTTTCGGTCTGTGACTCCCTCTCTCTCTGACCCTCCCCTGCTCACGCTGTCTCTCTCTCTCTCCTAGAAATAAATAAAACATTAAAAGAAAATTAAAAAAAAAAAACCTTCTAGAGCATGCTCCAAAAGAGGTCACTTAATCTGCACTTAGATATGTCTAGTGATGGGGAGCTCAGTATTTAGCATTACTAAATGAGATCATGACCTGAACTGAAGTTGGAGGCTTAACTGGCTGAGCCAGCCAGGTGCCCCCGGAAGCATATCTTAAGGCCGAATGGCTGTGACTCCTAGAAAGACCTTTCAGATACTGACCCACTATCTTCAACTTTTACCACTGATCTAATTTTTCTTCCCATGGAAGAGGAAGCAGAGTCATGTCCTGTGCCTGCCTATCACCCCAGACCCCAATTTTCTTTTTCTTAGAACAAAAAATACTCCTATCATCCAGGAAATTCCAAGAGATTTGGGAATTCTGTGTCAGGAACCAGGGTCAAGGGCAAATATTAGAACAAAAGATGCTCCTAGTGTTCTTAACACTTAGGAAATTGCAATGGTTTTAAGGAGCCCTGTGCCAAGAACTAGGGGCAGAGGTCAATATATTTATTTTCTATTATTTCACAACGATGTGAAAGGTCTCCCTAATGGGGAAATCTACCCTGGGGGCCTTGCCTGGCCCTGGAGGGATATGGCACTGCCATGGTTTGGGGAAGTTGTGCTAGTTTGGCAGAAGATTTATTCTGAATTTCTTACCTGGGGAGAGCACTTAGTTCACAGACAAAACCAGTCACTCTCTGGTTTAATCCTTGCCATAGTCCAAAAAGCGTGCCCAGCAAGCACTATTATCCCCTTTTTACAGGCTGAGAAACTAAGCCTCAGAGAGAACAGCAAGGCTCAGTATGTTAATGAGGTGACCTAGAACACTGCAGTCTGGCATCTAAGAACAAAGATTCTCTAAGGAGTTATCTAGGCCACTCCAGAGAAGGGGTGGGGAGTCTGGGTGAGCCAATGGAGGATGGACTGTAGAGCCGGTGGCTCAGAGCTAGGCTTTGAATCTTTGCTCCACTACAAGCTAGCTGTGTGACCTTGGCCAAGTCATATAATTTCTCTGAGCCCCATTTTCTTCATTTAGAAAATGGGAATAAAAACACCTGTCCTGCAGGACTGTTGTGCATATTAAATGAGATAATATATGTGAAACACTGAGTGCAGAGCCTGGCTTATAACAGAAGCTCAATAAATTGCTGTTGTCAAGAATAGTGTATTCATTTCCTATTGTCCCCATAACAAATTACCACAGACTTAGTGGTTTAAAACAACACAAACTTAGGGGCACCTGGGTGACTCAGTTGGTTAAGCGTCAGACTTCAGCTCAGGTCATGGTCTCACAGTTTGTGAGTTCAAGCCCCCCATCAGGCTGTCTGCTGTCAGCACAGAGCCTACTTCGGACCCTCTATCTCCCTCTCTCTCCACTCCTACCCTGTGCACTCTCTCTCACTCTCTCTCTCTCAAAAATAAACATTTTTTAAAAACCCAAAACATCAATTTATTATCTTACGATTCTGGAAGTCAGAAGTCTAGAGTGGGTCTCATAGGCTAAAATAAGGTATCAATGGGTTGCAGTCCTTCTGCAGACTCAGCAAATCTGTTTCCTTGCCTTTTCTGGCTTCCAGAGGCTGCCCAGATTCCTTGGTTTACGATCCGATTTACCCATCCTCAAAGCCGATGGAATCTTCCTCGAGCCAGCACCTCCCTGGTCCTGCCTCTTCCTCTGAGTCCTTCTTGTACTTTCAAGGTGCTTGTGATTACACTGGGCCACCTGAATGAATGAATCATCGGGACCGCCTCCCTACGTTAAGGTCAACTGATTCGCAACCTTGCTTTTGTCTCCAGCCTTAATGCCTCTTAGCTGTGTAAGGTTCTGGGGATTAGGATGGAGACATCTCGGGGAGGCTGTTTTTCTGCCTATCACAAATAGTAAACTTTTAAAACGGCAAACGTAAAGCCAAAGCTTTCATAGCCAGACTTCCATAGAAGAAGCCTTCCAGGAAGCAGAAGCAAGCCAATTAGAGGGAGCATAAGAGAGGGTTCGGGGTACCTGCTGGTTCTCTGATCGCCCTGATTGAGAAGCTGTTGTTAGAGCAGCCCGGCTGGAGCTATTTCTGGGTTCTGCCTCTGGAATCCTATTTGATCTGGAGTTGAAATTCAGCCAAGGGCTGGGTTAGAGTGGCCCCCAGAGCTGGGGCTGTGCTGGCAGAATCCTTTTTGACAGGGCCCCAGAGGAGCCCCATTGGGGGGGGGGGCGGCTGCGAACACCTCTTCAGCAGAGGCTCCACCTCTCAGCATGAGGGCTGCTGGGCTGTGGCTCTCCGGGAGCCGTCAAGATGTTCTCAGCTTGGGAGCTTCTGGGTTTGCCAAGAAGCAAACCAAGAAGTCAACAGGTCACCTAGGAAAACGTGTGGAAGATGCCGAGTCTCATCTCGGGACCTGGGGGTGATAATGACCTGAGCTGAAAACGAGCAGGCTCCCGGGAGCTGTGCGGAGCGCTGTGCGTGCGTTATGTCATTTAACACAAAGGGGTCTGGAAACGGTTTGGAAGATCACGCAGTCCCTCCTTGTCATCGTGCAGATGAGGAAGCTGAGCTCAGAGAGGAGATCCTGCCAAGGCGGCACAGACAGTCCATGGACAGCCCGGCGCTCACTGTCTCCCTCCCCGCCATGCTGTGAACTGGCTACCCCTGGGAAAGGCAGAGGTGTCTCAGGTCCCCCGGGGAATAGAAAGATTCGATCTAGGTGTCCATACCTGAAATGACACAGACGAGCAGGCACCAGGACAGCCAGCAGCAGGCGCAGTGGGCCATTGTGCAGAGGACTAGAGCTGCGGTGATGCGGCTCAGAGACTGCTGGGGCCCTGTGAGCAGGGAAGTGGCGAGGGGACCGGAGGGTAGGTGGAGGAAGCCAGGGGAGGGGGTCTGATTTCAATGGCAAATCAAAGGCCTGAGTCCGGCTTGTCTAGGACTCCAGACAAAATTCCTTTCTCTGGGTTCCCCCAGCCAAGGTGAATGAAGCTATTCAGAGCCCTGCCCAGGAAAAAACAATTGTGCAGCCAGTAGGGGAGTGTCCCCAAGGGCAGACAGGGAGAGCTGGGAGGCAGCCGTGGGCCGCTGAGGGTCACAGAAGGGTCATGACAGGACCCTAAGGACAGGAGTACTTGGGGACAGAGTACGTGAGTGTGGCTAGGAGGGGGAGGGGCTTCAAGCAGACTTAAAGCAGGGGCTGGCAGGGCCCTTCTCCAAGCCCTGAGCAAAGAACGGCTTAACATTGAAAAATATATACACACGGAACCCCTCACGAATCCCAATTTCCGTGTACGCGCAGCCAAAGTGAGCACTTCTCATTTTTAAATGGTTCAAACTCCATATTTGGAGACGCGTGAAAATGATATAAAATTCAAAGTTCAGTGTCCATAAATCAAGCAGTATTGGGCAACGGCCACACTCACTCCAAGACGCACTGTCTAAAGCTGCCTTCACACAACAACCTCACGTTGCAGCAGCTCTGACAGAGATGCGAGGTCCGCAGAGCCCAAAATATTTACCGTCTGGACCTTTGCAGAAAACGTGGGTCAACTCTTGCTCTAAAGGTTGGTATTTATTAAAAAAAAAATTTTCCTGAAGTCAATAATATGTATATAAGATTCATTCTCAAACAATATTCCACGGGAAGCTCAAGTTCCCTTTGATCCTCCTTCCCCTTGCTTTCCTCGGGGGTTACTGCCTGGGTGTGTGTGCTTCTAGATCTTTTTCTGCATTGATATAAAGCATATGTGTATCCATAGGGAAATAAAGGGTTGTTTTGTGAACTTGTTTTTCTGTAGATGGTTTTGCACTGTGAGTAGTTTTCTTAAACTTGCTTTTTTCTTAAAACGTTTTTTTAACGTTTATTTACTTTTGAGAGAGAGAGACAGACAGAAGTGTGAGCAGGGGAGGGGCAGAGAGAGGGAGACAGAATCCTTAGCTGTCTCCAGGCTCTGAGCTGTCAGCACAGAGCTGGACATGGGACTCGAACTCACAGACCGCAAGATCATGACCTAAGCTGAAGTCAGTTACCTAACCAACTGAGCCACCCAGGGGCCCCAAACTTGTTTTCTTCTGAACGCAACTATGTCCCATGGCCCCCTATATGGACCTACCTTTATGCTTTTTAAAGTGCTACACGATATTCTATGGCTTGGCTCTACTGTTAATAAACAGTCCTTAGGAAAGGACATGTAGCATGTTTCCATTTCTGCTATTGCAAACAATGCTACAAAGAGCAAGAACTAGCATTTCAAGGCTCAAATAGCTATATTTCCTTGAAGAAAATGCTTCTTAAATAAAAGAATGGTATTCAACACAGACATGTGACCAGATGTATTGTCACTCATCTATATGAGTAAGTAAAAACTAACAGGCACGTCCCGCCAAATGAAGCCACAAGCCTCTTCCTCTCCTGCAGTTTTGTGTACATGCAAATTATTGGTTGTAAACAGGTGGAAAGCCTCCTGGCTTCTGGCTGAAACAGGATTCCTTCTGTACAACCTCAAGGGGCATTCTTGGAAGGTGGTGGGGTGGGGTGGGAAGCAGCAGAGAATGGGGAGCCTGGGCGCTTGGGGCTCCATTCGCACCTTGCCTCTTGTTGTGTGACCTTGAGCACCCTCTTCTCTTTGGGCCTCAGTTTCCCCATCCATTTAAGGAAGGTCTTGGACACTTGGAGCTCTGGCCTTTCAGAGCCTTAACATCCTCCTTTCAGTGACCGAGTCCTTCAAGGAGTGGAAGGCTCTGAGAAGTGGTGGTGTAGCTTTCAGCCACGTGGGCAGCGTGCTCTCAAGGGAGGTTCTGGGAGCAAGGCAGGGCACCACCACTTTGAACCCAAGTTCTCCCTGATTGTTCCCCGGGGGATGGATTTCACAAAGAGAGTGTCTGTGCAGCCCAGCCCAAGGCCCCAGAGAGCGCCCATTGCAGCCTTGAGCCCAGCATCCTGGGTCTGGACTGTGGGCTGTTAGACGTTCTTGGAGCACCCCGTTCCCCTCTGTTCCACAGCACTTAACACAGTTTGTCGTTTATGGGAATTTGTGTGATTGCGCCATGAATGTCTGGCTCTCACCCTGTAAGGCATGAACTCTGTGAACGCTGGGACCGGGTCTGTGTTGCTCACCCTTTATACCAGTCCCCTAGCACACAGTGCCTGGTACTTTGTGGGCACTGGACAAGCATCTGCTGAATGAATAAATGAACTGCTCCAGCCTGGTTTCAGAAGCAGAGACCCTTCTCTCTAACCCAAGGGCCCAAAGGGGCAAATGAGGAGGAGTGGGGAACAGAGGGGGTGGGGTACACACATTCCAGACAACATCACAGAATTAGAAAGTTCATTCCTTTCCTTGGGAGATAGCCCTCCGGTGGGATGGGGATGGGAGGTAGGGAGATTCTAGAAGAGCACACCTTGGGCGTTAATACTCACAGAAGCTTTGAACTACAGTATTCATTCATTCATTTGTTTCATCCATCAAATATTTACTGAGAATCTACTTTATCAAGCAATGGAGACAGATATTAGCAAAAACTACACAAATAATGATCACCAGTTAGGACAATGTTGTTATGGGAAAGAATAGGATCCTAGAAGAGACAATGGGGAGGGGTACATAAAGTGCACTGGAGAGGGGTGCCTGGGTGGTTCAGTCGGTTGAGTGTCGACTCTTGATTTGGCTCAGGTCATGATCCCTGGGTTGTGGGATCGAGCCCCACATAAGGCTCTGAGTGGAGCATGGAGCCTGCTTAAGATTCTTCCACTATCTCTCCCTCTGCCCCTCCCCTGCTTGTGCTCTCTCTCTCTCTAAAATAAAAAATTTAAAACAAACAAATAAAGAATAAAGTTCTCTGAGAAAGGATTAGAAAGGAATTTCTGAAGAAGTGTTATTTTAAGGACAAACTCACAAGAATAATAAGCTTCTATTAGTAAGCTCCCAGACTTAAAAGAAGAGCCTTCATTCCATGGAAATGGAATGTTTCAATAGAATTTCAAGTGAGTCATGGGATCTTGGAATCCTAGAAAGAGAATCTCAGAGTTACAGAATCTTAATCTCACAGAATCCTGAAACAAACACAGATTCTTCAACAGTAAATGGAACCTTAAAGTTCAATATTAGAGACTCAAAGTCCCCACATATAAAAACAAAGGGAATCTTTTTAAATTTTTTTATGTTTATTTATTTTTGAGAGAGAGAGAAAGACAAAGTATGAGTGGGAGAGGGGCAGAGAGAGAGAGACAGAATCGGAAGCAAGATCCAGGCTCTGAGCTGTCAGCACAGAGCCCAACACAGGGCTCGAACCCATGAACCATGAGATCATGACCTGAGCCAAAGTCGCATGCTTAACCGACTGAGCCACCCAGGTGCCCCAAGAACAAGATTCTTAAGAATCTTAAGAGATAATTTATTCCCATTCCCTTCTCTCTACTATTGTACAGATAGTAACAGAACAAAACTAAAAGTGCAGCCACGGAACCCAGCCAGAACTCTCACTTCTTGTTATTGATAGATTAGGACTTCATACACTTAATCAATAATAATAATAATAAAAGCAACAACAATGCTTCCATTATTGTCTCATTATTATGTGCTAATTGCTTCTCAGTGATTTATATCCAATACCAAACTTGTGAAGTAGATATTATATAGTATCCATATATTATAACTAAGAAAACAGAACCTCAGGGGGAATAGAAATGGTTAATGGTCACTCAGCTAGAAGGCAGTAGAAACAGAACCCTAGGGCTTTTTTAATTTTAAAACAATTTAAAGACTGCGCTCTATGGCACAGTACTACCCAGCCTTTTCTAATTACAGCTGCTTTCAAGCCTCTTCTCAGTGACCGCAGCTTTTCTGTAACTCTGCCCTTAGGGGTAAAGGTAATCTCTTAGCTTGACTTTGCTGTGGGGTGATAAGCTGCCTGGAAGATCTGTAATGCACTCTCATGTCAAAGAGGCCTTCTGAAGACCTAAATGTGCTGTTAAGCATAAAATTAAAGTGAGTTTGTTTATGGGATCTAAGTGACAGTATGGCATCAGGAAACCTAGTTCCCATCTGAGGTCAGGCTCTAAATAGCTATGTTATGCCGGCTACGTGATGGAGCCTCCCTGGGTCCCAGAGTCCACATCTCTTAGATTCTAGTGCCTGCCCTTGTCTACCTCAATGGTGGAGAGATAATGCACGTAAACATGCTCTGTGATTTATGAAATATATGTAAGGATCCTAACGTTCAATGATTTCTCTTCTACCTTGTGAGTGAGAGCGTGGCTGGATCTCCCTCAATGGATGGCAATTTGGAAATATTAGGAGCCTCAGAAAATATTCATTACTCTTTTATCTGGAGTTCAAGTTGTAGGAAACAATCTTGGAGCCATGCTGAAAAATTCAGAATCAACCTAAATGTCCAACAATAGGCGATTAGATAAATAAATTATACTATTACCATATAATGGAATTTGATATTGATAGTGTTATTTTAAATGTTTCGAAGAATATTTAATCACATAAAACATTGTAACATATTAAGGTAAATCAGAGATAAAATAATACTCACAACAAGTTCCAAGTTTTAGCAAATAAAAGCATATTTTTTATTTTTGCAAATAAAAGTATGAGTGGCACATAAGTGACCCTTAAATGTTGCTATTATTATTATTATTATTAATATTGCTGTTGATGTTACTATATAATAAAAGAATGATGCTCATCATTGTGTCAGCATAGCCTGTCTTTGGATTGTAGGATTATGGCTTTAAATTATTTTCATCCTTTGATTATCTATAATGAATACCTAATATTTTTACAAAAGAAACAATAAAAATCATGAGAAAAGTGATTCTGTGATTTGTAAGCCTATTTTTTGTTTGCACTCTATTTCTCCATCTTGCCACCGTCTAAATGACCTCTGCCCAAAACTAAGTGTCCTCACATCCCTGAGACCTGTAGCCAAAAATAATCTCCTTTTTATTATGCCAAGTGGATAGAAACTCCTTACATTCTTTCCCACACGGAGGAGCAATCCCCAAGTCGTTACAAAGAATACCAGACACTGAGATAAGCCTTCCTTGTGGAGGAAGAGGGTCTTGCATTGGTCATATGAATAGTACCCCTGGGGCTCCTTCCTTTAACTAAACTTAAAAGTGAGACCCATCTTTGGCATCCTCTCCTGATGGAGGCCAGCAGAACTGGGACCTGTCAGCAGGTGGCGGTATCTGACCACTTGTAGCTCTCCAGAGGCCGGCCCAGAGATTTTGAACTTGGCTCCTTCTGAGATCAGAGAAACAACTGCCCAGAGACAGAGAAGTCTGAAATCCCAGTCCGTTGTTCTGTCCACATCTCCACACCACACTGTCTCTCTCTCACAAACATTTTGGAAGGGCCACTCCATGTAGGAGGGGACTTGGAACAGAGCCAAAAAGATGAAGTCATCTCAGTGTGTTTCCATCCCGTATCTGCCTCCTTCCAGCCTTTGTTCCCACCAGCCAGTGACATTGTGTGACATATGCTTACTTGCTACTCCACAGCCCCTGGATGTTTATGTTGTTTCCTTTCTGTGTTTAAAAAATGTGGTATGGGACCTAAAAAGCTTTCTCTGTGTTTCAAATTATTTTTCTTAGGACTGATTCTCAGAAATAAGATGCCCATTCAAAGAAAATGAACAGTATATTAACCTTTTTTCCTGCAGTTCAGGGAATAAGGCCCTGGGCTCAGGCAGTCAAGGAGACCAGACTTTCAATTCTGCCTCAGTCATCTGGGCTGACTTTGGGCAAATGCTGTATTTTCTCTGAATTTCGGTGATCTTTACCGCAAATTAAGGATACTAACAGCCCCTGCACTTGTATACTAGATCCTATTCTCTCTCCAAATATTGCTCCCCTCTCTCTTCCATTTCTTCCCACTCTATCTGTTCATTCCCATCAGCTCAGAAATATGCTGTGATTTCACCAATCCTAAACAAAACAAAACAAAACAAAACAAAACAACAACAACAACAACAAAAAAAACCTCTCCTCTTCATCCCTGTCCCCCACCAGAGATGCCTCATTTCCTCTTCTGGCCTTTGCTACAAAACTCCTGGAATAAGTATTTTGCACTTGTTATCCTAAGCCCATTCCTATAAGGCCCTTGTCTCCAACACTCTACCGAATCTGCTCTTCATGGGAAAAGTTGACCTTCATGTTACTAAATACAGTGATGGATTCTTGGGTCTTGTCCTACTAGACTTAAGAGCAGCATTTGGCACAACTAACCACTCCTTCCTCCATGAAGCACTTCCATTCACTTGGTTTCCGAAACACCACACTCTTGGGTTCCTTGTGCCTCACTGTGAATTCTTTCCCAGGCGCCGTTGCTGGGTCCTCCTCCTCTTTCTGATTCTTAATGTAGGAGTGACACTTGCTTCCTTTCTCCTTTGATGAGCTCATTGCTTTCTCTGGCCTTGAACAGTATTTATATGCCCGTGACTTTCAAATTTGTATCCCCAGCCCCGACATCTTTCTCGAATGTCAGATTTGTTTATCCAAATGCCTCTTTCACGTCTCCTCTTGGATGTCTAATAGAAATCTTAAGCAAACTGGTCAAAAACTGAAGTCAATCATTTTCCCACTTTCACACCCCAAATTTCTCCCCCTGCAATTTTGTTCATCAGAGTCCACAGTAACTCCATCCCTCCAAGTGGCTCAGGCCAAGATCCTTGAAGTCATTCTTGGCTTTTCTTTTTCTCTCTCACCTTATATCCTTCAGGAAACCATGTTAATTCTACCTTGAAACATATCTAGCCTCTAACCACTTCTCAACCAACTCTATTTATGCCATTTTGGCCCAGCCACCAGCATCTCTCACTCAGATTACTTCAAAAGTCTCCTAACAGATCCCCGGCTTCTACTCTTGTCCCCCATTAGTATTCAGTATTCTTGACATGGAAGTATATCATCTCCAGAATGTATAAAGAGTTCTTACAACTCAATAGGAAAAAGACAACCCAAGTAAAGACAAGCAAAGGGAAAAAAATTAAAATGGGCAAAGGACATGAATAGACATTTCTTCAAAGAGGATGTATGTACAAATGGCCAATCAGCACATGAAAAGATGTTCAACAGCATTAGTCATTATAGAAATGCAAATCAAAATCACCGAGATACCGAAAAAAGAGAATATATACTTCAGTTACAAAAACAGAAAATAAAACTACAAGATACCATTTCACACTGACTAGGATGGCATTAAACAAAAAATAAAAACCAGAAAATAACAAGGGTTGGCAAGAACATGGAGAACATTTGTGCATTGCTGGTGGGAATATAAAACGGTGCAGCTTCTAAGGAAACAGCTCAGCAGTTCCTTAAACAGTTAAGTATAGAATTAGCATATGAACTAGCAATTCCACCCTTAGTAACCACGTAAGAGAAAACAAGTACTCAACCAAGTATTTGTACATAAATGTTTATAGCTGCACTACTCACAATGGCCAAAAAGAGGAAAAAAACTACGTGCCCATCAGCTGATGAAAGGGTAAGCAAAATGTGATATATCCATACAATAAAATATTATTCAGCCATAAAAAGAATGAAGTATGGATACATGTTGCGACATTTAGGAACCTCAAGACCATTACTGTGATGGTTAATTTTAGATGTCAATTTGACTGCGCTAAGGGATGCCCGGGGAGCTGATAAAACATCATTTCTGGGTGTGTCTGTGACGGTTAGCATATTGATTCCCTGAGACAGGTACAGTGCAGTGAGTAAGGACTGCCCTCACCGATGTGGTCAGGCATCAGGCAATCCATTGAAGGCCCAATGGAACAAATGACAAATGGGAAAGAGAGGGCCAATGTAGTGCGCTCTCTCTCTCTCTCTCTCTCTCTCTCTCTCTCTCTCTCTCTCTCTCCCTCTTAAGTTTATTTATTTTTGAGAGAGAGAGAGAGAGAGAGAGAGAGCAGAGGAGGGGCAGAGAGAATCCCAAGCAGGCTCTGTGTACTTTGCCCAGAGCCTGATACAGGGCTGGAACACAAGCACCTGGAGATCACAACCAGAGCCAAAATCAGGAGTTGGATGCTTCACCGACTGAGGCACCCAGGTGCCCCGCAGCTCTCTTCTTGAGTTGGGATGTCTATCTTTTCCTGCCTTCAGACCACTCCTCCACTGCATCCCTATTCTCAAGCCTGCAGACTCTAACTGAATCACACTACTGGCTTTTCTGGTTCTCCAGTTTGCAGACAGCAGTTTATGGGACTTCTCAGTTTCCATAACTGCCTGAGCCAATTCCTATAATAAGTCTTCTCCTCTATATATCGATTTCTATATACCCTGTTGGTGCTGTTTGTCTGGAGAACCTGAATACAGTTATGCTAAGTGAAAGAAGCCAGACACCAAAGGACGCATATAGTACCATTCCATTTATATGACCCATTCAGAATAGGCAAATCCATAGAGGCAGAAGGCAAATTGGTGGTTTCCAAGGATTGGGGGAGGGGAGAATGGAGATTGCTTAATAGATACAGGTTTTCTTTGAGGGGGTGGAACGGGTTTGAAACTACGCAGAGTGGGTGGTTGCACAACAATGTGAATGTACTAAATGTCACTAAATTGTTCACTCGAAAATGGTTGACTTTATGTTATGGGAATTTATCTCCGAAGAAAGAAGAAAATAAACGTCATGTCTGTCCCCTGCTCCACACTCTGCGAAAGCCCCCCAAATGCCTCAGAGTAAAAGATGAAGTCCTTACAAGGGCCCACAAGCCCCCTCCCTCGCCCCCATTTGATTGGGTCCCTCCTCATCTCTGCTCTCCTGGTACTCCCCCTGCCCCTCCCTCCACTGCAGCCACACTGGCCTCCTTGCTGTTCCTGGAACATTCCAGGCCTACTGCTGCCTCCAAGCATTTGCTCCAGCTGTTTCCTCTGCCTGAGACACTCTTCCTACAGCTTGGCTACCTTCCTTACCTTTTCCCCACTGTCATTCAAAGCTCTCCCTCTTGTGGAGGCCTCTGCCAACGCCCCTGCAACTTCCTATTATCTTGGGAATCTTCACCTGCTTTTTCTTCTTTTTGTCCACAGCACTTGTCACTTGTCACCTACTAAGATACTGTCATGTTTACTTATTGTGTGTCTATCTCCCCTCCGCTAGAATGCCGAGGCCACGAGAGCAGATATCTTCATTCTGTTTGTTGATAAAGCTCTGAAAATAGTGCTTGGCACATAGTAGGTCCTGAATAAGGATTGACTTATGAATCGGGAAGATTAAATGTGACATCACAAGTAAAGCTCTTACAACACTGCCTGGCTTGCTGAAAATGCTCAATGAACAGCAGATACTATTATGATGCTTGAGGAACACCACCTCCATTCTTAGTGGGGCCAGCCCCTTTATAATCTGTCTAAGAAGGTATTGCTTCATCTACCAGAAGATCTATTAAAAAAAAAAATCCAACCAGGTAAATTTGAAGATCTAGTTGGCTTTATTAAATAATTCATGAATTGGGCAACGTTCAATGTAGGAAGTAGAGGGGAGCTTGGAAGAGTTGCACAAAATGGAAGGTTTTTTATAGAAGGAGGGTGAGCAAGAAAGTTATTATCAAAAGAAAAGGGGTATCCCAGGCAAGGTGGCTTTACCTTAGGGAGAAAAGCAAGGGGTCTTATCCTGTAGATTATCTCCTCTTTCTTTGGGGGGCCTCCGTGGAAGATTCATTGGCACTGATTGAAAAATTCCTAACTGACCCATTAAGCCTACATTTCTGGGCAAGGTTGAAAGAGATTAGGTATTAATCCCCAAGCTATGGTTTGTGAATTTAGCCTCAATGACACCATGTTGGGCCTGGGGGTTCATTTTTAATGGATCTCGTCATAAGATAATTATTTTAATTTCTTCTTAGTCTTCCACTAGATTGTATTCATCTTTCTGGTCAATATACTCTCATCTGGATACCTAGATTGGGTTCATCTGCTGTGGGCCAGCATTGTACTTTACAGTTTACGATTACAACGGTCCAACTTTATTGTAACAATGACCCAACCATTTGTCTTCTGTGAGAGTGGACGCCCCATGAGGGCAGGTCAGGGCCCCACTTCCTATTTGCTGACTTCCGTCTTTTAGCTCAATAGCTGGCATGCAGCAGGTACTCACTAAATGTTGTTGGGAGAATGAATATGTTGGGGAGGAAAAATTTCCTCTGCCCTTCAAGGTCCTTCTAGCCAGACTAAGAATCAAATTGACATGAGACAGATTAAAGGAAAAAATCAAATTCAGTTTCATACGTAAGGAGAATCCACATAGACATGGAACTCCCAAAGGCATGGAAGCAACATGACACTTACATGAGCTAAGGAGAGGGGTAGAGGTCTAGGGAAGATCATTAGCAGGAAGGTGGGAGATGTTTGGAAAATAAAGGTTGCCCTGTTACAAAAATAAGTTTCTTAGGCAAACTGGAATGTCTTATTAAAAGTTCCCTTCTTGGTACAGGCTCTTTCCAATGTAAATTTAGGCAGTTGAGGGGGAGGTAAAGAGCTTTTCCTGAATCGACTGGGTACAGATTGCTTTTAACTCAAAATAATCTTCATGCTAAAGTAGCTCATCTTGGAGCAACCTGCCCTTGGCCCCTACAAATAGATGAAAGGACATACTTTCCAACCAGGTCTCCTTGTAGAAGTCTTAGAGGACTCTGAACTGGTGACAGATTGAGGACAACCATTGGAAAAAGCTTTGGTTATCCCTATCTTTCGGATGAGCAAATTGATACTCAAAGCAGTTAAGTGTCTCTTGCTCATGCAAACTCAACAGCTGAGAATGTAGCCCAGGGTTGCCATCTGTCCATCTTTTCACCCAAGCAGAACTTCTTTTTCTTTAAAAAAATTTTTTAATGTTTATTTAGTTTTTGGAAAGAGGGAGAGAGAGAGAGCAGGGGAGGGGCAGAGAGAGAGGGAGACACAGAATCTGAAGCAGGCTCCAGGCTCTGAGGTGTCAGCACAGAGCCCCACATGGGGCTCGAACTTATGAACTGTGAGATTATGACCTGAGCCGAAGTGGGATGCTTAACTGATGGAGCTACACAGGCGCCCCACCCAAGCAGAACTTCTAAGTGGGTGTGGGGGGTGGGATATACTACTGAACTTTACTCTAGGACCACCTCCTCCAGGAAGTCTTTACAAATATCCTAGGGGACAACATTCTCAATTTCCTCTGTATTCCCAAATAGTTTATTGTTTTTTATGTTCTAGAATTTTCCACACAGCCCTCGATTTTAATAGCTGGTCTCTTTGCTTTTCCTCTGAACTATGCAGTCCCCTGGGTCAAGCTCGAATGTGTCGCTCTGGAGTCTCTGTGTCCAGGTTCGAATCCCAGCCCTACAACTTACTAGCTGTGCCACGTTGGTCAAAGACCTGGGTGTCTCTGGGCTCTCCTGCTCCGTAAAGTGGGTAAGTAATGTCACCGGTCTGATGGGGCTACTGAGGAATGTAATCTGATCAGGCAGATAAAGTGCTTGACCTCAATTTTGTCAAGCCTCGATGTTCTGTTTTTCAACAAAGCTTTGGCAAGTAGTTAGGAATTTGGGGGAGAAATGTCCAGACCAGGGAATCAGAAGCCCTGACTTCTGGCCCTGAGCGGCCTTGGCCAAATCCCCCTACTTTCTCTAGGTCTTTGAGGGGTCTGAGCACTGACATAGGTTCTCCTCCAGGCTGGGCCTCTCCGGGCTGGTGACATTCTAAGATTCCAGGAGCAAATGAACTTGGGAGGTGGGGGTGGAGGAGAGGAGGCGGGGCGAGCCCGATTGGCCTCTGCGCGCCACGTGTGCGGCGGGGGAGCAGCCCCCCGCTGTCCTCCCGGCCCCCCCCGCGCTGCTGCTGCTGCTGCGGCTGCTGCTTCGGCTCCGCTAACGGGGTCCCACCCTGCGAGCTCCGCGTCGCGTCCGCGCCTCCGCTTCCCAGCCCGCGACAGGAAGCCTCCGCCGCGCGGTGAGTGGGTTGAGGCCGGAGAGGGGATCACTTCAGTGGACCCCCTCCTGGGGGCTGCAGGGACGCGGGGACGGGCAATTAACGCCCAGTCATTGCTGACCTGTGCCTCCCGCAAGGCTCCTAGGAGGGGTGCGGGCAGGTGGGGAGCCTCGGGGAGGGGGGCGGGAGCGCGGGGGCGCTGTACCCCGGGAGGGTCGCGCGGGCTGAACGTGCTTGGGGGAACGCAGTGGAGCAAATTTAGAGCCCCGAGCGTAGAGGCAGAGGCGTAGGAGCTCTGGCTGGGGGAGGGGAGGGCAACAGGGGAAAGGAGGGGAGGGGAGCGGAGGGGAGGAGCGGGGAGGAGCGGGCGGACCTGCAGCAGGTGTGGGCCAGGGGCTGGGGTCACCTGGGCAGACTCAGAGATGGGCGCTGGCCGTGCTTTGGGAGGGGGCGGGGGCTGGAGAGACTTAGAAGACATGGGGTTGGGGACGGCTGGACAGGGGTCTAAGGACCCGCAGAGAAGGGTGTGGCTGAGGCCGAACGAAGACTGAGGCTGCAGGAAGAGTCGTACCATCCAGCTGCTTGTGCAGCAGTTCGTAGGTGTTGTTGGGAAGAGGGCTCTGTGTGCAGACCGATGGGGGACTGGCTTGTTCACACCCCAGGGTCCCGCCTGTCCCCTTTGGATCACCGCTGGCCTAAAGGGGACTTGGGCTCTAAGGACAGAGGCCCCACCCTTCTTTCTGCTCTCCGGAAGCCTGTTTTAGGCCTAACCAAAGCCCTTGGGGCTTCAGATAACTCCCAAAATACCAGCATGGGACTGAAATACCCTGAATCCAATCCCAGCTCCACCATCGACTTGCAGTGTGACCTTGAGTCCGTAGCTTTCCCTCTCTGCTCCTCAATTTCCAAGTCCGGAGCTGATGAACTCAGACCCTCTTGGTGGAAATGATGGCTATTGTTAAAGCTGATTTATTTGTCAGCTGCAATGATTACAAGTTTGGGAAGTCTTGACTACAGGCTCCGAAGCCTGGCCCACCCTTGTAGGCCCAGTAAGGGGAAGGGGCGGGGGCGGAGGGCTTTTGTTAAGAGAATCCAGCCTTTGCTTCCTCCCCTACCCTTCCTTTTCTCTAAACCCCCTTGGGTCTTCCTGACAATGCCAAATTTGGCCATATGGCTCCCCGGCTGGTGAAAGGACTCTGGTTTCCTCCCTCTGCTCCCTCACTTCCCCCTTCCTGCCCCACCCAAAGCACACCTTTACTTGGTAGTCCCACTGACCCAGGAGGGATATCCTGTCCTGCTTGGCCCTTCAGGTGAATGACTGGCTCAGCTGCAGCTCCCACAGACCTTGCCCTTCTGGCTGGCAGGCCCTGTGCCATGCAGAGGGCACTGGCCTGGGAGTCATGGAAAGTAGGGTTATGGTTCCAGGTGCTGGAGGGGTCCTTGGGCAAGACCCTTCCCTCTCTGGGCCCCTTAGGTAACCCTCCGTACAGCAAAGGCTGCTATACTGGCTGCCGCCTCCAGCGCTGGTGTTCAAGGACTCATCTGTTTTCAGACTCAGGATTCTGGGAGTTGGGTGGGGCCAGGGAGGGAGGCACAGGCACGCATCCCCCTCTGCAGCTGTGACAGTCACTCATCCATCTTCCTTTGCCTTCCACCCTTTGTTCCCAGGGCGCTGGCTGCTCGGATTCAGAAAATATTTGCGGTTCCTGGCTAAGGGCCATAGCTCTTGCCGGGGACAGAACGTGGATACCAGGGTGCAAAGTGGGGGGCTGTCCTTGGGAAGTGCAGGAGCCTGCCTATTGGAGCTGACCCCTGGGACGGGGTGGGGGAGTTCTGCAGGGTTGGGACGCAGCCAGCGTCTGGTGGAGCATCCGCAGTGCAGCACACAGCAGGAGCTGTGGGCCACCAGGCGCCAGCCTCGGCGTTGGCCTCTGAGTATCTGGGGCCCTGGGCACATCTACCCTTCTTGGCCTTAGTTCCTTCCTCTGTAGAAGGGGAAGAGAGGTGTCTAGGGCATCCAGCTGGTAGAATGGGTGCAGGCCGTACGACTCTTCATGTTGTATTATTCTAGGATTTTCTGGGGAGGCCCAATAGTATCACTTAGCCTCACCCCACCCAGCTTCTCCAAGGCACTTCCTGGGTGGGGACAAGGCACAGGATGTGGTCTGTACCCTGATTTCTGAGCATGCAAGTCCGGGTCTTGTCCATACACCCACCCCACCCCCCACCTCCACAATGGAGAAGAGGGAGTCTTTGGTGGGGGTGGGGACTTTATGCTTATAAACTTCTTGGCTTGGAACACAGCCACTACATTTCCTTTCCTCCTGGGATTGAGAAGCTCCCGCAGAGACCGGCTAGGGTGACATGACCGTTTTGGGGTTCTTTGAGCCTCAGATTCCCCGTCTGTAAAACGTGGATGAGGTTGATACCCTCATGAGTTTCTAAGACAGCAGATGTGCGAGTGCCTTGTAAACTGTAGAGTGCTGTGCCCAGAGAAGCAAGTACCGTTGTCGTCTCAGGAGGGTGTGGTGCTTGAGAAGACCGGTGACCTGCACCTCAGCTTCCTCATCTGTAAAACAGATAATAAGGCAGGTTACGATTTTATTATTATCTGAAGTAATAATTTTATTATTATATGAAGTAATAATAAAATCGTAACCTGCATTATTTATTGAATGCTTCCAACTTGCCAGGCCCTGGCTGAACCCTTGATAGGTTACATGCTGTTACCATGCCTATTTTGTAGATGTGGGAAGGCAGCCCTCAAAAGTTTAGGGAAGAAACAGTACTAACATCGTGTTTCCTGTGTGTCAGCAGGGCCACTTCGAAGCTCTAGGTGTGTCTTCTTTCTGTCCTCACCAGCCCCCCTCTGAGCTGGGCACTATTTTTATCCTGTTTTGCATACGAGACTAAGTACTTACCCAAGGCCATACAGCTCCCAAAGAGCAGGTCAGGCTTCAGTCTTGGGCAGTGTGGCTCCAGCTTCTGTCCCGTTAGATACGACTCGTTGCCGTCTCTCACAAAAGCGACCTGAACTGGGGTTCAAACCCAGGCCTATTCAACTCCAAACCCGGGCAGCCTGATGATCTCCTGGAGCCTTGCCCAACCCTGAGATCAATGGTTCTGGGTCAGGAGAGGGAAAGACACTGCTCTCTAAGAAACCCGAGTGCCCTGAGCCGGGGGGTGTGCCCTGGCACAGGGCCAGGAATGGCATTTCCCAGGGCTTCATCAAAGGCAAGCTCCCTGAGGCCAGTGGGGCTGATCCTGGGGTCTTCCTGCAGGCTGGGGCCTCCCATGCTGGAGCCAGCATGAAAAGGGGAAGGGAAAGATCCTGATTTTATAGGCCAGGGGCCCCTGAAGTCGGGTGCACACATCGTGGGGGGCACGAAGATGACTTTCTGGGATACAGGAAGAAATGGGGCCTCTTCCTAGGTATGCCTTTAATCTCATGCTTACAAAATATATTTTTTCATGACGAGTGCTTAAGTTTTTCTCTCGTGTTACTGGTGGTATCACAACAATTGCAGATTACTGCAGTAGGTTGACAACTTCGTTTGGGTGGGCGACTCATCGGTCTGTTTTTATTCTACCCCCATCTCCATCCAGTGGACATGCTCCGTAAATATTTTTTGAAAAATGAGCCCCTGCTTAATCACTAATTTTCTTTGTGACATTGGGCAGATTATACTTAACCCCTCAAGTTATTTCCTCTCCTGGTTATAAAATGTGGAATAAAGCACAGTTTGAAAACCACTAGGCTAGATGTCCTTTTACTGTGTGATTCCCCACCAACTCTCCCGCCCAGGGGGTCACTAAAGAAAGCATTAAAACAACTCATTGCATTTCACCCAACAATCCTTATGAGTCATACACTATGATAAGAGGTGCAGCGAAGAAGCAGATACAGTAATTTTTAAGAAACAGTAAAATCATGATTCAAAAGATCTAAAAATGATCACGTGCCATGATTTTATTCTGCTAACTTACTAATGACTAGACATGCAGATGTTAAACCAGCTTGAAAGAGAATCAGTAGACATTTTTTTTTTAAAGGAATTTTCAAATGGAGGCAAACTGGTTTTGCCAGCAGGAGAGGGAAATTAATTGGACCTTTATCAGATAGAATAGTATGAGCATGTCTATAAGAATTATTTTACACATTACCACCATTTACCTACAAATTACCGAGCTGTAAAATAGCTCAAAGACAGACTGGAATCAGATAACCTGGAGGGTTTGGGGTGCCTGGGTGGCTCAGACGGTTGAGTGTCCGACTTCGGCTCAGGTCATGATCTCAGGGTTTGTGGGTTCGAGCCCCGCGTCGGGCTCTGTGCTGACAGCCAGCTCAGAGCCTGGAGCCTGTTTCAGAATCTGTGCATCCTTCTCCCTCTCTGACCCTCCCCTGCTCATGCTGTCTCTCTCTCAAAAATAAAACATTAAAAAATTTAAAAAAAGAAAAAAGATAACCTGGAGGGTTTGAAGTCGATTTTTTCCTCGAATACCTGGGAGGCAAGCATCCGCCATCTACTTGAGGAGTGGTAGGTCCACAATGGTTGACCCGAGCTAGTCTAATATAGGTGGTTTCTGAGTACTGGGGGGTTTGAAAGGAAAGAGAAATCTCTCCTGGCTTCCTGGAAGAGTTGGAAGAATCACTCAGGCAAGTTTTTAAAAATTACCAAAGCCTAGGCCTCACCTCAGAACCGATGAGTCAGAATCTTTGGGGATTGACCTTATGCTTCAGTAAATTGGAAAAACTCCCCAGGTGGTATTACTGAAGCCAGAACTGAAAAGCACTGGTTTTGATGCTAGAAGGCTAGAGAGAAATTCTTGGTAGAAGGGGGTGTGGGCTTAGGTTTGAAGGGGTGCGTGAAGAAGAGAGAGGGGAAGGGAAATCAGGAGGCATGTAGTGAGCCTTGAATGCTGAGCTAGGATGGTCTTCATTGAAGGAGGTCCCTGGAAAAAGTGGGCAAGGAGTGACATGGTTCAAGTTAGAGTCCCCAGGCTTGTCCTGGGGCACAGAGGTCTGGCTGAGATTTTGCGTGACCTTCCGTGTTATTTTTTGATTATTCTCACATTTACTTCCCCCCACACACCTGGTTTCACCCCCTCATCTGCAGCATTGCCTCCCCGCCTAAAAATACTCTCTGTTCCTCCAAAGCACACAAGATACCTTTTGAGGACAGAAATGCTTTTTATTGTGTTGGTGCTTCTGTTCGGTCTGACATCCCGTCTCCTCCATCTGCTTCGTTCCCTTGAAGTCCAGACTCCTGACTGTGCACATCTATCAGCCCGAACCCCTAACATGCGTCTTTAACTGTATATACGTAACACAAATGCAAAAGAAAAGGACAAGGTAAAAAAAAAAAAAAATTTAGAAAGTTGTAATATTTTTGTCCTGCACCCCAATGGCTTGTGGTGTACCCCACTTTAGAGACCACTGCTCTACTACTGGCGACCTTGATAACAGAAGCCACCAAGTATTACAGATTTAGTGTGTTCCTGGCCATGCTGAGTATTTTACCCGCCTTCGTTTGTAGAATTTTCACCAAAAACCTTATGAGATTAGCATTTCCCAGATGCAGAAACTGAGTCAGAGACAAATGACAGAACTTGCTCTAGGTCATAAGCTAGGAATTTTCTGGAATTGCTGGATTTGAACTCAGGCCATGACTGCAAAACCTGCATTCTTTTTTTTTTTTTTAATGTTTTATTTATTTTTAGGAGAGAGAGGGAGCATGAGCAGGGAAGGGTCAGAGAGAGAGGGAGACACAGACACAGAATCCGAAAACAGGCTCCAGGCTCTGAACTAGCTGTCAGCAGAGCCCAACGCAGGGCTCAAACCCACGAACTGTGAGATCATGACCTGGGCCGAAGTTGGATGCTTAACCAACTAGGCAACCCAGGCACCCCCAAAGCCTGCATTCTTGATTATGATGCCACTCTGCCTCTATTGTAAATGTTTGATTTTATCATAATAAAAGCCACCATTTATTAAGATGTTACTCTGTAGGGGTGCCTGGGTGGCTTAGTCGGTTAAGCTTAAGCGTCCAACTTTCGCTTAGGTCATGATCTCACGGTTCGTGGGTTCGAGCCCCGTGTCGGGCTCTATGCTGACTGCCAGCTCAGAGCCTGGAGCCTGTTTCAGAGTCTGTGTCTCCCTCTGTCTCTGACCCTCCCCTGCTCACACTGTCTCTCTCTCTCTCCTAGAAATAAATAAAAAACATTAAAAAAAAAAAGATGTTACTCTGTAATAGGCACTGTGCTCAGGGCTCCTCACCCACTATTTCATTTATTTGTCAGTACTTGGAAGTAAGTTTTATGTGCATTCTGCACATACGGACATTGAGATTCAATTAAGATCATTTATCCAAACCACACGCTGGGAGCAGAGCTGTGACTCCCAGCAAGGTCCTACCTCAATGCCCATGCCTCTCGCATGATTTGGGCAAGACCTTTCCCCTGTCCTGTGTGGTTTCCCCAGGTCTTCACTTGGGCAGTGGTGAGCCTTAAGTCCTCCCAGCTCTGGCATGTTCTCTACCCCAGAGTGTTCCTCCTGGAATCAGTCTGGAGCTCCCAAAGGGGAGGGAAGGAAACTTGATTGCTTGCAGGCTCAAGGACTAAGGCAAGGGGTAGCCAGAGTAGCACAAAGCCACTAGGAGACTCTACCCTTGAATAGATTTAAGAAAAAATTGGGGGGCACCTGGGTGGCTCAGTCGGTTAAGTGTCCGACTTTGGCTCAGGTCATGATCTCACTTCTAGCACCGCATCAGGCTCTGTGCTGACAGCTCAGAGCCTGGAGTCTGCTTTGGATTCTGTGTCTCCCTCTCTTTCTGCCCCTCCCCAGCTTGTGCTCTGTGTCTCTCAATAATTATTTAATTATTAAATAATATTATTTATATTATACAATTAAATTATTGTTATATAATATTTAATAATTAAATAATAAACTAATTTTTTTTGAGAGAGAGAGAGGCATGCACACACATAGCAGGGGAAGGGCAGAGAGAGTGGGAGGGAGAGAATCCCAAGCAGGCTCTACACAGTCACCACAGAGGCTGACACGGGGCTCAACCTCACAAACTGAGATCATGACCTGAGCCGAAATCAAGAGTAAGATGCTTAACTAACTGAGCCACTCAGGTACTCCCCCCTTGAATGGATTTCTGGAATGATCAGCCACGATGAACCCTGTTGCATATCCAATTCAGAAGAGGTTCAGGGTTCCTGGGAGGAAAGACACACAGGTCTAGAATGGTCATCCCTGCCTGTCTTATAAAGCTCTTTCAGCCAGGACGATAGAACTAGCATATTGGGTAGGGGGGAGGCTTAGAGACAGAGATGAATCCTGTGACCTGGGAGAGAACCCCCCTGAGATGAATATTCTAGATTTTGCTGTGAAAATTCATGGTTGAACTCTATAAAAGCCTCTCTCCTCCACTCTGGATTTTCCCAAAGAGAGTGATATTATCCCCGTTTTATAGATGAAGAAACTGAGATCCAGAGAGAGAACCTGCCTTGCTGAGGTTACAGACAGATTGGGAATCAGACCTGGGTCTTTGCCTTTGGGCTCTCCTAATATCTCATTGCAGCCAGGGTCCACAGTTGGGTAGGGGCTATGACCTGGGGCTTGGAAGCATAGATACTGGCCATTGTCTGGGCCTTGGCAAGTCACTTACCCTCCCTGAAATGCCTTTTCCTCATCTAGAAAATGAGGGGCCTGAAATAGTGGATGGTTAAGAGCCCTGTGGGATTCTGAAACATTGTATAGAACACGTTTACTCAGCCAGCCAATTTGAGAGGTACAGTCTGGGTTGCTCTGGGAGGGGTCAGAGACCCTTGTAAAGCCAGGGTAAGTGGCGCCACTGTGATTAGCTCCAGAGCTTCCCTGAGCACACAAGGGGGGGCTGTTGGAGATTCAATCTCCCCTCCCCACACTCCCCTCCCCCCAACTGCAATCTCCACATCTAGTTCTGGAAGAAGCTTGCTTTCTGTGTACACAGAAGACGTGACTCACACGAAACACACACAAACTGCTCTCTAAGCTGAGGATATTTTCCCAAAGATTTGGAGGCCCTTCCTCTAAGCCGTCTCTCCTTGGAAAGGGCTCTCGTCCAGATGGGCCTGGGCCACAGCCAGCAGCTGAAGTTTCCAGCAACAAGGCCAAAGGAAAATGCTTCCAGACTGGAGGTGCAGGTGACAGGCCTCAGCCCTTGCTGCCTCAGCGGACTTCCGGGCCTCTTTCCGTCCGTTTCTATGCTGGCCTTGGGGATCCCTCACTCTCAGCCCACACCATGACCCAGGCTCAGGAAACCCCGCAGCTGGCTCCCCCCCGCCAGGCCCTGGGGTAGATGTGGCCCCCCCTCCTCCATGGGGGGGTGTCTATTTCCTGGTGAGAGTTGCATGTTTGTACCCAGGGGCCCCTGGTTGTCAGGGAAACAGCAGGGTTTCCTTAGGCTCTGCTGGGGTTGCAGACAGATCTGTGTCCTCTGCTGTTCACTCCCAGCCCCGCCTCCTGTCTCTCTGCCGACTGCAGTTTGGGGGACTCATGATCAGACACTGGGGACACAGGTAAACACGTCAAAGCCCCATCAGCCCAGAAGTGCAGTGAATACTTGGCCTCCTGTGTCCTGCCCTTGACTTCAATTAATGTCTCCTCTTCCAACAGTCCTACGAGTGAGCAAAGGGAAAGTCCCAGTTTTGTACTTGAGATGAACTTGAACTCAGAGATAAGCAATATGCCCAAGATCACGTAGCTAAGAAGTGGCAATCCAGTTCTGTCCGTCTGACTCCAAAACCTGTGTTCTCTCTACTGTGTCACACCGACTCCAGTGCCCCAGAAAGAGAGCAGGATTATGGACTGAGGTCAAGGGCTGACTTCCCTTCAGTGGTTTTTTTGGGGTTTTTTTTTTGTTTTTTTGTCTTTTTGGGTTTGTTTGGTGGTGGTGGGCTATGTGGAGAACAGGAAAGCACTGAGCTAAAATACCCTAGTTTCTGCTCTTCTAGTTCAACTCCTTATAGGAGTTGATCGAGGTTATTATTCTTACTTTTAAAAAGTAATACTTTTAAAAAGGGACGCCTGGGTGGCTCAGTCGTTTGAGAGTCTGACTTCAGTTCGGGTCATGATCTCACTGTTCATGAGTTTCAGCCCCGCGTCGGGCTCTTGGCTGACAGCTCAAAGCCTCAAGCCTGCTTTGGATTCTCTGTCTCTTGTCTCCTCTCTTTCTCTGCCCCTCCCCTGCTCACACTCTGTCTCTTTCTCAAAAATAAATAAACATTAAAAAAAAACTTTAAAAAGTAATACACAGACATGGTTTTAAAAGACCCAGCTGTACGGTCCTGACTGGAATGGAACGCACCAATTCCATCAATTAAGGGAATTCCTTCTCCTTCTGTCCCAGGAAAATTGCCTCACTTCTATCTCTGCCTTCCTGCTGAGGGCTATTAGCTTAATCTCCCTTCTCTTCCCATTTCCAAACCAGTTACAGCTCCATTTTCATTTTTTTTTCAGGTAAGACATTTTTGTTCCTTATTTCTTCACTCTAGACCCTGTCTCCTATACCCCCTTTGATCAGATCATGTATCCTGTTTGTCCTATTGGCAAAAAAACCCTCAGTGCTGGTCCCTTGCCCTCGCTCTCTCCTGCCACATTAGCCACCCTGGGTCCCTTGACCACACTGCCCCCAGGGGTCCGCGTGGTTCATGCGATCCTCTGATCACCCAGCCTGGGCTTGTACCCCATGTCACTCTCTCCTGACCAAGCGTTATCTTTTCTTCTTACTTTTTGCCATATGTATTTGTTATTCTTCCCCATTATGGAGTAGGCCACAGAAAAGCAGGGCTTTAAAAAATCCCTTTTATTGATTGCTGTATCATCAGTGCCTGGAGCAGTGCCTAATTAGAGTAGGTGCTAAGGAAATGCTCACGGACTTCCACAGGAGCGATAGCCCCTCAGATATTTGAACAGGTGGCCCAGAGCCCTTTGAGCGCTCTCCTCTGCAGAACGTTAAGCCCTGGCCTCTGGAACCATTCTTGGTAACTTAGATATAGAGCATGTGTGGTGCAGAGAGCATGGACTCTGGAATCTGGACTTTGTTGCATTCATTTTTGAGCTGTGTGACTTTGGGTGAATGATGCAACCTCCCTGACTCCCCGTCCTCCATTTCTTCCTCTGTGGCGAAGGAGACTCTGGTGCTGGGAAGGATCGCTGTGAGGGTGGGACATCTGGGCAAGTATCCTGCACGGCCTGGAGGAATTGTGCTTCAGTGATCACACCCTGTCTCCTGGGTTCCCAGTCTGTTTCCTATCCTGGTGTGAGTGTCTGGACACAAGCTAGTCTGTTCATTATCTTCTGAAAAATGCATCTGGTCCTGAGGCAGGTCTGGGGGTAAGTTAACCAAAAGGGCTGGAGGCAGCTGGGAAACAGTAGAGGAGGCCCTACCTCCCTTGGGAGGAAATTGGGGGGAAGAATGGAGGGGACCAGATCTCATGGGTCTCTTTCTTCTCTACAGTGATATCTGTTGCAGAACCTGATACCATGGCCAAACCAGCACAGGTAAGGAGCCTTTCCCATCCTGAGGCTGTGCTCCACCTTGCCTGGGTTCCCGGAGTCACTAGGCCCTCTCCGCAGATCCCTGGTACCTTCATCTAGAAAGGAGCAGGAGAGGGGCGCCTGGGTGGCTTAGTCGGTTAAGCGTCTGACTTTCGCTTAGGTCATGATCTCGCGGTTCGTGGGTTCGAGCCACGTGTCGGGCTCTGTGCTGACTGCCAGGTCAGAGCCTGGAGGCTGTTTCAGTCTGTGACTCCCTCTCTCTCTGACCCTCCCCTGCTCACACTGTCTCTCTCTCTCTCTCTCTCCTAGAAATAAATAAAACA
>NW_027530642.1:2558095-2568416 GCF_008692635.1 Crocuta crocuta
CTCTCCAAAAAAAAAAAAAAAAAAAAAAAAAAAAAAAAAGAGAAGCCAGCCAAACTTTAAAAAAAAAAAAAAGAAAAAAGAAAAAAAAGAAAGAAAGAAAGGAGCAGGAGAGATTCTCAGGCTTTGCTTGCTCCTGTTACACATCTCATCCTTTTTAGTTGCAAGTGACCAATGACAGCCTACAACATCCTAAGCAGAAAGGTGTATATTGGCTTATATGACTGAAAAGCCCAGGGCTTCAGGTTTAGCTGCTTCTAGGGACCCAGATGATATTGTCAGAATTATGCCTCTGAGAACTGGATGTCCTCTGGGTGGCTTCATTCTTGGGTGGTTCTTTCCTGATTTGGCGCTCTAGACATCAGCTGCTCTAGGCTTCCATTCTACTTCCTTGGCAGCCTGGAGGAAACAGCCTAATTTATTCCTGATGATTCCAGGAAAAGTCCTAGGTTTGGTTCTCATTGGCTGGGCCGACGGTAACTTGGATTCAGGTGGTAGACTTGGTCCTACCTGAACTACATGGCTCAAGTGGTTCCCCAGGGAGATGGCTACTGGCTAGGCAAAGCATTTGAGGGTTCTCTCTGCTCTGGAGGTGGAAGTGTCCCTTGTCACATGCATCTGGGATTAAGTTTCCCTGGCGTGGGAGACCCCAGTCTTTCATGCTGCACGACCACCTTGCTGAGCAGTAGAAGCTGAGGCATGGTGCAGCTTTTACTCCTGGGCGGGGCCAGGATTGGGCTCTGTCCTTGGGCGGGGCTAGATGTCATTCTGTGCCATGGTTCACCCGAGAGTGACCCTGTTGGCTGACCTTAGAGAAGGAGTTAGGGCCACTGCAATGATGGACCCAAGAAGGGAGAATAAAACCAAGGGGCACCTGGGGCACCTGGGTGGCTCAGCAGGTTAAACATCTGACTCTTGATTTTGGCTCAGGTCATGATCTCACAATCTGTGAGATCGAGCTCTGTTGTCAGACTCCGCACTGACAGCACAGAACCTTGGGATTCTCTCTCTCCCTCTCTCTCTGCCCCTCCCCCACTCTCACGTGAGTGCTCTCTCTTAAAATAAATAAACAAACGTTAAAAAAAAACCCACAAGGGACACCTGACTTGGCCCCTTTTGCTCCTCACTTCAGTCACAGAGCTGTGTGATCCTGGGGGCGTTCTGACCCTCTCTGGGCCTCAGTTTTCATGACTTGCCACTCAGTGAACAAGGGCCTTAAGGGTATCTATTCACACTTTTTGAAGAGCACAGTATATTATGTGATATAGGATCCATACTCAAAAGGGTCCCAGCTATGGCCTCCCCATCAGCCTCTGAGGAGGGTACTTGCATAAGCGGTCTCTCTGACCAGGAAGAGAAAGTGTTAGTGGTTATGGGCAGAGGTCCAGGGCATAACTTGCTGTTCCCCATTTCCTATCTGTAGTCATGCTGGAGCTATTTCCTGGGAGGCATTCACATTGCAGGGTTCTGCATGACCAAAGTGGACTGAGCAGACCCTGGGAGGTCAAAGGGGCCAGGACCTAGGGCACGGAACTTTGGAATCCTGTTCCAGTGCTCCCAGGCCATGCTTCTGCCTGGCTGACCTGTGCTTTCTTGTTGCCATGGACCAGGGGGCATTAGACAGTCTACAAGCAAGAGTCCCCGGGTGGCTGAGCCTTAGAGGTCCCTCATCCCATGAGATGAGCTGGAATCCCGCATGCACGGCACCCCCATGCATGTATCTCCCATGCATGCACAGCACCCCCCATGCATGGTACCCCCCATGCATGCACCCCGCTGTGCATGGCACCCCCCACGCATGCACCCCCCATGCATGCACGACACCCCTCATGCATGTACCCCCCATGCATGACACCCCCATGCTTGCACAGCACTCCTCAGGCATGCATCTCCCCATGCATGCACCTCCTCCCCCTTATGCACGGCACCCCCCTTGCACGGCACTCATGCTCAAGTGGAGGCATAAAGGAGTCCTGTGGGCATGCAGGCTGAGGAAATGCAGGGAAAGGTGCCTGGAGAGAGCTACTGGGGAAGAGCAAGCGGGCTGATGTCCTCCAGGGAGCGGGGACACTGG
Organism: Crocuta crocuta; assembly: GCF_008692635.1. Lineage (NCBI taxonomy): Eukaryota > Metazoa > Chordata > Mammalia > Carnivora > Hyaenidae > Crocuta > Crocuta crocuta. The sequence continues at coordinate 2,560,167 of NW_027530642.1, forward strand.
AACCTAAGGCCAGAGAGAGGAAGTGCTTTAGCATGCTCCGAGTACAAGGGTGTGGGGAGGGAGAAGTTTGCAGAAGACAATACCAGCGAGTTTCAGAAAGGTTTTCTTTCCATTCTCGAGCTAAAGTTTCTCTCTCTTGCTTCTGACTATTAGCACCCCAATTCTGCACCCCAAATCTATTATACCCATTTCCAACACCACACATCCCTGTGCACAGGTGCACAGAACAAGCCACTCACTCTTTCAACCGGTCCAGATCACCCCCAGTGTTAATTGTGTTATTCTCCCTGTGTTTCCTTCTAGAAGTGGGGAACTTGAGGCTCAAAGATGTGAAGGAGTAGCGTGGTGTCAGAAAGGTCCCGGATGCATGGCTCTGTGGCATCCGTTTCACAGGGATGTTCTGGGATTGAACTTGATGAGGGGCAATGAGAACGCCGAGGGCGGGGCAAGAGGGGCAGGTGCCTGTACCAGGAACTCCAGCAGCTGCAGAGATGAGGCCTAGCTCAGGTCTGGTCAAAGCCGCTCTGAGGTGGAGTCCTGGCCCGGCAGCCATCTCTCCGGGTGACGTCACTTCTGCTCCCGAGAGGCCTCAGGCTTCTTCTCTAGCAGCAGCTGGGGTGGGTCCCGAGACCTCAGAGCCCCAGGGTCCAGGCTGCTCACCAGCTGGCATCAGGACCTGCTGAATATTTCAAGGTGGAAAGTCCCTCCTCTGCTGTCCCCTCCCCTGGGCCATGGGTGCCAGAGGCCAGGAACCTGTCTGCAAGAGGGGCGACAGGCCATCTGGGTGAGGTGGAGAAGCGGGGACAGGTACCCAGGTGGCACCTAGAGATGCAGAATTCATCAGGTTGGCAAGAGGATGACCGATGGTGGGAAACTGGGCCTGGGGATTTGAAGGACTGCCTTTGTGCCTCTAAATGTGACCAGTGCTAGCGTCCCCCATGTCCCCCTCTTCTGGTGGCTATGATCCTGAGGGACCCTCCTGGGATAACTAAACTGGCCGCTGTCCCCTGGAGGAGTTTATTATCCCTGTGCAAAGACACACATGGGAAACTGGCCTCGCTCCTCCCTAAGCCTGTCTCGAAGGGATCATTTGGATTGAGCTTCCCGTCCATCATTAGACGTCCCTTCTCCCAAGACGGCAGTGCCTCAACTTTCAGTTGCAGCCCCGTCCTCAACCACCGTGCAGGGTGGAGGGGCAGGAAGAGCAACAGGGGAGGGGGCCTTGGCTTGCTGCTGAGACCCCTGCCCTTCGCCTTCTCTTCTACTCGTTCCTTCCTGGCGCCGTAGAGTCCCATGGTCTTGGTGAGTTGGTGCGTCTGCACTGAGCGCTGGAGAACCTGGCCACCTCCCTCAATGTTGCTTTTGCTCTTGTGCCCGGGACTTTTCCATGCTGTTTCCTGTGAGAAGCCTTCCCCCTCTGCTTTCCCCATCCCTCCCCACCCCCCAGTTCTTGGGGCCTCTCTGTCACTCCTTGTTTAGGGCTCAGCTTAGAATTCACCTCCAGGAAGTCTTCTTAGGTTTGCTCAGAATATATTCATAGTCATTCATCCATCCCTGTGCCTATCCGTCCAGGAAACAGAAACTCAGGGAGCGCTTAGTTGTGCCAGGCTCTGTGCTGGGTGCTGGGAACGCTTCGGTGAGCAAGACACATGCTGCTACGGCTTTCTCAAGGGACTCTCTTTTCTGGTCCCGGTATTTGGCATGTGTTACTCTCTCCTTCTCTGCCCAGGGGTGTGATCAGGTTGCAGGGGATTCACGGGTGGCGGGAAGAGGGCCGTGTCCCTTTCTGGTCACCTGCCCCGTCAGAACTTTAAATAGCAGCCCTGCGCCCACGCATGCATACCTCAGGGGAGCAGCACTGGCAGACATAAACCGAGGAGCGTCCCCATGGCTGGCCGGGTCCTTCAGTGTGGGCCCTGGGGGCTCGGGAGGCCGTCGGAGCCTCACTTTTGCCTTTGCTTCTTACTCCTTTTTTTAAATTTTAATTTTTTTTAACATTTATTTATTGTTGAGAGACAGAGTGTGAGGAGGGGAGGGGCAAAGAGAGAGACACAGAATCCGAAGCAGGCTCCAGGCTTCAAGCCATTAGCACAGAGCCCAACGCGGGGCTGAAACTCATGAACTGTGAAATCATGACCTGAGCTGAAGTCGGAGGCTCAACCGACTGAGCCACCCAGGCGCCCCTGCTTCTTATTCCTTTAAGGCATGGTGTTTGTGGGCCACCCTTAGCCCTTGCACAAAGCCTTTCCTGGTTCCCTCCCTTTGCTGGAAATGGCCTCCATTGTCTTCCAAAATTACACTGCCTCTGTCCTAGGGTATTTATGATGAGCTCTAAGCTAATTTGTGTGCATGTCCCTCTCTTCTGGGTCTGAAGTTCATGAAAGACAGGGTCAGGTTTTCTTCCTCACTGAATCTTTAGCCCTTTACATTGGGCCTAGCCCAGGCTTAAGTGCCCTGTCACCATGCCATGTGCTCAATGCCTTGGGCTGTGGTGTCCCCAGCCCTCCCAGCTCTCGGCCACTCTCCTGACCACATACTTCTCTGGGGCCATGTAGCCGACCCACATCTGATTTCTCTGTGAACCAGCCCATTGTGCATTCAAGTTCAATGTCTAAGATCCTCTGGCTCTGCCTCTCCTCCCTTTCACCCCAAGGACCCAGCCAACTTGTCCTCAGATGCCAGTTGCCAGCTCAGTTTACCAGGCCCAGAAGGGCAGCACCTTGTCTTGGCTTTGCTTCTGAGGGTGGCTCTGGGCTTCCCTTGGGCTGCGACCTCACCCTCAGAAGCTGGCGGTCGCAAGGTTTCTGGAGCTGGAGAGCAGAGGGGGACGGGCCAGAGATCTGGGCTCTGTGGGGTCCCCAGCGAGAGACTTAGCTTCTCTGGGCTTGGTTTCCTTGTTTCTGTGATAACAGATCATCTCAAGTGCTTCTTCAAGTTGCAATCACATGAATGGAGGCAAACGGGCTTTGTAAACTGTAAAGTGGCATAAAAATAGGACGAGCGCTAGTTACTCTTGTAGGGATCATCCCTACCCCTTGTACTCCGCCTGACTTTCTCCCTCCTGGGTCCTGGGATGGTAATGCAGTGCTGTGGGCTCAACTGAGCTACCCTCCCACAGGGAAACGGCACTGTCCCTGGAGCAGGCTGTGGCAGGAGGTACAGGGAGAGGCATCCCTACGCTTGCCCAGGCTTCTGTAGGCACCGCTTAATTTCAGAGGGAAGGAACTCAGCCTAGACTCTGACTATGGCCAGGGTTGAGAGTGTGACCTGGGGGTGGGGCTGGGAGCCCGGGGTCAGCAATTTATCTTCTGCTTTTTCTCTCCACAGGGTGCCAAGTACCGGGGCTCCATTCATGACTTTCCAGACTTTGACCCCGGCCGGGATGCTGAGGCTCTGTATACTGCCATGAAGGGCTTCGGTGGGTGCCACCAGCAAGGGAGCCTAGGGAAGGGAGCAGGACTCCCTGGAGCTTGGGGGCGTCCCCACATGTGGGCACAGCCCACAACCCTTCTGGGGCCGAGGGGGACAGTGAGATGTTGAGGTGTGCTCACTCATTCTTTTGTCTCCTCTTTGTATTATTTTTCATAATTTTACAATGAAATCCAGACGAACCAAAAGGTCGAAATAATAGAAGCTGCACCCACAGGCCTGCCGCCCACCTTGAGGAATAGTGCTTGCTTCCTCAATAGAGTTGAAAGCTCCTTGACAGATCTGCTCCTGAAGTATCAGCCCTGCCTTTCCTCTTGGGGGGTCACCACTACCCTGAACTTGGTGCTGATTATTCTCTTTTGTTTTTCTTATTGTTGAAAGAACCCTGTCATGGGTGTTAGGACACCTGGGTGTTTCTAAGCCAGGTCTCCTGGCTTAGAATGTGAAAGCTTGAATGAGACCTTGCTCCTCTCTGGACCTCAGTTTCCTTATGGGTCTGATGAGGGCGCTGGATCACAGGCCCTCCGAGCTCAGAGCCTGTGGGTGCGATGATCCTTCTCAGGAGGGGCTTACGAGGTCCCCATTGATCCTCCCCCACCCATACCACTGCCTCACAAAAGGCTCGTGCTGAAGACTGCAGGGAGCAACCCTGGTGGGCTTCCTGGAGGCAGGTTGGGGTAGGGTAACAGGTGCCCTCCTGTCTTCCAGGCAGTGACAAGGAGGCCATATTGGAGCTAATCACTTCTCGGAGCAACAAGCAGAGGCAGGAGATCTGCCAGAGCTACAAGTCCCTCTACGGCAAGGTAACCATGGCAACTGGGGGGCAGGTGTGGTGGGGCTGGCGAGCTGACTTCATTTGCCTGTGTGTGCTCGTTCAGGGTCTTTCCTATTTTATTCCGGCTCAGCCTCTGTGCTGACAATTCTGCCCTTCTTTCTTTTCAGCCGCAGATACATCTCCAACACTTCTATGTGCTTGGGCACTATGCTAGGTGGTAGGGCCGCACAGGGGAAGGAGCCCTGTGAGGTGTCGGCCCTGTGGACTCACAGATAGTGGGAATGACACCCAGTAAACAAGTAAACGGACAATGCTGGCAAAGAGACACGGTGTCTTGGACTTGAATCCTGCACTGCCATTTGCTAGCTGCATGACATTGGGCAAGTTACCTGACGTCTCTAAGCCTGTTTCTTAGGGTTGATGATAGCACATACCTCCAAAAGTGACAGTCCGTGCACTTACTTAGTCTTACTAAGTCTTACTTAGTGCCTTACAGAGTAGGTGCTCGTTAAACGTCATTCTTACCATAAGTGCTCCTCCCCTTCCTCCTCCATCTCGTCCTCCTGCGCCTCCGCCGACCCTCAACGCAGGACCTCATTGCTGACTTGAAGTATGAGCTGACGGGGAAGTTTGAACGGCTGATCGTGGGTCTCATGAGGCCACTTGCCTATTGTGATGCCAAAGAAATTAAAGACGCCATCTCGGTAAGAAGCGCGGGGCCGTGTGTGTGTTGCAAGCAGGGGCGTGATTAATGGAAAGATTCTGGTCCCCACAGCGAGTACTCTGTGAGCCCTGCATCCACCAGCAGTGTGCCATGCTGCAAGAGGCAGCTTGCTCAAACCCCATCCCAGGGGGACGCCCCAGTCTCCTCCAGATGGGCAGAGTGGGGCAGGTGTCGGGGTGAGGCGGGCCTCATCAAGGGGTCCTTGGCCCAGACCCCAACCCAGCAGTTTCCAGCCCTGAGGAAGCAGGATGCAGGGGTGTGAAGACACACTGTGCTCAACACCCAAAGGCCAAGGAAATACTAAAGAAGGGCAGGAGGGCAGGCGCAGGGTGGCTTGAAGGGGCATCACAGAAAATGAGAGATCGAGTTGTGCCCCAAAGCCTGCGGATGATTTGGTTGATTGGGGTGGGAAGGTCCTTCCAGGCTGGGTAAGAAATGTCAGGAGAGGTGGTGGAGGGGCAGCCCCGTCTGGTTGAAGGAGAGGGTAGCCCCCTAGCAAACAGGGAAGCATCCAAGCCCTTAAGTATCCCTGGCACTTTACAGTGTATAAAGTGCTGTTACCTTTGCCTCTGATGAGCTATCCAACATGGACACACTTCCTATATTGGTAAGTTTAGCAATGTGAGATATTGCCTTCTCTGCTTTGACAGAGCACCTGGCACGTTTTACTGATGGGAAAACCGAGGTCCAGAAAGACCATTTCTTTTTTTTTTTTTTTTTAATGTTTTATTTATTTTTGAGAGAGAGAGAGAGAGAGACAGCGTGAGCAGGGGAGGGTCAGAGAGAGAGGGAGATATAGAAACTGAAGCAGGCTCCAGGCTCTGAGCTGTCAGCACAGAGCCCAAACACGGAGTTTGAACCCACGAACCGTGAGATCATGACCTGAGCCGAAGTCGGATGCTTAACCGACTGAGCTATCCAGGCGCCCCCAGAAAGACCATTTCTTAATGCGAGGCCACAAAGCAAGCTGCTGACAGAGGCAGGCCTAGAGTCTGTGTCTTGATTCTCAGGACAGCAGCTCCACTTTGGGGCCCAAGAGCTATGGCAGAAGCACCCTGACATTCCCTGCTGAGACTGTCGCAGCTCTGGCCGCTCCAGGAACCCAGGCCCGGCTGATCATGGCCTCGCACCCCAGCCCTGACTGCTGTGTCCCTTCTCTTCTCCCAGGGCATCGGCACTGACGAGAAGTGCCTCATTGAGATCTTGGCTTCTCGGACCAACGAGCAGATCCACCAGCTGGTGGCAGCATACAAAGATGGTGAGAGGGCAGGAGGGGCCTTCTAGAACTTTCAGATCAGCAGTGAGGGTAACTGCAAGGCTGAGGACCCTAAGACTCTCCGTCCACCTGCTTTCCTCTGTTCCTCTGATCTGTCTATCATCTCTCCAGCTCTTAAATAGCTGCCTTGTGCAGCACTGTTCTAGGTTCTCAGGAGGTGGTGGTGGGCAAAACCCATGTCATCCTTGCTCCCTAGAACTTACAGACTAACAAGGTGACAAGGGATACAGAAGAGACACAGGTAAACACGGTGATGACACATTGTGATTGAGTGTTATGGAGGAAACAAACGAGGTGACAAGAATCAGACTTTAATTGAGGAGGACCTGCCCCAGACAAGTGGTCAGGGAGAGTGTGTCTTGGGAGGAAATGAGAAGGCCTGTTGCATAAGGAGTGAGGAGAAGATCCTGCAGGCAAAGGGAACAGCAAGTCCAAAGGCCCTGGGGCAGAATTAAGTCTGGTAGCTGGTATGAGGCCAGAGTGGTAGAAAGCAGGGCAGGGCCACACAGGACCTGATTCCAAGGTTAGTGGGAAGCAGGGGAACTCGTGATCAGAGAGGGCTTCAAGGGTCACCCTTGCTGCTGTGGATTGGAGAGTGAGGGGAGCAGAAACAGGGGGAAACAGTTAGAAGGCTGTAGCCGCCATCCAGGTGAGCAACTATGGTACCCGGAATAGATAGCACAGGTGGGGATAAGGGAAGTGGACAGATTCCATCTCCGTGTATCAGGGTCCATACGAAACACTGTGATGATACATCCTGGGTCTTTCCATGGTCATCACGGAGGCTGGGTTCTGGGATTTGTAACAAATATCTGATCATCTTGGATAAAGGATCCCTGAGGTCTCATGGGTAGGGACTAGAACTTGTGTTCCTTCCCTGCAGCCTACGAGCGAGACCTGGAGGCTGACATCATTGGTGACACCTCGGGCCACTTCCAGAAGATGCTCGTGGTCCTGCTCCAGGTTGGTCCATGTTGGGGCCCCCCCGGAGCTCTCTACCAGAGCGTGGGCAGAGGGCTGTGGGCACCTCCTGCCTGTTGCCCCAGACAGGGTGGCCTGTGAGGGGCTCCTTGGTGGCTGCTCAGGTATATAGTCCCATAAGCTGTGGCTGCTTCCTCCCCCAACTGCCCTTTTGCCCTCAAATTTGAGATGGATTCTCTCTGGCTCATGCGGGTAAGAATCTGAGCAACCAGGGGCCTGCTCTGTTGCCCCCGGTTTGTAGAAGCAGGTGACCCGCATTTCTCTGTCTCTCATCCCAGGAATATCCTCTCCTACAACCTTGCTCTCTCTGTGCCCGCCCCTCCCCCTCCTCTCCAGGCCTCCCTCCTGCCATTGTTTCCCCAGCATTGCCAGCAGAGATGTGGCATTTCTGGGACTGCCTGCACTGCACCTCCCACAGCCACCCCCTGCCACTCCTGCCTCCCACCTACGAGTACATAAAAAGGGACCATGAAGAGGCTGGAGGCTGGTGTCCACAGCTGACTTCAATCTGCCGAGTTGTTTTTCTTCTGTTGGTTTTCCCACACTGTGTTTAAAAAAATTTTTTTAAATGTTTATTCATCTTTGAGACAGAGAGACAGAGTGTGTGTGTGAGCAGGGGAAGGACAGAGAGAGAGGGAGACACAGAATCAGAAGCAGAGTCCTGCTTCAGCTGTGCTGACAGTTCAGAGCCTGACACGGGGCTCGAACCCATGAACCGCGAGATCATGACCTGAGCCGAAGTCGGATGCTTAACCGACTGAGCCACCCAAGTGCCCACAATGTGTTTTTTTAAAAAATACTTTGAGTTAGTTGTTAACATTTAAAAATAGGGAGATTTTAGGGGCGCCTGGGTGGCTTAGTCGGTTGAGCATCCGACTTTCGCTTGGGTCATGATCTCACGGTTCGTGGGTTCGAGCCCCGCGTCGGGCTCTGTGCTGACTGCCAGCTCAGAGCCTGGAGCCTGTTTCAGAGTCTGTGACTCCCTCTCTCTCTGACCCTCCCCCTGCTCACGCTGTCTCTCTCTATCTCTCTCTCTCCTAGAAATAAATAAAAACATTAAAAAAA